>NW_022631164.1:0-478523 GCF_010015895.1 Lontra canadensis
GGACAGGTCTCCTTCAACCAGCTGATGAAAGGTCTAGGACAGAAACCTCTTTACACCTACCTCATTGCAGGCGGTGATAGGTAAGCCAAGTTGGCCCGTGAATATTTTCTTTGGCCTGGATAGTGTTTTCTAGAAATAGAATTTTAAGGCTTTCAGGTGGAGATTGTGCCCAGTTTGCTTTGGTCCCCATCATTTCTCATTGCCTTATCCTTGGCCCACTTCACATACTCATGTCATCTGACTGGCACTTGTAGGAATTGGAGTTTTTTAGCCCTAGAAAGCGTCTATCATGGTGTTTAGCAAATAGTAGGTGTTCAGTCAATGATATCTTTCCCATCATTCCCTTTTCTTAAAGCATTCCCTTTTCTTCCCTAGCATACCATAATCTTCTGCTTTCAAACCAGTGCCACTGACTTTGAGTCTGTCCTCTTAGGTCTGTGGTGGCATCTAGGAAGGGGACAGAAGATAGTGCCCTGCATGGGATTGAAGAACTGAAGAAGGTCTGTGTTTTCCCCTGATAGTCAACCAGACATCTCTGTCTGTTCTTCTCACGAGGACACAAAAGTCCCCATCCAGCCAAAGCCCGTTCTCTTCCCCAGTCCTGACCCTGACATCTCCATGCAATAGGTTTATATCCTAGAATCCTCCTGGTGGCACTGTCTCACCCACCCTCTTGTAGGTGGCCGCTGGGAAGAAGAGGGTGATTGTCATTGGCATTTCGGTGGGACTCTCTGTGAGTGTGAAGACAGCCTGTCCACAATAGCCAAGGGTCAGGTAATTTTTTGTTGGTCTCAAGTAGCTGTCACAGCAAGACCCCACCTCGGACACCTGAGACAGGATGGTCTTATTTGTTTCCTTATCTCTGGCTTCCTTCCACCTCTGCATTTTTGGAATTTTGTGAGCCTGATCCCGTGGCCCCCTGTCTCTCCTTACCAAGCCCCGTCTGTCCCTTACTCAAGGCTATCATGGGGGAACTCTAGGGGCACCCACTTGTGGGGGTGTGGATAAGAACCCCAGGTCACCAGGATAGCATTGGTCCCCGAAGTACAAGGAGCCCTTGTTCCTTACTCCAGGGGTGGGTGGGGCATAACATTGATGGTTTTCGGAGCTCAGTCCTGCTTGCAGCACTGGGCCTCAAGTAATAACCCCCAGTCTTTGTTTCCCCGGGACCCTGAAAGAGCCTCATCTGACTTGCTTTATTATGTTAATTGTGCAGATAATCATTGTGAGCTAAATGGTCAGAGAGAAAAAAAAAGATTAGGGTAAATAAACGCAGAGCTCCAGGGCCCAACTGAAGAGCAGATTGAAGACAGAGGAATGGCCAGCATCCTCGGGACCTTTAAATCAGACAAAGCCACCTCTGTAACTGCCCGGGGCCTCCACACTACTGCCGACTGAATTTCCACTGTTTCCTTTTCAATAGTTTTTCATGTCCTCTATTTATTTGTCACATCAACCCTATGAGGCCTGCCAGGTAAGTATTACTATCTGCATCATTTCAGAGGAAGAAGCTGAGGCCGGAGTGGGGAGTTGGGGAGGGGGGATAGGGTTTGCCTGGGGTCGGGCAGCTGGAGGGCAGCTGGGCCAAAACTGTTACAGGATTTCCTTCTTCCTTCAGTGCCCATGGCTCTCAGTGGCACCGCTTCAATGAAGGAAGAGGTAGACCAGAGGAGGAGTGGCGGCGGCCAAGCAAACTTTCAGGAGCAATAGTACAAAGCTCCCAAAGAAGGAGGGGATCTGAGAGGTTTGCTAATTTAGCGTTTAGATCTAGGGGTTTTTATGAGCTTATTGACTGGCTGTTATAATCTGATTAACCTTCACTGTGCCTGTCACTCCATCAGGTTTTTGTCATCCACCTATCAGGTGGGAAAGGGTGGAGGGCTCCTTCCAGGGTGGTGTAAAATCCTTTTAAGGGTGGTTTCTTCTTAGGGTAGGAGGCCTTTGCCTGTGCCTGCCTTTCTTCCAACTACCTTTGTCAGAATGAGGGAAAATCATTCTCACCACTGCTTTTCAACATAGTACCAGAAGCCCCAGCCTCAGCAGTCAGACAATGAAAAGATATAAAAGGCTTGACAGATAACATGACACTCTATGCAGAAACCCCAAAACTGCTAGAACTCATATAGGAATTCAGTAAAGTGGCAGAATATAAAATCAGTGCACAGAAATCAGTTGCATTTCTATATACCAACAACGAGACAGAAGAAAGAGAAATTAAGGAGTCGATCCCATTTACAATTGGACCCCAAACCATAAGATACCTGGAAATAAACCTCACCAAAGAGGCAAAGGATCTGTACTCAGAAAACTATAGAACATTCATGAAAGAAATCAAGGAAGACATGAAGAAATGGAAAAATGTTCCATGTTCATGGATTGGAAGAGCAAATACTGTTAAAATGTCTATGCTACCCAGATCAATCTACACATTCAATGCAGTCCTTCTCAAAATTTTTCTTTTTCACAGACCTGGAACAAATAATCCTAAATCCCTCCTTGTATGGAGCCAGAAAAAAACCCCCAATAGCCAAAAGAATGTTGAAAAAGAAAACTAAAGCTGGTGGCATCACAATTCCAGACTTCAAGCTCTATTACAAAGCTGTCATCATCAAGACAGTATGGTACTGGCACAAACACAGACACATAGATCAATGGAACAGAAGAGAGAACCCAGAAATGGACTCTCAACTCTATGGTCAACTAATCTTCAACAAAGCAGGAAAGAATGTCCAATGGATAAAAAGACAGTCTCTTCAACCGATGATGTTGGGAAAATTGGACAGCCATACGCAGAAGAAGGAAACTGGACCCTTTTCTTACACCACACACAAAAATACTCAAAATGGAGAAAGACCTAACTGTGAGATAAGAATCCATCAAAATCCTTGAGGAGAACACAGGCAGCAACCTCTTCAACCTTGACCACACAACTTTTTGTTAGACATGTCTCCAAAGGCAAGGGAAACAAGGGCAAAAATGAACTATTGGGACTTCATCAAGATCAAAAGCTTTTTGCACAGCAAAGGAAACAGTCAACAAAACCAAAGGACAACTGACAGAATGGGAGAAGAAATTTACAAATGACATAGCAGATAAAGGGCTAGTATCTAAAATCTATAAAGAACTTACCAAACTTGGGGTGCCTGGGTGGCTCAGTGGGTTAAAGCCTCTGCCTTCAGCTCAGGTCATGATCCCAGGGTCCTGGGATCGAGCCCCACATCGGGCTCTCTGCTCAGCAGAGAGCCTGCTTCCCTTCCTCTCTCTCTCTGCCTGCCTCTCTGCCTACTTGTGATCTCTGTCTGTCAAAAAACAAACAAACAAACAAAAAGAACTTACCAAACTCAACACCCAAAGAACAAAGAATCCAATCAAGAAATGGGCAGAAGACATGAACAGACATTTCTGCAAAGAAGACATCTGAATGGCCAACAGAAACATGAAAAAATGCTCAACATCACTCGGCCTCAGGAAACTACAAATCGAAACCACAATGAGATACCACCTCATACCATCAGAATGGCTAAAATTAACAAGTCAGGAAATGACAGATGCTGGCGAGGATATAGAGAAAGGGGAATCCTCCTACACTGTAGGTGGGAATGCAATCTGGTGCAGCCACTCTTGAAAACAGTATGGAGGTTCCTCAAAAAGTTGAATATAGAGCTATCTTACAACTCAGTAATTATACTCCTCGGTATTGTACCCCAAAGATACAAATGTAGTGATCCAAAGGGGCACTTGCCCCTCAATGTTTATAGCAGTGATGTCCACAATAGCCAAACTATGGAAAGAGCCCAGATGTCCATTGAGAGATGGATAAAGATGTGGATAGTTAGGCAACGGAATATTATGCAGCCATCAAAAAAGGATATCTTGCCATTTGCAACAATGTGGATGGAAGTAGAGGGTATTATGCTAAGCATCAATCAAATATAATAAGTCAATCAAAATATATTATATCAAATATAATAAGGATGGGGTAACTGGGTGATGGACATTGGGGAGGGTATGTGTTGTAAGGAGTACTGGTATTATATAAGATGGATGAGGGGCGCCTGGGTGGCTCAGTGGGTTAAAGCCTCTGCCTTCAGCTCAGGCCACGATCCCAGGGTCCTGGGATGGAGCCCCACATCAAGCTCCCTGCTCAGTGGGGAGCCTGTTTCCCCCTCTCTCTCTGCCTGCCTCTCTGCCAACTTGGGATGTCTCTCTGTCAAATAAATAAACAAAATCTTAAAAAAAAAAAAAAGACTGATGAATCACAGACCTATACCCCTGAAACAAATAATGAATTATATGTTAATTTAAATATACAATATAAAAATATATACAAATATAAATATATAAATATATATGTATGTGTGTATATGTGTATGTGTGTGTGTGTGTGTATAAAGAATGAGGGAGAACCCAGTTTTCCAGTGGTGTGTGAGGACTGTGTCATGTCAGCTCTCCAGAGACCAGTGTCTGCCTCCCTCCCTTCCCAGCTCCCGCCATGGTGAGATCAGTTACACCGTGCAAATCAGCAAGCAAATCCCCAGGCTTCCCCACTCACACTGCCACAGAGAGCTGGCTGGTAAACCTTTAGCAACACACCACTGAGAATATCCCAATAATTTTTCAGGTTGGTGCTAAAGGAAATGTTACAGCCCTTGAGACAGAAGTTAAGGTATAATCACTGAGGTAGGAAAGGCTGTCTTCCCAAACCCTTCAAGTTCCCCCTTTGTGGCAGCAGAGATCCTAAGACAGAAGAAGCCAGGCTCTGTGCTCTAGGCTTTATGTACTAATTCATTCCTCATCACAGTCCTTCCCTGACAAGGAGGACATCTGAGAAGTAAATTGCTCAAGGTCACACGGCCAGAAGGTAGTGAAACTGGGATTCAGATCTAGGTCTGAGCCTCTTAATCATGGTGCTATTATCTTAGTCACATTATTATTTTATAAGTAGAGTAGACTTTTTTTCTCAGTTCTATAGCCACCCTCCTGTTCCCATCTTGTAAACATATAATGGAATTATAACTAAAAGCAATCAAGGCAACTAATTTCTAACACACAATGAATATTTTAAGGGCCATCTGAAATCTCAATAAAATTCCGTAGCCTATTAAAACATTTTAGCAATTTATAATCATGGCCTATAGAGTGTCAGAATTAATATTCTGCCCTCTTATTATTTCAGCCATCGAAGATACCTTGTGTGATAATTGGCTCTTAGCAGCCACAATCTAATTTATTTATGAATACCTTGTATTTATATTTCATGGATATTGTTTTAATTATTAAATCACTACATCTTAGAAAGAAATTAATTTTGTTATAGGGCAAATGTTCTTCATGTCAATGTCTGTAATGTCATTTTATTTATTTTTATTTTTTATCTTTTTTAAGATTTTTTTTTTTTTTTTTTTTACAGAGAGACAGAGAGAGAGAGAGAACCCAGGCATCCTGTAATGCCATTTTAAAAGTGTGTAAGGATAAAAAGATTGTCTAGGTTTTGGGGCACCTGGGTAGCTCAGTGGGTTGAGTCTTTGCCTTCAGCTCAGGTCATGATCTCAAGAACCTGGGATCAAGCCCCACATCATGCTCTGTGCTCAGCAGGGAGCCTGCTTCTCTCTCTGCCTGGCTCTGGCTCTCTGTCTACTTGTGATCTCTCTCTGTGTCAAATAAATAAATAAGATCTTAAAAAAAAAAAAAGATTGCCTAGGTTTCAAAGACAAAATTTGTTACATTTTGCTGGAAACCATTTTGTCAGAAGATAAATACCACAATGCAGAGCTATCCAGAGAGCTAAAGCAATTATCGTGAGGATAAAGGAACAAAACCCACCTGCTAATGCACTTGAACCTGTAGTGTCCAGAATTAATATCCTAATTCAGAGAGGTGGACTGAGTTGAAGTAGATAGAAACAAGCCGAGCGGAGTCAATAGAACATGACTGTGTGGTTGGTAGCAGGGTCCTGGTGTCAAATCCCAGATCTGCCATTTTCTATCTGCATGACTTGCAGTGAGTCACTGAACCCACTCTCAACATCTGTTTCCCATTTTAAAAGTGGGATCAACAATACCCGCCACATAACGGAGTTGTAGTGGGAACAGAACTGGTATGATTTGGAGAGTACGCTGCAAAATGAAAATGCAGGGTCCTTTGCTCCGGAGTTGTTAAACATTTCAAGAGAACAACAACAGAGCAGGAAAGCCAGTGGAGGGGTCCTTCGGAGAGTGGGGCCTGCCGAACCACGGGGGGGTCCTATGACCACGAAGCCAGCCACAGGTAAGGATCACGTAAAACGCCATGTGCCAACTGTGTCCCACTTGGGAGGCGCCTGAAGCATGTTATCTGTTTGGGTTTTGGCCACTTGCCACCTGATTTTTCCAGAGCATGGAAAAGAAATCTAATAATCACTTTTGTTTTAAAGATAGGTACCGTCCGAGCTTCACGGGATACGTTGGTGGCTATCTAGTGCTGAAAGAGTTCAAAGTCACAACAGTCCAGACGGAGGGGGGCACAGAACCCAGGAGAGGGGCACCAACCCCCAGGCCGGGGTACCTTCCCACCCCCGCACTGTGGACGTCAGGTGTTGGAAGAGGAATACAGAACACGGGATTCTGTTTCCAAGTAGAGGTCTTGAAAGCATAAAGCTAATCTCATTGGGTTTTGCACTACATTGAATTAAAGTCCTAATTCTAATTTCACCAAATAGGGTTACAGAGGGAACGGGAAGTGAAGCTTCCTAACTGAGTTCCACCATCCAGAGGGAGTCAAGAAAGAACAGAAAATCTATTTCCTGACTGGGGAGAAGCTGGTAGGTAAAGCTAGTCCAACTTGTTGGGAGGAGCCCCTTTCTTGGTGAGGAAGTAAAGACATTTCTGGCAGAGACTTTTCACGTCAAGGGGGCCATATGGTTCTCAGAGTTTTCTACACATTCTCCTTTGGGCAGCCTCGTCATCGTGGTCGGATGGAGCCTCTGGTGATTTTCTTAGTTCGTACCTCCTACAGATGAGAACCCCCTCACGAGGCTGCAGATCGGAAAGGTGAGGATCCCCAAGGGGGAGATATTCTTCCACCTCTCCCAGATCTTCCAGAAAGTTCCTTCCTGGAGTTTTGTTTTGCTTTGAATGTATCAGCACCCAGCTTCTCCTCCAGGCCCCCATGGATGTTCCCAGCTCCCTGCTCTCTTCCTGAGGCCAGGTGGGACCACCCCAACTCCTCAGTGGTTTCCGCACACTTCTCATTTTACTCATGGCCCAGCATTTCTACCTAACACCTTAGACACGTTCACAGTGGTGACACACCGCCTCCAACTGATAGACCCAGGGCTCCATTCGGTGTGCTGTGAAGGTGGGAGACAACAATGTGGGTTTTTCTCTCAAGTACCTGTGCTTGTGGTCACCCATGGGAACCGTTCCTGGCTTACTTCAGACTCCTCCACAGAGTGGTGTCCAGCACCTTACATGAGGTAGGCATTTAGTTGTTACTTGTTGATTGAATATATCCCCATGACATCTTTTCTTTAATCTATTTAGTTTGATCATGTCATTGAGACCAAAGACCCCTTAAAGCATTCATTTCTAGAAATACTTATCGAGGGGTGCCTGGGTGGCTCAGTCGTTGAGCGTCTACCTTCAGCTCAGGTCATGATCCCAGGGTCCTGGGATGGAGCCGTGCATGGGGCTCCCTGCTCAGCGAGAAGCCTGCTTCTCCCTCTTCCACTCCCCTGGCTTGTGTTCCCTCTCTCACTGTGTCTCTCTCTGTCAAATAAATAAAATTTAAAAAAAAAGGAAATATTTATCAAGAGCCTGCCATGTGACAGGAAAATTTCAAAAACAAAAGGAATGAGCAGAATTAACTCTATTAAATACTGATAGATCCAATAACAACATGGTGAGTCTGGAGAGGGAGAGTGACCTGCTGGGCAGACGAGAGCAGGTCCGGTCATCCGATGATAGTCTGTTGTCCCAGGGACTGTGTTTGACCTCACTGCTAGGACGGGGATCTGGAAAAGGCGAGAGTCTTGGTGCAACACACAGAGTAGAGAAGATCTGCTGTGGGGTATTTTATGACAGTAACTGCAGAATCAGATAATTAGATTTGTCAACTGGGGGCCTCCCCAAAAAAGCTCTAACCTTGTGCCTGAGTCTGCTCAGGCGGCTTTCTCAACAATATCACAGATTGGGGCTGCTTAAACAACCCGCATTTATTCCTCCCCATTCTGGAGGATGGGAAGTCCAAGACTGAGGCCCCGGGGGGATGTGGTCCTTAAGTGCACCACATCAGAGAGGAAACATACCTTCCCTACATTTCTCCAAGCCCCCGGAGTGTGGTCCTGCCTCCTCTCCAGTTCGACTGGCAAAGGAAGCAGGTACCAAGGATCATTCCTGGGGCCAGGGGTCAACCAGCTTGCAGTGCATTGATTTTTACCTTCTCACCCCATCATCAGAGGACCTCTCTCCATCCTCCCCTACCCCAGCCTCCTTCATCAACAAGGAATGGGGCAAAGTGTCTAGGATGTGTCCTATCCCTTTTCTCCCTCCCCTACAAGGCCCTGCTTTTCCTGGGCCAGGAGGAGGTAGCAGGACTCAGCAGGGCTTTGGTACTGTGAGTGTCTGGCTCAGAGGAGATGAGGGCCCTCAGGCTCTCTGTTCTTTCTGGAGAACACAGAAGGAAAACAGGGAGGTGTACTCAGCCACCGTGCTCGCCTCCCAGCGGGAACTGCGGCCCAGCGCTCTGCCTCCAGCTGCCTCCATCCTGCTGTGTGGCTGGCTCTCTGGTCCTCAGGGGTGCTCCCTGGTTTCACAGCTCTCCCATAGTGGGGGCAGACCCACTGACACGTCCTCACTCTGAGGCTGGATCTGGTGTGCACACCTGTGTTGAGGGGCCCCAAAGCCTCAGGATGAGATGGGAAAGGTCGCTGGCCCTCCTACAGAAGACCCTCACCTGCTGACCTTGAGGCCATTGCATCGCAAGGGTGCTTACAGACAGGGTGGGCTGGGGTCAGCAGGACAGCAGAGCGAGCAAGCTGGCAAGCTTGGGTCAGGCTCCCTTTCTTCTAAGTGGCAAATAGGTCATTTGGAAGAAACCTAGAAACCCTTCCCTAAATGGTGCCTCACAGTCACGGCACCCTTCCCGGGGTCTTTGCTTTAAGCCCAAGAACAGCAGAGCCACGGAGGAACTGTACCCAGGCCTGCCTGAAAACTTGCTGAAGGCAGTGAGGCGGGACTCTGAGCTACTTTGTGGGCTGCCTGGCTCCAGGAGGAAGGGGCCTGCTCCGAGCTTATTCTTGAGACTGGCTATATCCCTGGGACTCCCTTCATCTCTGCCCGAGGAGCAGGGGCCTGAGGTGGCTGGCCTGTTTCCAGGCCAGTCTGACCTTTCCTTTGACCCAACTGGTATGTACCCAGGGCTTGAAGGAGAAAAATGCCGGTATGGCTGGACCAGAAAATGGTCCAATGGTGCCCCCTGCTGTTCACATGCTAGATGGCATGGATTTGCAATGGAAATGCCAATCTGCCCTTTCTCACTTGCAAGACTTTTTTTTTTTTTTTAAGCACTGTGTTAGTTCACTGTTGCCGTGTGACAAATGTGTGGCTTCCAACAAACAATTTATTAGCTCCCCCTGCTTCTAGGGCTCGGAAATTTGGTTTGGCCGGGCAGTTCATGCTCCAGGGCCCCCACGAGACAACCATCAGATGCTAGCCAGGCCTGCAGCCATGTCCTAGTTTGAAAGGCGCCAGGGCCATGGACTCTCGTGGTTGGCAAGGTGGCACCAGCTGTTGACAGGAGACCTCAGCACCTCTCCACAGGGGCCTTTCTAACGTCTGCGCAACCCCAGGACATGTCGCTGACTCCCCCCAAAGCAAACCATTCAAGAAGCTGCCGTGGGAGCTGCAATGGCATTTCCAACTTGGTCTTGCAAGGCACGCAGTCACTTGCACGGTATTCACGCTAATTCCCATGAGCTGTGACTCGGTGTGGGAGGAAACTACACAAGGGCACGCATTCCCGACAGTGAGGCTCCCTGGGGACCATGCTGGGGGCTGGCTATAGTAAGGACCGACCGTGTGCTACGTAGCACATAAATAATGTATAACAATCGTGGCCTACAGTTGGCAGTTATTTCATGCTAAGTACTTTCCTCGAATTAGCTCATTTATCTTCACCACAACCTGACAAGTTTGGTCCTTCTGTTACCCACTGGAGAGAGGAGGAAATGAGGGCTTGGGGAGGTTAGGTACCGGGGTTGCACAGACAGTAAGGGGTTGATTGAGTGGTCGAAACTTTCATCTGTGTTCACTATGCCGAAATGCCTCCCTAGGCATTTCGAGCCAACAGCCAAGCAGGTGGGCACAGAGAGCTCAAACAACATGGTCAAGGTTACTAAATCAGCAAATGGCAGAGTCAAGGTTTGAATAGAGGCCTGACGCCAGAGCTCATGCTCTGCCCAGCCCACTGCATTGCTCTGGAATGGGGGAGAGGGACAGAGAAAGGAGAGAAGAACACGAAGAACAGAGTAACGAGTCCATCCGGGGCCTCTGAGCCGATCAGAAAGGATGCTCCCTTCTGGGCACTTAGCTCTGCAGATGCTTTTGGACTTGGCAGGCTCTCCCCACTTTCTTCCTGGTCAGGGCAACATCTGAGTGTGGCAACCATGGGGCAGGAAGGGAACAGGTAGCCAAATGGGACAGAGGTGGTTATAGTGTACAAGGGTGGCTGTAGGGACTAGAGACGGGGAGAAAAAATAGAGAAAAGAAGAAGAGAGAGAACAAAATTAGGAGATGAGGGGGGAAGAAATGGCAAAGGAAAACCAGACCAATTATGTGGGGTCTGTTGTGTCCTCCTAGGTAGATGGTCAGAACTTTCTCTAGGAGTGGCTGGGAGCTCCAGCATGACTAGCTGGGGACGCAGAAGATGAAGTGCGTGGGGTCCTGGGACTCCAGTTCACCAGCTCCTCCACCCGAGGAAACCCTACCTCCCAGTAAAATGGCAGCAGGGTGAGCAGTGTCTTGGGAAAGCCAGAGACCCAGTCCGGATGGTAATAGAGTATCAGAGAGCGGATTGACAGATTGATCACCTCGAGATAAAACTGGATGGTGCCACTGGTGGCTTCACTGTTGCACTTCCCTCTGTAGTTCAATCCCCAAAATGGATTATTTAATTGGCAGGTTCTGCTTTGTTGGTGGCCACTGATCAATTCACGTCTGCTTGCCTGAGTTTGAATTTGTCAAGGATGACTTCTGCACCAGGACCCGGAGCTGGAACGCACCCGGAGCTGCTGATCATTTGAAGTGTTCAAAGGTTATGAGAGCTGGAGGCAGAGAGTCATGGATGGGAGTCCTAGTTTTAGCATCAGCTCTAGATGAGGGATCCCCGCCCCTCCCTGCCAATAACCTCAAGCCCAGCCACGCCCCCCCCCCCCCATGTCACTTGATCTGCCTCTCCTAAAAGCCTCCTAGAGGCCAGTCCCTGGCAGGAGGGTGAAGCAGAAAAAGCACCTCCTCCTCCCTCCGGCCTCTCCCCACTCTCTCTCCCCACTCCCCCCTCTCCAATAAGATCTCACAGTTGTCAATTGGTTTTCCAAAAAACAGAGGTTTATTTTTTTAAAGAATATTTTATTTATTTATTTGAGAGAGAGTGTGCGCACATGGGCAGGAGGAGGGGCAGAGGGAGAAGCCCACTCCCTGCTGGGCAGAGAGCCCGGCTGGATCCCAGGACCCAGGGATCATGACCTGAGCCGGAAGGCAGACGCTTAACTGGCTGAGCCACCCAGGTGCCCTCAAAGAACAGATGTTTATTTCACCCTTCTGCATATATGTATACTCTTCAGTGCTTTCCATCCGCTTACAGGGTAACATTTAAATTCCTGAGGACAAGTTGGGGCTTTCAGAGTCTGCCTGCTTGCTGCCTTTTTAGCCTGATCTTCCAGCAAGTCCTGTGTACTCCCTTACCTTTGGGCTTTTGTTTATGTGTTACGTTTTATTAAAAGGTTGCCCCTCCCCCCACCTCGTGGCGGGGGGAGGGGGAGGGTGCGCCTGGGTGGCTCAGTTAAGCATCTGCCTTGGCTCTCTCTGCTCAACGGGGAGTTGGCTTCTCCCTCTCCCTCTGCCTGCTGCTCTGCTTGTGGTCTCTCTGTCAAATAAAATCTTAAAAAAAAGTTCTCCCTCTCTACACGGTACTCTCCTTTCTTTCTTTCTTTCTTTCTTTTTTTTTTTTTTTTTGGTACTCTCCTTTTCAAATTTCAGTCTGATTGATTATCCAACCATTCTGCACCCTGAAATTCTTCTTCAGTGCTTCCCAAGCCTATCCACACGTTGGATCACCTGGGGGTGATTTGAAAAACATCCTGATGCCCAATACACCCCCCACCAAACCTTCACAGGCTGTGACTTCATTGATCTGGAATGTGGTCTGGGCTTGAATTTTTCAAAGATCCCCAGGTGATTGTAATATGCAGATCAGTTCTGGGACCACCGCCCCACCCTGTACCACATACTGTAATAGCCCTTGAGGATTTAGGGGTAAAAGTTGGTTTAGACTTGTAGGAGAAATCCATCAATAAATATGTAATTGCCCAACAATATGGGCAAGTGTTACGAAAGACACAAGGCACGTTACTCTCGGGAAAGGAGAGGAAGTACACGTAACCCCACTGGGGAGATTGAGGGGTGGGTGGCCAGAGCCACCGAGTCTTCAAGGACAAGAAGGGTTGTTCCAGCCAAAGAGGGAGATGGGTACCCTACTCAGAGGGAAAACTGAGACAGCACAGGAAGCTAGAGAGAGCAAGTCACTTTCAGGGGTGGACAAAAGCTTAGTGTGACTGCAGCTTTGGGGTAGTTAGGCTGGAGAGCCAGACGGGGCCAGGAAGGGAGCTGGGAGTACAGAGTCAATAAGGCGGGGGTCAGGGATGTGACCTGGTCACACTTACTAGCTGGGAATGCCCAGGAGGTAGGGCAGTTGGTGAACTGGGAGGGGAGACTATAGGAACCAGGAGGGAGGCCTTCCCTTCTTTGGAGGAGTCTCCCTTATACCTTCCCCACCTGCACACCGCAGCCCACATCCGACCCCCTTATCTTTGTGCCCCCGGCCCATAGCGAGTGCCTGGTGAAGAGTGAACACTCATGCCTCACCCCACATGGTACAGTAGAGAAAGCACAGACTCCAGAGTCAGACCACCTTGATTCAAGACCCAGTTCCACTCCTTACAAATGGTGTGATATTGAGGAATTCAGCCACATTCTCCGGACTTACTTTTCTCCACCATAAAATGGAGAAAATGTCAAACACATAAGGTTATTTTGAGAATTAGAAAAAAAAAGTATGTGGTTTTGGGAGTATAGTTCCCAGAACAGCAGCTTCGGCAACACCTGGGACAGTTGGAAATGCGAATTCTTGGGCCTCACCCAAGACCCACCCCGCCCCCAATCAGGGATTCTGGGGCACAGCCAGCATCCAGTGTCAGAGAACACCCTCCAGCTGATTCTAATGCACGCGCAAGTTTGAGAAACACTAGCGTGTCAAAACTGCTTCACTCCTGGGCTTGCTTTTCTGGAAGCCTACACTACTCCTGAATAGTGGAAAAACCCACCCCGCCAACCAGCTCTGGCCTCTGTTCCAGCCCCTCCTTTTGCAATTCTCCCCAGGTTGGTCATTGTAGATGGGAGGCTCCGGAGGCCAAACTTTGAAATCAGGATATCTGCGGGGCGGGGGGGGTGGTGGTGGTGTGCACACCAGCTTTGTGTGCATGTGTACATATGTGCATGCACAGATTTTTTACCTCTAAGTAAAACTGTGTGACCTTGACCTCTGAGAATGCATAGGTTTCCTTGTCTGTCAATGGGAGTGATAGTACTTACAGGCTAAGCCAAAGCCCTTTCCACGTACAGACTCATTTTATCCTTACAACAGCCCCACGAAGCTAGAACAATTATCACCACCATTTTAGAGATGAGGGAGTGAAGGCACAGAAAGCCTAAGTAACCTGCCTAAGGGCACCCAGCTGTACGGGTTAGAGCTAGGCTTCAGGCAGGGGCCCTTTGGATCAGGGTCCACGCTCTTCTGCCTCCCAAGGCTGCTTTGAAGACATCAGTGTGTCCGGCCTTTAACCTACTCCCCTTGGGCTCTCTGTTGTGTTGAAACACCTCACCCTGACCCCGGTTTCTCTGCTACTTACGATGAGAACTCAGCTTAGTTCATTTCACCTCTCCTGGCCTTAGTTGCCAAATGTTTAAAATGTGCCATGGGCTAGACTAGGGCTGTGAGCTGGAGCCCCAAGGCCCCAAATAAGCTGTGCTTGTCTCTTGATCTGAGTCAAAAGTGACGGTCTTGAAATGGTATGTGCTCTGGCTCTCCACTCTGCAGCCCCCCACCCCAGTAGTCTCTCACAGGCCCACATGCCTCCCCTTAATGAACTCCCCAGCTTCCAAAGGCACTTGAGTGTGAGATCACTCATCAGAAAATGCCTAAATCTGAGGGCCTGTGAATTTACAGTCCCCACCCCACCCTGCTCCTCCAACTTAAAGAATACTTTACCTGGGATGTTTCTTGTGCAAAGAAGGCCGTGAGCCTTGGCTTGTACCTTTATGGATGTCTTCTACTTGGCATGGCTGCCAGGTGTGAGCCGTGTTCATTTTCATTGCCATGTGCCCTGGTAATGTTGATTTATGTTTGCTTCTGGAAGGGAGACAGATGAAGCTTGTTTCAGAATGGGAGGTTAATCCAATTTCAGAATCCATCGCACTTACGGAGATGATTTCTGTTATTTTCATTTCTCTGGAAGTTTCCGTCTGTTCCAACTTAGGAATGAATCAGTTGCTGGAAGAAGGAAGGACCTTCACGAGCTTCTGTGCCCATGTGGGATACCTGTCATCTCCCACAGCAGGGATACATTCAGTATGGGTAAAGCAGCTTGGAGCATTTTTACGGGGCTTCACAAATGTTCTTCATCTGGCTGCCGGGAAGTGGGCGCCAGGTGTCCTCGACTGTTAGCTTATTGTCTTACAGGGAACAGGCGCTCAAACATTGGCCAATGGATGCATGAATGCTCACTTTCTAGCACCTGGAGGCGATGCGAAGTAACTCACTGAATCTCACTCAATTTAGAGGAATGTATCTTATTTTTAGAATACCGTATGGCTTGTAAAGAAATTTCACACACATTCTCCATAGATTATTTTCCATATTTTAAAGTTGAGGAAACAAGGCTCCAGGAGGTTAACTAACGGCAAAGTCACACTGTGGCGTCAGTTTTCTAGGACTCTGGTTACCCTTTTCAAAATAAAAGCTAATATTAAAAAATAGCTGTTGAAAAACTTGCTTAAAGCTGTGGAAGCTGAAGCTTTAGATACTAAAACACAGCAGAAATCACTTATCACAAAAACTGGAAACAATACCATCTTTCTAATCTTTGTAGTTTCCAAGTATGTTCTCACATCAGATTTCCTTTGGCCCCCACAAAACTCTCCCCCGTTGGAGTAAAATCCTCTCTCATCCAGGTGAGCCCATTCTAAAAGACTGCCCCCTCCCCGCCATCCCATGATCTTTCCAGAAGACAGGTCAGACTGACAGGAACTGAACTTGCATACTCATGCCATCTACTGGTGCTTTTCTGGTAGCGTGAGTTCCCGAGGATGTTCTATTAAAAAAACATTTTCTGCAATGTAAACTTCAGCCGGGCCACTCAGATCGTTTTACTCATTATCCGTCAAGTCCTTGAAAACACTCAACCGTTGAGACTCACTGTCTAAGGAGCCTGCTTTAAAACAGGACCTAGGATTTACTCAGGAAAGGGTTTGAAAATCTTCAGATTCCTGCCCACATTTGGCAGGTTTTGGAAATGGCTCTGCGAACCTTCCAACTGGCTTGGAAGCTGGGGAAGGGAGATGGCTTAGGTAGGGAGAGGGAACGCACAGAATCTTCATGTGGTCAGAGTAAGGTCTCCACTTTGCTGGGTGTTTTCTAGAAGGGCTTACAGGTAGAGCAGGTTGGCTGAGAAGGTAGTGTGGCCAGGTGCTGACCGCTCACTCCATGGGACCTCAAAAGCTGGTGGAAGTGAAATTCTGGGAACAGCTGAAGCCACCCTCCCCCAGCCCCGCCCCGCCCCGCCCCGCCCCGGACCCAGGGGCACACCACGTGGGGTCTCCCAACTGCACCAGTCCCTAAAACCCTCTGGCCAATCCTCGGGAACATAAATACCTCCTTTCCCAAAGTTGGGCTTTGCTCTGGGGATGTTTTTAAATGATTAGATGGAATTGGTTTTTGTACTTTGCTTTAAATCCAGGGACAAGAGACGACTTGTTCATCGCTAGGGCAAATCCACAGAGGAGGATTAAAATGAGATGACTTGGTATATAAAACCATTTTTCTCATGATCTTAGGACTCTTTTAAAAATTGGAATAACCTCACTAGAGCACTAGTGTGAAATAGGCTAAGCCTAACACCAGAGAGAGAAAATTAGGTTTGAAAAGGTCAACACCTATTAGTGAAAAAAAAATTTTTTTTTTTTTTTTGTTTAAGATTTTATTCATTTGAGAGAGAGAGAGAGAGAGAGGGAATGAGCAGGGGGAGAGGCAGCAGGAGAGGGAGAAGCAGGCTCCCCACTGAGCAAGAAGCCCAACATGGGGACTCAATCCCAGGATCCCAGGATTATGACCTGAGGTGAAGGTGATAGTTTAACCATCTGAGCCACCCAGGTGCCCCACTGTTAGTGAAAATTCTTGCAGGATTCTCCAAAATTACACTGTCTGGCCAGGGGGGAAAATGGAGGCTTTTTATTTCTTCATTTACCTTATCACTGAGGTTGTATTCACTGAACCTTTTGCCCTTGCTTCCTTTTGTTCCATGGTAGGAGAAAAATAGGAGCTTTGACAGTTTTTGAAAGCAAAGTAAAATGTTGTAGCAGAGTATGAAATGTTCCTTATGGTAAAAGGTAAAGATGGTAACATTTGATAAACAGCAGACTTTTAGCCCTAATTTGTTATAAAGGCGTATCAAGACCAGGAAGGATTTAAAGAATTTTGAGAGCATTCTGGCCATTCATTAGAGTAAAATTAGAGTAAATTCTGAAGGACTGCGAAGGTTTACAGGGAAAAAAAGTATAGATACATTTACATAATACTTCACAGGTTTTTAGGCCATGTATTTCACTATATTTTAACAAGAATCATTTAAGATAAGACTTGTTTTATGATTCATACTTGAGAAAACAAAGGTTAAGAGGTTAAGTCACACACTTCCCTAAGTCATATAGTAAATCACACTCCATACTGAAGACAGCCTTTTTTTTTTTTCTTTTTAAAGATTGTATTTATTTATTTGACAGAGAGAGACACAGCAAGAGAGGGAACACAGCAGGCGGGGTTGGAGAGGGAGAAGCAGGCTTCCCGCCGAGCAGGAAGCCCAATGTAGGGCTCGATCCCAGGACCCCAGGATCATGACCTGAGCTGAAGGCAGACGCCTAACGACTGAGCCACCCAGGTGCCCCGAAGACAGGCCTTTCAAGTCTAGTGACTTTTCTAGAAACTTTCTACCAAGAGAATTTTCCCCTCCTTTAAAAAAGTGTATCTTAGAAAAAAAGTTTAACTGTTGTACTTACTCATTTTTAAGGATCACTATTTTTTTTTTAAAGATTTTATTTATTTATTTGACACAGAGAGAGATCACAAGTAGGCAGAGAGGCAGGTAGAGAGAGGGAGAAGCAGGCTCCCCGCTGAGCAGAGAGCCCAATGTGGGGCTTGATCCCAGGACCCCAGGATCATGACCTGAGCCAAAGGCAGAGGCTTTAATCCACTAAGCCACCCAGGTGCCCCTAAGGATCACTATTTTCAAACAAATGGAAATCATATTAATCCTTTTCTTGTTCATGCTTCTCTTTTGGCCTCTTTTTGAGAAACACCTGTTTGTACAGGTGGTAACATACCATAAACCATACATTGCAGTATCCCCCTCCCCCTTACCCACAAAGAATACACCCAATGCCCCCGTTGATGCCTGAAACTGTGGATAGTACCAAACCTTACACATACTGTTTTTTCCTGTAAAGTTTTTTAAGAAATTTTTTGAAAGATGTTATTTAACAGAGAGCACAAGCAGGGGGAGTAGCAGATGGAGAGGGAGCAGCAGGCTCCCTGATCAGCAGCGAGCCCAGTGCGAGGCTCATCGTGACCTGAGCCGAAGGCAGCCACTTAACAGACTGAGCCACCCAGATGCCCCTATAGTTTATAAATTAGGCACAGTTAGAGATTAATAATATAACAATTCTAAGATACTGTAATGAAAGCTACGTGAATATGGTTTCTCTCAAAATATAATCTACCGTTCTCACCCCTCCTCTTTTTGTAATGATGTGCGATGGTAAAATGCCAACACGACCGGAGGAAGGGAGGTGGATGACGTAGGCATTGTGACATAGGGCGGGCTAGTCTTGACCTCTGACTGTATGTCAGGAGCTCACCTGCTTCCTGACCAGGGTTGACCGCAGGTGACTGAAACCACAGAAACGGAGACCATGGATAAGGGGAGACTACTGTATTGAGTTTGAATAACTCTTTGAAGATTGACGGTCATGTATTTGCAGATGAGTTATGTTTGCAATTGGGTAAAAAACCTGGGTTTCTTGGCTCCACCTCAGAGGCCAATCCAGTATTGGGGCAGGCATAATTCGCTATTTAACAAGCCCCCTGGGTGGTCAGATTACAGATGTTAAAAGCCTAAATATGTAGAGTGTTGTTCAGCACCTTAAAGGTGCTTTGGAATGTGTATTTTATGCCATAATATATAAAAGTTTCAATGTGCTAAGTCCCACTATTCTAAAATAAAGAAGCCATACAATTCATACTCAATTTTAGATGGGTATGCATCCTAAAGTTTCCTTTTAGTTCTACTTTATTTCTAGAATAATTTTCATACCAGTGCAAAGTGCTAGCCTAACAGGAGTTTTTCAGTTTAATCTTGCTCTACTCCCAATTCACAACTTCCTTGCCTAGGTTTTATATGGCTCCTGGTGGGAAGCTGGTGTTAAAAACAGGCATGCAATAGTGGATGTCTATTTAAACTGAGATATTTTTATACCTGGTATGGAACCATCATAAACAGGTCTCTGATTTTTTTTTTTTTTTCAACTGGTAGTTTCCCAATACAGCTGGATCCAAATTATCTGTGGACTGATTTTGGCCTGGGGCTACGGCCACCACTGTCCTGAAGCATCCCCAAAGACTTTTATGAATAGATGAACTTAGAAAACAGACATGCCACTATTTTTCTCCTCCAATCCAAAAGTAGCCACTTACAAGGGTAACTTAAATTGTTACAGTAATTATTAACAAATGTTTAACCCCCAAAATACTGACTTTAGGTTCTCCTTAAAATAAAAGCCACTCACTATTTAAAATCAAAACAACTTAAGGCCGCTGTCTTCTAAAATGAAGAGGAAGGGTTCTGAAGTCTTCAAAGATTAAAGCTTAACCTGTACACCCCACAGCAACCCAGTCATCATGGGATATACTCTCCCCTGTATTTGGTCAACCTTTTCATCCCCAAGCAAAATCATTCCTGTTAGTGCTTTCCCAGCCCCAGTGAACAGTGTATTTGCTTCCTATGAAAAATCCAATCTGACTGCATCGTCCCATGTTGCTTTTTCTTTTTGTTTTGTTTTGCATATGTTAAGTTTTAAAAAAGAAGGCACAGAGGACCTCATTGTTCATTGTGGTACCTGCCAGTCACCTGGGTTAACCTAGTGATAGGACATTCTTTTGTTCCTATGTACTAAACTGTAGTTTGTCAGTGTCTGAGGCAAAATCATCAAACAGAAGCTAATAGTGGTGAATTCAGTATCTCCTGGTGTAGATTGGGTTAAGTTAACTAAGCCAGAATGTCACCTTATCACTAACCGAAGAAAGCCATAGCTACTCAAAGGTATGACAAATATGTTCACGTTGAAACTAAGACAAGATGATTAAAACTAAGTTAAAACTAAGGATCAGTGGGAAATAAGTAGTATTGCACCAATGCAAGACAAAATATACTTTATTGTGACAGCAAATGCACATAGTGCTGCAGATATGGCATGCTACCAGGGATCTGCAAATAATCAAAGGCCAGTATGGAAATGAATGGGAATGAAAGCTGTTTCTTAAAGCTTGAAGTTTTATTCCATGGTGAAGGAAAGATCATTTGTGTCCACTTATCTCAAATGCAATATTATACACCTACTTAATCAGAGACCTATGCCTCTAACCAAGAGCTGAAGGCAAAGAGAAACTTAATCTTAACTGTACTCAGAAGTCACTTCTAATATCAATGACAGAAAGATTTTGCTAGTTGAGGCAAACATCCTTTCTAGACAAAGACCTAGAGACTGAGCACTCAAACATCCATTCATACATTTAAATAATTAGCCAATTTTAATGTCATTTATTCCACCAGAAACAAGTATTAGAATATCTAGAAATAGTTTGGATAAAGAAACATTTATATTTTAATACTTCATAATGTTGTAAGTTTGGGGCTAAAATAACACCCTGAGGCAAATCTGATCCCTCAAGGGACCAAGTACAGTTTTAACTTCAATAGCTGAATTTCTGGGGGAAGATCTGAGAAAATAATGCTAATGACAGATCTAGTCCTTTGATGAAACTATTAGGTTCTACAGACTTGTCAAAATCAACACAAAACTGAGGAGAGGCTGAAAACACTCTGCAAAGCCTTATTTTTAGATAGTCTCCTTCATTTTCCCCCTTCTTCTAAAACAGATGCAGATGAAATGCTTTCTGCATGAACACACACTGACATTCTGTTCAACTCTTTTCTAAATGCAGTACTATGGGTTTAAAACAGTATGCTTTAATTTAAACAAAGTCATCTTTTCTACACAATTTAGCTTGAGAGCGGAAAAGAAACACTACCATGAAAATTACTTATCAAATACTCCACTCTTCTTTTAGAAGGTGTTTTTAAAAGCAACACAGGACCAAAAACATCCAACTATTACTTTATTTATATTACTATGCTTAAGTTACATGGAAAAGACAACCAAGCAGTTCTGCCCCGTTTCAGGAAAAGTTTCCAATCAACACCAATTATGTGGTGACAAATAACTAGGAATGGTGACATCTTTGGGTCAAGACTGACAAGGAAGGATGGGCTCTGGTGCTACGGTTCATCTCCAACAAGAATATGGCACAGCGGCCAGCACAAGCCATACTAACACTGAACCTTTAGCGCTGGTCACAAATTCGGATCTCTTCCCTGAAGCTAGCAAATCAGGTGAAATAACTGGTTTTAAAAAAACATTTTTTTAAATGAAGCCCAAATAAGTTTAAAAACCATGCTCTTGACACATTTTCCTTTCAAATTTTACATAAAACACACTTTTTCACTCTAATAGCCCAGAATTTTTTCCCCTCACATAGCCCATCACGTAGCTGCAGACAGACTATTCTGCCTCAAGATGTAAACACAGGGAAAAAAAAAAAAATTAACGGCATCTGCATAATATTCTCTCTACACACTGATGCTGGATGGAAAACTGAAAATTTAAAAAAAAGAAAAAAGGAAGAAAGAAAGAAAGGAAAGTTCCATCTTAGATTCTCACAACCTCTTGTTCTGCAGTTCATGAATCCGACCTGATGCTAAGGTGACAGTGTATGTAAGTAGATTTTTGTTTTCAGTGAAGGAGACCTGGGAAAAGATGGAGTGATCTCTTTTTCTTCAAGAGTTATCAGACGGTACGTGCTCCTCGAAGCCCTCACTCTCTCGTACTAGGGCGCGCTCCAGGATCACGCGGCCTTCCTTATAGCGCTGGCTGTCTTCGGTGGCAAACTCGTAGATCCATCCCAGTTTGCTATTGCAGTTCTTGCAGCTCACATCGCGAACCATGTGGCGGCCCGTGAGCATGACCCGGTCTTGGACTTCACTGTACTGCAGGTTAACTACCTAAGAAACACGGGAAGACAAAATTGCCAAGCCCTGTGAGTCATCTGCCAAACAAGTACATGTTCCTTTGGCTGGTGCAGGAAAGGCAACTTCCGAAAAGCAAACCACAGTTGTTACTTTAGTCAAATCTACAAGACCCTTCCCAAGGGCTATTTTTAGAAGTTCCTGGGAAAGGCAAAAATCTGGAAAACTACACTGGCCATCTAATGCGATCCTGCATCACCGTGCCATGTACTAGTCCAAGCCACACTACTGACACATCCTGTAGTTCCATTGCTGTGGCAGTGAAGAGTCCCTCCACCTGGAGCCATAAAATGTTGGTTGGGGTCCAACTGTGAACGTTCACCATTCAATGAGGAGTCCGGACAAGGCTACAATGAAAGAGAACCTAGTAACCTAGTACAAAACAGGCATTCCAGAACAACAACAACAAAAGTTTGCCGAATTTGTTCCTGGAAAAACATTTTATAGGCAAACCGACTAGGACACACTAGGTCTACTACGCTGTGATACACAGTTTTCCAATGGGTTCAAATCATCTGTGAAGAATGTCCAATGACTGTGAACATCCAGCAATCCTCTACGCTTTACTTTTCTGTAAAGGGCCAGATAGTAAATACTTGTGGCTTTGCGGGCTATGTGATCTTTAACTATTTAGCTCTGCTGTTGTAGCACAAAAGCAGCCACAGGCAATACATACATGGTTGAGCATGCTGTGCTTTATTAAACTTCATTTACAACATCAGGCAGCTGCCCCGCCAAAGCATACCAACTCCTAGTCTACATCTAAAGAAAGATCAAGAGATGTACACTAACAATTCTTTGGGAGAAAAGCATATTTCTAAATGGAACAGAGGGATGTCCACTGGGAAAGTTTAGCTGACCTTTTAAGAGCAGCACCCTGGACTAGTTCTGTCCCTTACCAGAAAAGATTTCGAAATTCGACTCTGCTAGTACACATTAGACTCCGGGAGGCAGAATCACATTGACCAATTTTTAAGCAAGCCAGAAATTAGAGAAGCAGACAGACTAGTCTTAATTTGTAAATCAGGAAACACTCTTCCTGTTGGCATGCAATAAGCCACAACATAATCCGGATCACCGGTGAGCATAAATTAGAGCAAGGGAAGTTGGTTAGATGATCTTTATTCACTTGCACTGTCAACCTTGAAAGCTTAACGCGCCATCTCCCTATAAGGATAAATCAGTGACATGGGCATAGGGGCGCTTCTGCCCCTTCTTCCATAGTCTGTGAAATCACTACTAAATTCTTACACTGAATGTTTCATGAAGCAATGGAGACTGCCCTTCTTATTGTAACACAGTTTTCAAACTTCCACAGTAAAAAATCACTTTCTAGTAATGCCTTCCTGAGGTCCAAAGGACAAGCTAGTGGCACTCTTTTCTGCATGCAGATTATAGACCTCATGCGGACTCTTTCTGGTATCTTTAAGCTCTGAGGAATGTTCTGGTACTGCTGTCAAATATACCCACTGAACTCACTTAGGAAATGAAACTGGTTTTCCCACCAACCTTATTAAAAAGAAACGCTCTGCCAGTGGCGCCTGTGAACCGAGTAGAGATGAGTTCTGAGCGGTTGGTCAGGATTGTGTCGCAGTTTGCACAAGAAAACAGACGGGTACCACCGATATGATCAAGGAAAATTCTGCCCATTTTTATAGCTGAAGTTCTAAAAACCTAGGAGCAAATGGAAAAGAACAAGGAAACATTAGGATTAAAAAAAAAAAAATTGTTGGTACCTACTTGGTGGGGGTCACAGAGAACCGTGTGTGTGTGTGTGTGTGTGTGTGAGTGTGAGAGAGAGAGAGAGAGAGAGAGAGAGAGATCTCTGCTTTGTAATACTCAGTATGGGAAGTAGCTGACTCTGCACTGAAGGATCCAAGGTTCATGCACTGAGCAAATAAACAGGCGTACCAAGCTAAGAACCCTTTAGAAGCGGTAAGCCAAGGGAGCAAACATGTTTAGACAAGGCCAGAACAGTATCACTTCTCTTTTGGTTGGTATGACAAACATAGGAAGAAAAGTGGAGTATCAGAAACTGAATAATGAGAAGCACAGGCAGCAATGTGAGAAAAAAGGCTTAGCCAAGTGGTAAGTGTACATTCTGAGCATATGTCATTTGGGAAAAGACTTGTGGAGTATGTGTGGGTGATCACAAGAGTAGAAAAAGGGGCAATCAGAAAATGAGAAAAGGGTGGTCTCAGTTAAGAGCACAGGGCAGCTCTGGTTGTCAGGCATGTCAGCAACCAAGTAGGGGCGATGGCACGGACATCGGTGAGTCAGAGTCTGCCGGAGCACTGTACTGCGTGCTTATTTGAAAATCGTCACAACAATTCTATGAGGTTATCACCCCCCATTTCATCAATTATCCAAGGTTATTAACTGATCAAAGGTCACACAGCTTTCAAAATACAGAAGATCATGACTGGAATGCAGTTCACCCACCCTAAAGCCAGAATTCTTCTATTACCCTGGTGTAAGGCTAGGAAAACACGCACAGAAAAGAAAGGAAAGATAAACCATTATTACGTAACTTACATTGAAGAAAGCATACTGACTGATTCAATAAATCACAGAAGTGCTGAAGCAGGGAAACAAGAAGCTTTGAAACCAGATTCTGACAGGAGGATAATCACACTTCATTTATTTTCAAAAGTTAGAGCTAATATGTGCAACTCCTTGAATTCATAGCAATTAATCCCCTTAAACACTATTTTTAAAGACCTAGATATAGTCAAGAATGTACTACAGCTCTCATTAAAAAAAGAATTTATTCCTGGTATAGTTTTCAGCTCCTATGTTTTAAATATTTATATCACCTATCTTTGAAATGGCATGCAGAGCTGATACAGCTGCCACTATGAAAACAAAGCCTACAATCTATGTTTGTAATAAGAATCCACTGTCGTTTTAAATTTGGGGAAATTTCATTACAAATTAAAGAGAAAGTTCCATCATTCCTTTTTTTATCTGTGAACTTCCTTAGTTATTAGGTAGTCCTAATGTCATCAAAGAAGTCATTATCCCAAAGATTATGACTTCCATTAAACATTTTGATATAGAAGTTAATAAGAATGAGAAACAAATGCTAAATACAATTAAAATGTGTGGCTAGTGGAAGGAAAACCACCGCTCATTAACAAACATGTCAATGAATAAAACCTGGGGGAAAACAAGACTTAAGAAATAGTATTTAGCTTTTTGGTTACATTTCTGCAAAATGACAACAGAAGTTAAGAGTTATTATTATTTCACAGCCTTTAAAAGGATAGCACTGCTTTTTTCCGATGCTTAAGAACACAGTATTTGTTACATAAGGGTCAGAGGTTGCAAATTTTAGGCCTACGGGGTAAACTCATTTGGTGGCATAGGGATACAAGAGTGAACAAAATAAATAACCCTTCCCCCAGTAAACATGTGTGGACATGTTTCATTTGGCCCACAGTCTTTTATTAATAAAAAACACCTGGGCCACCATTAAACACGAGAGATTTCATTAAAGAGCCTGTGTTGTTGTTATTAACAATGGGGAGATCTGGCCCACAGGGCACGTGTTCTCCTGTGGCAACAATGACTGGAGGTGAATGGTAGCTGCCACTCCCCCAAGGTCATTGGGTCTGCCCAGTCACACTTTGCATCACATAATTTCTTCCCCTGTAAGACATCTGGGTTTAGGACTTCATCTAAGCACAGCACAGAACTACTTGTGAGCAGGTGATCTGGGTCATGTTTTTTACGGCTGCTCAACTACAGAAAAGTAATCAACAGCAAGGTTTTATAGCCTCACCTCTTAAGACACAGTCCTCAGACTTTGTAGCTCTCTGAAAACCAGTATCGTGCAGCAATTAGTCTCCTGCTTGGGCTTCTGGGACACATTACTTTAAAGCCAATTTTCCTTCAAACTTTTTTTTTTAAGATTTTATTTATTTATTTGACAGAGAAATAACGAGCAGGCGGAGAGAGGGGGAAGCAGGCTCCCTGCTGAGCAGAGAGCCCATTGCGGGGCTTGATCCCAGGACCCTGAGATCATGACCTCAGCCGAAGGCAGAGGCTTAACCCACTGAGCCACCCAGGCACCCCTTCCTTCAAACTTTTAAATATAATATTCATATTGTAAGTTCTTTCAACCATAATGCAGTAATAACTAGATGTTTTTGAACTGGCCATGGCAGGCTGCTGTGGAAAATATACTGGACTTCAAAATGAACTCTGCCTACATCACTCTATCTTTGACTCAAAATTACCATATAACTGTGACCATTTGCTACTGGGTACAGGCAAGTTCTTAATTCTTTATTCCTAAATGTGGTAAAGATATTTAATATGCTTTCTCTTCCTTGCTTCAAATTCCGTCTATTTTTTATTTTTACCCAAGTATTTTTACTGGATTCAGTGACATGATTCATTACCAAGACCAAAAATATCTGTGCAGCATCATTATTCTTAGTTGTGATTTCCATTTATAGAGTACTATATATGGATATAAGACTGTAAAATTAGTTATTCGCCAAAAAAGATAGGCTAGAATGCCATGAAATTTAGCAAAAGCAAGCAAAACAGCCCTTTTTGTCAAAGGTCTGGTCCTTATGAAGTAGAAAAACCTCTACAGGGTCATCAGCTTCTAGGTGCTAAGCCTTAGTTTTGCAGGGCTAGAAACTCAACCTATTGACTCACACTATCCAAATTCTCAAGAGGCTGATAATCAGTCAGAATACCACTTAATATTTAAGGAGAAAAGTCATTAAAAAACCAAGACACAGTGCCTGAATCAGGGTCCTTTTTAGCTGGAGGATATACTGAATTCTGATTTGGACTTTTTAATGTCTACACTGTATGGGACACTACTTCACATACCACATTTAATCTTGACAGTTTTTAATTGTCACCCTACTTTTGCAGAAGAAATAAAGTCTATGTGACTTCCTGACACTGGCCACACTGGGCCTGAAGGAAACCTTGCTCCAGCTGTTCTTTTCCCCTCTCCTCATTCTCTAGCAACCAGAGGGCTGCCAGATTCACCGTCTTTCTCTCTCAGGTTTACCTTTACCCTTGCTGCCTCCATGCTGATCTCTCCTAGATTTCCTTTCTTGGTTGGTGGCCAGTTCGAACGACACTCTCCTAAACCAGTATACCCTGGCAACCTGTCACAGAAACTGCAAAATCAACAAAACTTCCTAAACCACTTTTGGAGGTCTTTCCTCCTTCCCCATCGGTGTCTTATTTCAAATTCTCATCCCTTCTAGATAAACCTCTTGAGGCCAGGGAGTGTGTATTATTAAATGCAACACACATTCGCAGGTACCCCAACATTTGTGCTAAATTTGATAGCACTACAAAAGGTCAAACGCATGCGCTTTAGCCATCTCTCTCTTTTTTTAGAGAAAGGGTAAGAGAGAGTGAGTGGAAATGGGCAGAGAAGAGAGAATCCCAAGCAAGCTCCACGCCTAGCACCGAGATGACTTGGTGCTTGACCTCACCACCCTGAGATCACACCTGAGCCCAAATCGACTGAGCTATCCAGTTGCCCCACCATCTCTTTCTAAGAGCTCCTACAGACCACTCTTCTACAAACTTTGAAACTTTTTTCTGACAGAATAGAACATAGCTAATTATTTTAACAAAAAAGTCCCCAGATTATTATTATTTTTAGATTTATTTGAGAGAGAGAGAGAGATATCAAAAGAAGGCAGAGAGGCAGAGGCAAAGAGAGAGGGGGAAGCAGGATCCCTACTGAACAGAGAGCCAGATGTGGGGCTCGATCCCAGGACCCCGAGATCATGACCTGAGCCAAAGGCAGAGGCTTAACCTACTGAGCCGCCCAGGTACCCCCGCCGAATTTAAAGAAATAATTTACATATCATAAAATTTAGCCACTGTAAGTATACAACTGAATCATCTGTAGATGTGTAAGGTTGTGCCACCACTTTGTATCACCAGAACCCAGCACTAGAATATTTCTATCACCTCCCCCAAATTCCCAAAACCCTCTGCAGTCCCAGGCAACCAGTGATCTATTTTCTATTTTTCGGTTTTTATATCCAAAATATTCCCCTAATAAGCTAAGTCCCTTGCTTAGACTTAGAATTCCAAATCTCTTCAGCCACATATTTTAAAAACACCTAAAAATTGAGCTGCTTTTATAGATGACCACTGTTCTCTGTGTTGAGTCTAGGGGCACCTTACTGTGTCTCTAAGTAATAAAATACATGCTTTGGTATTTGTCGGTGTCAAAGTTTATGACCAAAGCTAGGGCAAAACTCTCATAGCTAAAGCTTTAATATGCTTTCTTCCTTTTTAACATCTCAAGCAAAAAAACAGTAATAACCTTAATTTTTAATAAGTACTATTTCCTAGTTAATTTTATAAATGAGACCTCTTTGGTACTAGCTTTTCTTACTTCCAGGTTACTAAAATCCTTAAAAGCTTGAAGTAAGTACCAAATATGGTTGTTTATTAGAAACCTATTATCGGTTTATCTGAAATTAATGGAAACTGAAGGTACAAGTTCAAATTGTAAGTGAAATTCAAAGATAAAAGATCACATTTTAGTAATTATTTCAGTTTCCTTCCCCTTCAACAGTACATTTAGCTACCTAGAATTTTCTATTTTACTAGGAGACCCTGGTGAAACAATCACATTTTTGAACCTCTATGTTTTTACAGAATTTTAAAAAAATTTACAGAATTTACAGAATCTGTAAGAGAAAAAAATTTTCTCTTTGCTTTGAAAAATCCATGAAATAAAATGTCTCCAGGAATGTATCAGAGTCGACCCCTGAACGATGTGGGAGGTGGTCATGGGGGTGGTGGTTAGGGATGTTAACTACCCCATACCTTGCAGAGTGGAAAATCTGCACATAACCACGGACTTCCCAAAAACGTAATAGGCTATTGCGGACCCAAAGCCTTACTGACAAACATTAAGCGTCAAATAACAGCTTTTGTATGCTGAATGTGTTATATAGTCTTACAATAAACCTAGAACAGAAAACATTAAGAAAACGAGGAAGAAATACATCTATACAGTACTGTATTAAAAAAGAAATCCACGTATCTGCAGAATCACACAGTTTAATCCTCTGTCCAAGCTATTTCAAAAAATTAGACAATATGGACTATACAATTTCCTGGTTTGGGTCCAAGTCAATAAAACAACTTTCTAAAAATGGCTATTTTTAGTTGAGATTTAAGGGTTTTTTTTTTTTTAAAGCAGTTTTAGGTTCACAGCAAAAAAAAACCCTCAAGACTTCTCTAAGAAATCTATGAAAGGAAGGTTTTATACGGATATTAAATTTTTGGTTCCTTTGGGTAAATACCAAGGAGTACAATTACTGGATCACATGCTATGTTTACTTTTTTAAGAAACCACTACGTCTTCCAAACTGGCTGTACCATTTTACATTCTCACCAGTAAGGAATGAAAGTTCCTGTTACTCTATACATCCTCTTCAGCATTTGGTTTTGTCAGTGTTCAGTATGTTGGCCATCCCAATTGGTGTGTGTATCGTGGTACGCCACTGTTGTTTTAATTTACATTTCCCTATTGGCATGTATTATGGAGCATCTTTTCATATACTATTCATTCATTTTTAAAATCAGGTTGTTTTCTTTTTGTTGAATTTTTTTAAGATTTTTATTTATTTGACAGAGAGATCACAAGTAGGCAGAGAGGCAGGCAGAGAGAGAGGAAGAAGCAGGCTCCCGGCCGAGCAGAGAACCCGATGCGGGGCTCGATCCCAGGACCCCAGGATCATGACCTGAACTGAAGGCAGAGGCTTAGCCCACTGAGCCACCCAGGTGCCCCCATTGTTGAGTTTTTAATAAGAGTTCTCTGTATATACTGGATAAAACCTTTATCCAATGTCTTTGCAAATCTTTTCTCCCAGCTTGTGGCTTATCTTCTTGCTCTCTTGATGTCTTTTGCACAGAAGTTTTTAATTTTAATGAAGTGTAGCTTATCAACTATTTCTTACATAGCTCATGCTTTTGGCGTTGTATTCAGAAAGTCACTGCCATACACAATGCCATCTAGATTTTCTTCTATCTTCTAGGAGATAATTTTGCATTTTACATGTAGGTCAGTGACTAATGTTGAGTTAATTTTTGTGAATGAGGTATAAGGTCTGTGTCTTGATTTTTTCCCCTCATGTAGAGATCCAGTTGTTTCAGTACTGGCTTACTGAAAGTATTATCTTTGCTCCACTGTATTGCCTTTGACCCTGTCAAGTATCAGCTCATGATACTTATGTGGATCTGTTTCTGGGCTATTCTGTTCCATTGATCTATTCTCTGGCCCATACCATACTGTCTTGATTACTGTACCTTTACATTAAGTCTTAAAGTCAGGTAGTGTCAGTCTTCTGACTATCCTTCTCCTTCAACATGGTATAGGCTATTCTTTCACCTCTACAGAAACTTCAGAATCAGTTTGTTGATATTCACAAAGTAACTTGTTGGGATTCTGACTTGGATTCAGTACAATACCAAGTTAGGAAGAACGGATATCTTGAAAACAGTGAGTCTTCCTATCCATGAACATGTAGTCTCTCCATTTATTTCATTCTTGATTGCATTCATCAGAGTTTTAAATTTTTCCTCATTTAGATCTTGTAACATTTTGTTAGATTTATATCCAGGTATTTCAGTTTTTTGGATGCTAAATGTTATTGTTTTTCATTTCAAATTCTACTTGTTCATAGGTAATATATATATGCATATATATATACATATCACACACATACACACACAGAATCAATGACAAATCCGGTATCCTGGTCTTTGTTTGGTTCACTGCTACATACTTTCCTTAAAAGCAGGGGTCAGCCAACTAAGGCCTGTGGGTAAAATTCAGCTCACCACCTGTTTTTGTATGGCCCACAAAGAATGTTTTTATGCTTTTAATGGTAGGAAAAAAAACATCAAAAGATTATTTCATGATATGTGAGAACTGCATGAAATTCAAATTTCAGTGTCCATAAATAAAGTTTTATTGGGACACAGCCACACCCATCTGTTTATAATGGACAGTTCTCTCACAGCCATAGAGTCTGAATAGTTGTGGCTGAAATCTTATGGCTTGTAAAATTCACAATATTCACTATCTGGCTCCTGATAAAGTATGCTGACCCCTGTTAAAAACGCTTTCAGATGGCAAAAGGGCTTTTCATTTAGAAAGCAGTCTTTCTCAGTAAAAACATAAACTTAGTTTGCACTCAGATTTAAGAATCAACAGGAGTACTGGGCAGGATCAATCTAATCCTGCTCCTTGTCCTCACAGATTTTCCCTAGCTAAAATCTTTAACTTTTTATAATTAGATCAGCTCTAAGAAGATTACAAAAATAAGCAATATGTACCACTTAGCTGCTCCCTCCTTCTCTCCCCATCCTCAGGATCTAAACAGTGTGGCCCAGATATTTGATTTCTGGAATCAGACAGCCTCGGTTTAAATCTCAGCTCTGCCCCTTAAAAGCTGTGTAAACACTGAATATGGTATCTTCTGCTTCTTCATCTTTAAAATGGAGATACCAGTATCCATCTCTGAGTTGTGAGAATTCAATGCAGATAATACATCACGAGAATAGGCACAACACAAATGTTAAAGGTAGATGCAGTAAAACTAGATTTCCTTCATCCATATTCTTCACCCCAACTTCCCCATCCTATTAAAGAGGAAGAAAGCAAAACAGAAAAAATATGAAACAATTTACCAGCTTCACCTCCTGTTAATTACTGCAAAGTTAAGTGAAGAGGTGACAGAAATTACAAGCAGAAGGAAAGTTAGAAAACCTTCTGAAGCAACTCAAGTTCTCATTGTCAAGGTTCCCTGTAATTAATAATCCAGTTGGGATCCAACCCTGGCAGGTAGATTTGGCCAAAGAAAGCATAACAATGCCTAGCCCTAAAAATACCAGGGAGAATAGTAGGTATTGATTTGCATCTCTAAGGATCCACTGATGAGAAAAACACCCCATTCACACTTTTCCTCTGTAAAGTAATTATTTCCTCAGGGCATTTCCATGCCACAGAAGAGACAATACTGGGACTCTACCTATTGCTGGACAAATGAGCGGGGGTTTTTCCAATGCCAGGAGGTGGTTGGCAAATGCAACCTACAAAGACTCTCCCCAGCAGCGAACTGAATGTGCAGAGGCCTAGTGCAGGAAGGGTTCAAGAAATGTGCCCTTCCAGAGGAGATTGTGTTTTGTGATGGTTCTTGTAAAATGAAATCAGCATGGTTATCTGTTTTTCAGTCTCTTCCCTCTCCAAGACAAAAGAAGGAACAAAACCTAAAGACTTTTAATAGTGCTGGGTTGATTACTATAATTAACATTTAATGCTATTGTTTTCTCATCAACTATTTTCAGAGGGACTTGTGACTAAATTCTACTGAAAACCTGCAAGGGAGAAAATAAATTGAATTCAATCCATAAAACCAATTTACCAATTTTTGTACAAAATATTTACCAAGCCAAGGTTTCAGTGACAAGAGAAAGCTGTTTTCCTCTTGTTAATTCTCTTTCAATACCTGGCCAGATTCCTTTGCTGGGTCAAAAGATGTTGTGGTTATGCAATCAGATCTTCAATGGGCAGTAACCTGTATTTTTGTTTTTGTCCTTCGAATAATGCCTTTGTTGTTGTTGTTGTTGAATGTTTTCCAGGTTTACTATATTTCTAGAATACTTATTGTTTAGTCATCACTAGAAAATAATAGTCCTGTAACTCAGTGAGTCAGGTAAACAATCTGAGTTGGTAACCTCTCCCAAACACCCCATTGGCAAGACAAATTGGAGATCTCTCAATTGTTGTGATGCAATACCATGAGTCAAAAAAGCCTTATTGGGTGGACTGGAGTATAAATTAACTGTCTGGTTTCCTGATTCAGGTGTCAAGTAGCAAATTCACGTCATACCTAAGGTTCAGTTCCACAGGATTACCAGAGAAACAGATTATGATTTATACAGCCACTTAGGCTCTATAAAACCTAAAATGATATTTTGGGCACAAATGTACTTAGAACTATCTTCACATCTCATGAATATATTCAGAACTAGCTTTCACATCTCATAAACATATTTAGGACTATGTTACCACCATGCTGGAGGGTAGGGTCTTAATTTAATATCTTCTTTTTAGACCTAATTTTGGCTTTATTTTCCTTCCTTTTTAATTGTTTCTAAATCTTTTTCTCTCTCTTACTACTTAAGTAGGGCAAAAGGCAAAAAAATAGGGAAAAGTCCTTGATGATTCAACCATATATTATTTTTAGAGGCCACATGTATGTTACTAACCTTTTTAGAAAAAGCCATCTTCTAAAAATCCAATTTCCTTAGTTCCCCTGTATAGAATTAAATAATTTACTTGAACACATTTTATCATCTCCCTCTCCTATGGATAAGATGGTTGCTAGAGATAAACTTAAGAAGAAAATCAACCAGTAGGCTTATAGTGGACACAGATGGGTGAAGGTATGATGAAGTTAGGTATCAGTCCTTTCCAAGGAGGTACGTTCTACCTGGTGTTCCAGTACATACCCAGAAAGATAATGCGGTAAGTGGAAAAACACATTGTGTACCAAATTCCACAAGCCCCACCTTCTCACTATTTGTAAATGCTCCAGGCCTGTTTTATCTAGGCCTGTCTGCCCAAAAGCCACCCAAAGACTCACCCATTTTCTAGGTCTAAGCAGTACCAATCCACCTAAGAATGCTTCCCACTTCACTCTTACCCATTTTTTCCGAGTGCCCCATTTTTAAACTCCTGTGACACTCATTTCATAGTTTCCTAACACTGAAGTTGGTGCTGTTACTCAATTTCATTTGTCTATGACTTTTTACTAAGCTATGGGCTTCTAGAGAAAAGTTCTTGGTAACTTCCTTCTTATCTAACAGAGTACAAATATGCAACCAAGTTTTAGAAAAAGAATCAACAGAAACACAGGAGATCTGGCAGAAATATTTACCCTGGGAACACTTCGTGTATTTTGGTTCGTCCGTGTTGGAACGCTGCTGCAACACTGTACACGCGGCCATGCAAAGTGAGCTAAGATCCTATTACCCCCAGGGATTTCACCAGCAAGTCTAGTTTCCCAAAAACACAAGGTTAGCTAGCCTGAGGTTACTTCAGGTTTTCCATCTGTCAAGGAGACCTGGAATAAAAATCCTCACATTACCGACATGGCTCTGTAAACAGAAAAAGTTTTAAAAATAAATGAGCTGTACACCTTCCCAGACTCTCCCTTGAAGGAGGGATTAATAGGTGTCAGGATTAAACCGATCTTTCGGTAGCAGTTCCGTTTTCCAATGCCCACTGCTCATAATACTCATCGTCCTACCTAGCTAGCTCGAAGGAGGGTAGAATAAAGGGGCTCGGAGAGCACACCCACCCGCCCACCCTCTCACCCGTCGGGCGCGGCCCAGCGCGACCCGCACCCGCCCAGACCCTGCCGGCCGCCCGCGGCCCCAGCTGGCCCCAGCTGATTGCAGGCACGTGACGCAGCGGGCCAATCGGGAGGGGCCCGGCCGAGCGCGCCGCGGCCTCCTCCCGCACCACAAACACCGGCCGGAAACAGCTGAGCGGGCGGCGGCGCGGGGTCCGGGTCTGGCCGTCGCGGCCCGGGGACGCCCGTCTGACAGTCGCACCCCGCCCTCCGCCAGGCCAGTGAGGCCCCATGCTCGCTTCTGGGGCCCGCCTGCGAGCTACACGGCAGGGTGGCAGACACTTCCCCGGCGGGGCAGACACAAAGCCAAGGCGGTCCCCGGTTCCTGACTAGTGCCAGGCGGCCAGCACGGTAGCCCTCTTCAAAGAGCGGCCACGCCGCGGCGTAATCACGGCCCTACAGCTCGGAGCCGAGTTCGGACTTCACTCCGGGGCAGGGGGCGCGGCGAGGCTGCCGAGGAGCAGGCCTCCGGGACGACTGCGGTGGCGCGGAACCCCGGCGCGCCCCCGACACTGCGGCGGGGACGCGGCCCGTGGGGGCGGGGCAGTCGTGGGATTGGGGGGGGTGGGGATCGCCGGCCAAACTGCCCGCGGAAGGGCCTCCCAGGCGGCGCCGGGGGGACTGGCCGGGCGGGAGGCTGCGGCGGGAGGGCGCGGGCGCCGAGCTGAGGGGTCGCGGCTGTTGCGGTCCAGCCGGTTGCCCCGGCTGCGCGGCGGAGGCGGGCCGACGGCGGCCGCCGCGCCTGGGCCTCACAAAGAGGAAACAGTCCAGCCCGTCAGCCCGCAGCCCCGGCACTGGGACCCGCCCAGAGGGGTCAAGGGCGACGGCTCTGGGCCCCCGGGGGGAGCCTAGCGAGGAAGAGGCACTTCCTGCCTGGGTCCCCCCGCCCCGGGCCGATCCCGGAGTGTTTCGAAGCCGTCGGCCCGGAGGGCTCCTCACCCCGCATCGGGCTCCTAGTCCAGCCCCCCTCCCACCGCACTCACCCGGAGCGACTGTGAGATCCGCGGCCGTAAGCGGATCCTCGCTCCTCAGCTGGGATGAAGCCCCTCGGCCACCCGAGTCTCCAGGTTTAGTCAGGCCCTGGCCTTGGCCCCGCCTCTCCCTGGTTGGGCCTCTACGTCAATCACTCGGCATAGCTCCACCCCTCGAGCAGTCGGCTCTCCCGGTTGGCCCAGAATGCCCTTCATTCCTAGGCCCCGCCCTCATCCCCGGCCTCCTGCCCCTTCCGCTAGGCCCCGCCCCTTCCCTGGTTCACCCTCCCCCACTCCCTCTCCCCTCCGCGTCGCTGCCCACCCCTCCCAGAAGCCGCAGACCCAGGGAGAGCTCCCGCAGCTCGCTCCGCCCCTGACTCTACTCCTCGTACTCGTACAGCCAATCAAAGAGGCTAACTCTGCCCCTTCTCCGGAGGCGGCCAATGTGGAGAGACTTCGGATCCACCTCCTTCCCAGCTGAGAGCACACAACACAGCATCCACGTGAGTCAGCTTCTTAAAGGAGAAGGCTCAGCCTTTCTAATTGCGGCAGATGTAAGACATCGCGCGTCATCAGCGTCACCAGGTGGTGGCTAAGGCCTAGCTTTTTGAGACCCAGTGATGGCAAATGAAAACAACAGGCTGTTTTTCTAGGCAAAGCAGGTGCCTTGATAGTTACACCTCACCGTGTCATTAATTTCTTTGAGATTGCTTACTTTTGTCATGCCTTTAAAAAGGCCACCTTTTATTGACAAACCCCAAACCCTTTGAATCTCGGTGTATAGGAAATCCGGAAGAACATGGGAAAAGGCATTTTTCAAGTGTGCCTGACTGAATTTACAACTCGAGTTTTCTTTTGGTAGTGGAAATGATTATCAAGAGGATGAGAAAATTCCACATAGAGATTGTCTACCTCTGAAAGTCCGATATTTGTTGAAGAAGGTAGCTGTTCCCCCTAACCCTCATCAACGCCTAAGACAGGTTTTGCGTCTCATCTTATTTGAGTTTTCCAGGTAATTACATTAATGATCTTTGCCCGAGTTTCGGGATGAAGCGTATTTGATTCTCAGTATTTCTCAGGCAAAATAAAATAAAATAAAATTAAATTAAATTAAATTAAATTAAATTAAAAAAAAAGAAAACACTAACTTTTGAGGTTCATCTGCAAGGTTTTTAAAACCATCTTAGTGCCACAGAGGTTTTGAAGCAAACCCTAGCAATCTGACTTCTCATCAACCTCAAAAGCACCAGTATTTTCATGCAGTTCAAATAAAAACCTGATCGTCAAAGGCAAATGTCTAGAGAAAAGGAAGTTTTGAACAATTTTTAGTTTTCATTGTTCTTTTGTTTTTACTTAGCTTTAATTATAAAAGTAAAACATGTTCATTGTAGAGCGGTCATACAGCCTTCTTTTCTTTCTTTTTTTTTTAAGATTTTATTTATTTATTTGACAGACAGAGATCACAAGTAGGCAGAGAGGCAGGCAGAGTGAGAGGAGGAAGCAGGCTCCCCGCTGAGCAGAGAGCGCGATGCGGGGCTCGATCCCAGGACCCTGAGATCATGACCTGAGCCGAAGGCAGAGGCTTTAACCCACTGAGCCACCCAGGCGTCCCCCAGCCTTATTTTCATAACAGAAACCTCTGCCCTGTGCTTAAAAGCTTCCTGTGCATCCTATTCCTGAGACAAATGTGCATAAAACCATATTATGACTCTTATTCTTGACTTATTTTTTCACTCAATGTATTATAGCCATCCCTCCATAGCAAATGCAACTTTTATTGACAAACATATCTGTCTCCATCCATGGTTTTCCATAGTATGACTTCACCATCTTTTATTACATTTTTTTTCTACAGACCTACTTCAATCTTTTCCTATTAAATGTACTGCTGTAAGGAACACCTGTGTTCATTGATAACCTATTAGTCAAGTATTTCTGAAAATAATCATTTGAAAAGTGCATAGTGTCTAAACCCACAGGAATGAATTTTCCTCAAAGTGCATACTTTTAAGTACCAGGTAAAACAATATTTATTTATTAAACAAATATGTAGATAGTGCTAACTGTTCTAAGTGCTCTACAAATTAACAATTTATAACATTTAATTTTCATGAAAACTCTATAAGGTAGGTACTATTATCTATTATCCCCATTTTACAGATGAGTAAACTGAAGCACAGTGATTAACATGCCCAAGGTCACCCAGTAGAGTTATTATACCCTGTAATCGTAAACTTGGAAGAGAATGATGAAAAGGTTAATCTAGATGATGACGACGTGCAGAGTTAAAATCCAAACGTGCGGTAAGGAGGGCAGATAGGAATGGAATGGAAGGAACAGGTTTAACTTTAACAAAAATGGCTGCACAGGACTGATTGTTTATTGGTGCACTAAGAAGAATTTTCTCAGATAAGCCAGGGATCTTCTCCCAGGTGACTGACAGGTGATGAATTCCCATTACCAGGTATAGGGCGATTGGGAAGGTCAGTTTGGGGTGGAAGGCGATGGACCCAGCTGACGTGGCACACCCATTAGAAATAAAGAATATACAGTTGAAGGTACTGTAACAAGTATGGACGAGAAAACACAAAAAGATAAAAGATGTGAAGAAGGTCTTGTTTGGCTTTGGTTACAGTTGTGTTATACCTTTTAGCTTAATTACATTTGGGATAAGTTAGCACTTTTTAATACTGAGAAGTTCCCACTAAGAACATGGTATGTATCCATCCATTTACACATTCTTTATGTCTTTCTGTACAATTTCATGGTATGGCTGGCTACCTTTAGGTTGTTCATAGATCTTTTCAGGATTATATTTAAGTATTGTATCTTTTCTGGAGGTATTACGGGCTGAATTGTGTGCCCCCACCCCCATTCATATGCTGAGGTCCTAACTCTCAGTATCTCAGAATGTGTCTATATTTTGAGATCCAGCTTTTAAAGAGGTGATTAAGTTAAAATACGGTCATTAGAGTGGGCCCCAAAACAATCTGACTGGTGTCCTTGTAAAAGGAGAAGATTGGCAAATCTGGCTGTGACATTGGTCACCAGGGTAGATTTGGCTGGCTATGGAGGAGTCCCCTTCTTCCCTTACCCTCCACTTGCTTGTCCTTCTCTGAAGCTGCATGCTTGATGGAAGATGGAAGATGATCTTCCCTGAGAGAGGGAAGGACTGTTCTTCCGTCAAGGGTATACAAGTAGCTGCACTCTTCTGCTAGAACCCCCAAAGAAGCTCTCAAGGTCCATTTGTAGGAGAATGTAGGGTAGTCAAGCTTCCAAGACTCCAGACTTATCGAAGTGAGGCACAGCACAAGGAAGTTTGCCTTTTTTAAAAAAAAGAGAGAGCTCGCTACATAAAAAGGGACACCAGGGGTGTGTAAACATATAGAAAAGACCACGTGAGGACGCAGAAGGCCACCTGCAAGCTAAGGAGTGAGACCTTGGTAGAAAACAAACCTGCTGACACCTTGAACGTGGACTTCCAGCCTCCAGAACTATGAGAAATTAATTTCTGTTGTGTAAGCCACCTAGTGTATGGGATTTTGTTGAATCAGTCCTAGGAAACTAACAGAGGGGATTACTGTGAGTGGATCTTCTACTACATATTACAACTCTTCTTGGTTGTTTATATTGGAGGAAAAATAATGCTTTTGTGGTTTATTTTCCTGAATGTTCTAGATAGATTATTCTGTCTTCAAATGATAATTCTGCATACTTCTTTCCAGTCATTTGTCTTTTATTTAAGTACCTTTGAGTACATGTGTGAATATATCTGTCAAGAAAAATTTCCTTTATTACTAGTTTGTAAGGTTCTTTTTTTTTCAAAGATTTTATTTATTTGACATTTATTTGATAGAGAGATCACAAGTAGGCAGAGAGGCAGGTAGAGAGAGGAGGAAGCAGGCTCCCTGCTGAGCAGAGAGCCCCATGTGGGGCTTGATCCCAGGACCCTGGGATCATGACCTGAGCTGAAGGCAGAGGCTTTAACCCACTGAGCCACGTAGGCGCCCCATAAGGTTCAGTAGCAGATGCCTGGGTGGTTCAGTTGGTTGGGTGACTGCCCTCGGCTCAGGTCATGATCCCAGAACCCTGGGATCAAGTTCTGCATTGGGCTCCCTGCTCAGTAGGGAGCATGCTTCTCCCTCTGCCTGCTCTGCCTGCCGCTCCCCCAGCTTGGGCTCTTCTCTCTCTCTCTGACAAATAAATAAATAAAACAAAATAAAATAAAATCTTTAAAATCAAATAAAAAGTAGGTATGCAATTTGATTGAATACCTTCTTGTTGTCTATTAAAGTAATGTTTTTCTTTTACTCTATTTCATTATGTAATATATTATAGTAGTCTATCTCCAGCATTAAACGACCTTTGCATTTTGGGATAAGAGCTCCTTTACCACTTGTGGGTGCCAACTCTGACATTCTTCCAATAGGTAAAATCAGAAACACAAGTCTATCAACAAGCCCCAATACACCGTGGTGCATTATCCTGGTTGTTGACTAAACTTTCTGACTGAATAGATCTGACCCCCCCCAAATGGGTAATTCGGTATGGTAACTACAAACCCTGAATCAGACTTTCAGAATACCCTTCTGTTGGTGTGTCCATGGACTTCTCCTCTGCTCTGATTTCTCTTCTCTTGCTTTGAAGAGCCCTTCCACTGGAGTTGTGCCCATGGAGGTAAGAGAAGGTAAAAGAGCACTCACCTTCCACGTGAGTGCTTCTTACACAGCTCTAAGTGTCTCACACTCACACTTCCCAGGGTTTTGTAAATGTCTTTGCTCAATAAGCCCTGAAACACTTGGGCCTCTACCCATTGGTGTTACTCTCTGCAAATAATCATGCCTCCTAATCTCGAGTCAGATGGAAGTCTGCTGGAGGTGAGCTACCTCAGAGTTTCTCAATCTCCGTGTTTCTTCCTCTATCACCAATTTTCTTGGTGCCTTTTCCAGCGCTACAAGAAAGACAATCTCTTCCTTTCTGAAGCCTGATGAACACCTATACCTGGAGAATGCTATGGATCTCTATTTTATTTTGTATTTTTAAAAAGATTTTATTTATTTATTTGACAGAGATCACAAGTAGGCAGAGAGGCAGGCAGAGAGAGAGAGAAGAGAGAGAGAGGGCAAGAGGGAGGAGCAGGCTCCCTGCTGAGCCCAATTTGGGGCTGGATCCCAGGACTCTGAGATCATGACCTGAGCCAAAGGCAGAGGCTTAACCCACTGACCTACTCCCCCAAGAACGCTATGGATCTTGAGTCTCAGTCAGTCCTTAACAGAATCCAATTCTTGTCTTAACAGAACAAACAACACCTATTTCCTTGGTTCCTTCAACCTCTGTAATACTGGTCATCTCTCTCTTGTTTGGACCCTCCATACAAGTGATCTGCCCTCACACCCAACACCTTAATTTCGACCCAAGTGACCTCTTACAATAACTGGTCTATCTTTCCTCTTGTTGTGTATTGGCATCCCCTTCATTTTTGCCTCTCCAGCCTGCTGCCTGGAATGTGGATGCCACCTAGACCACAAGGACCAGGACTTTGTTCCTGGGGACAGTGGAGCAGATAGTGGGAAGGAACCTGGACCCTGAACACTGCAGAGTAGAGCTGCCATATTGGTCTGGGACCACATGTTAGGCTGTTTTGTTTTGTTTTGTGTTGGGGGATGTGGCACATTTTTTACTTTAACCTGAATTTATGAAAACTCTGGGTAGTTTAAACAGATTAGCTCCTTCAGGGAGAAACATATATATGTAAGTACAATCACAAATTAGTAGTTTACATAAAAATCTTAATAATTTCTCCTGAGTTGCAGCCCTGCCACTTTACCAAAAGCTATCTCAAAAGTCACTGATCATAACATTTAGCTCAATCTTTTTGGACTGCACAGATTCTCTGCAGTATTTGAAATCACCAACCAAATATTCAGTCTTCAAACTTTTTATTCTCTTGGCTTTGGCGGTATGATACTTACCTGTGGTAGGCAGAATAATGACCTTCCCCCCCCGCACAGCTATCATCCCCCAAGGTGTCTCCATGTCCCAATCTCCTATGAATATGTTACCTAACATGATGAAAGGAACTTTGCAGGTGGGATTAATTTAAGGATCCTTAAATGGGGAGATAATTCTGGACCATCCAAGTGAACCAATGTAATCACAAGGGTCTTTATAAAAGAGAGGTAGGATAGCCAATAAGCATACGAAGATGTTCAACATCACTAACCATTAGAGAAATGTAAAGCAAAGCCATCGTGAGATACCACTTCCTACCCATAAGGATGATTACTATCAAAACAAACAACAAACAACAAAAAATATTGCCAAGAATGTGGAGAGATTGGAGCCCAGTGCACTGCTGATGGAAATGTAAAAAGGTGCAGCTGCTATGGGAAACAATTTTGGCAGTTCCCAAAAGATTAAAAATAGAATTACCATGTGATACAACAATTCCACTTTGGTTATATGCCCCAAAGAATTGAAAACAGGGTCTCAGAGAGATATTTATATACCCATTTTCATAGCAGCATTACAATAGTGCAATATTACAATTTATACAAAATATATATTTAGGCATTCAGCTAAAGGCATTCAGCTCAAGAATTGCTTGGTGTTGTGGGGGGAAGAACTGGGTCTGGGAACTGAAAAAAAAAAAAAAAAAAGCCTAAAACTAGAAACAAACTGAGTAGCCCCCAATATTTGAATGGATATCCAAAAGGTGTGTACACACAATATATTATCTAGCCCGTAAAAAGAGATTCTGACACATGCTATGACCTGAACTTTCAGACATTATGCTAAATGAAATAAACCAAATACAAAAGGACAGGGATGGTAGGACTCCAGTATACAGAGTAGTCCAAATTTATAGAAACATGATGTAGAATTCTGCTTGCTAGGGGTTAGGAAGAGTAGTTGTTTAATGGGTATAGAGTATGAATATATTTAATAATACCAAACTGTACCCTCAAAAATTGTTAAGATGATAAACTTTATGTTTTGCGTATTTTACCACAATTAAGAAATAAACAAGGCTTTCTATCAAAAATAGAAGCAATCAGGGCATCTGGGTGGCTCAGTTGGTTAGGTGTCTGCCTTGCTCAGGTCGTGATCTTGAAGTCCCAGGATCAAGCCCACCATTGGGCTCCCTGCTCAGCAGGGAGTCTGCTTCTCCCTCTGTCCCTCCCTCCACTCCTCTCTCTCTCTCTCAAGTAAATAAATAAAATTAAAAAAAAAAATAACAGCAATAATAACCAACTGAAAAAGGGAGGTAGGACAGAGTCAGAGTCAGAGAAGGAGATGTGATGACAGAAATAGAGGTCAGAGTGAGCGGGACCTGGAGCAGGGAATGCATACATTTCTGGAGGCTCGAAAAGGCAAGGAAATGGATCCTCCCTAGAGCTTCCAAAAGGAACCCAACTCTGCCAGCACCTGGATTTCAGCCTCGTGGGAGCCATTTCTGATTCCAGAGCTCCAGAACTGTAAGTTAATGAAGCTGGGTTGTTTTAAGCCACTAAGTCTGTGGGGATTTGTTACAGCAGCCTTAGGAAATTAAAATCACTCAATTTTCCCAAAGTCATATTTTACGTTGAGTTTTCTTATTAATGACTTGGTGCTGTTTATAATTGGTATGACTTTTATTACTGCACGTAACTATGTTCTTTCTAATGGATAGTATATTCAGAAGTCTGATTCAGCAAATGTTGGAGGTGTCTGGGAATGCAACCCCTCCAAACTCCTAACCCTTTCTTGCATCAGACTGTACCAACCCAGGGGATCTTGTAATATCCTCCCCTAAATTACTTGTCAACCAACAGCAACGGTGTTAGTAAAATTTCCACAAACTTTCCCAACACTAAAAACTTTTACACCTCAAAACCTGAGCCCTGGAGTAAGGATAGATACAGGTCCCAAGTCAGCTGGGGCAAACTTGAGAGCAGAATAAATGTTGGTGAGGAGCCTGGGCTCTAGGGTTATTTAGCCTGAGCTAAGTAACACAGCCACTTGCTAGCTACCTGACCATGGGTGAGAGCTTCAAGTTAATTACTAAGAGCAGTGATAGTCTTAGGGTTATTATAAGCATTAAAGAAAATAACGAATGTCAAGTGCTTAGCCAGGGTCCCTGGCGCCTATCAAGTGTTCAAGGAAAGTTGCAGTTGTGTTAGTTGTTATTATTTTCATGACTCTTGATTATGAAGCTGAGTCGAGAAGCCCAGAGCAAGCAGGCGTTGCTGTTTCCCCTGTTCTGTCCATATTACAGAATGCTAAGGTCACCTGGCAGACTGCCAGGCGAATGTCCGCTCGCTCTCCTGTGTGGTTCAACCCTGAATCGAGAGAGCACTTGAAATAGTGCCAACTGTCTGACGTGGTTTATATCATGGAGGTGAAAAATGAGCCATTCAACTTCTCTCAAAACCTACCTGCCCACAAAAAGTCAACAGCAAAGGTCTCTCTGGGCTCCAAGCTAGATTTCTATCAGTGAGATAACATGCACTCTTCGTGACTGCCATTACAAATGACAGACATTTAGGAGGACACACTTTGAACGTAAAATAAACGCTGAAAAAACCAAGCAGATCTAAAGGCACTGATACAGTGTCCAAAATACATTATTAAGTGGAAAATGCAAGCTGTGGGATTATGTGCATAATCTTATCCAATTTTTGTAAAATAAGAAGATAATTATATACATTTATATATGTACAGATAAAAGTCTGAGATATTCATTTATACTCTGTCCTAGTTTTCTTACACCTATTTGACAATGCTTGTGTTTAAATTTAGCAATCAGAAAACAGATAATTTTTATTGCCACAAGCATTTTTTTTTAAAGATTTTATTTATTTATTTAACAGAGAGACACAGCGAGAGAAGGAACACAAGCAGGGGGAGTGAGAGAGGGAGAAGCAGGCTTCCCGCTGAGCAGGGAGCCCGATGTGGGGGGCTCGATGTGGGGCTTGATCCCAGGACTCTGCGGGTTTTTACTGAGGTTTGATACCAAAAAATGGTCATGTTAAGATTTGCGCCTTCTGCAGAACCAGCAGTATCAGTCAGCACTGGTAGGTTGCAAGTAGCAGAAATCTAGCTCGAAGTAGCTAAAGAATAAGAACAGGAAGGGCGGTTTGATTGGGCCTTAGGGAGCTGGGATGCAGTTAAGACTGGCTAATTTTGTCTGATTCTGTCTTCGCTTCTGTTTCTCTTTGCAAATTGACTGTCCTTTCCTGCCGTGGCCTCAAGTGGCTCCATGCTTGCATCAGGACAGCATCCTGACCAGAAAGGAAAGTAAGCTCCAGTTAGGAAGGTCCCCGAGAAGGATTCGGATGGCCTGGGTAGATCAGGAACCTGTCACCATGGTCATATGTGTGAGGGCTTGTCAATGGCAGTCCCCCCACTCCCTAGAATCCTAGATCTGTAGTTGGGGCGATGGCTGTTGTAGTCAGTAGAGGGTACTGTAACGAAGTCCCATAGACAGGTGGCTTATAAACAACAGAGATTTGTTTCTCATTGTTTTGGAGGCTGGAACTCCAAGATCAAGGGAGCAGCATGGTCAGGTTCTGGTGAAGGCCCTCTCCTGGGTGGCAGACTGCTGACATCTCATCGTATCCTCACATGGTAGAAAGAGATCCCACTAACTCTCCGGCCTCTTCTTATAAGGACACTACTTCTATTCATAAGGGTTCCATCCTCACGACCTAATTACCTCCCAAAGGCCCCACATCCAACTACCATTATAGTGGGGATTAGGGCTTCCACATGGGAATTTTGGAGGGGGGTACACAAGCTTTCAGTCCATCACAATGGTGTTCCCCAAAAGAAGAGTGGTTCTGTTCTGGGCAGACAGCTATTTTCATTGCTGAAGACACTGCCAACATGCATTCAAGTATCTGTTGGGAAAGTTTATTGGCAACTAATTTGCCCTTAAGCAAAGGCTCTAAGACAGGAAGTGTCTGTGTGCTTGGGGAAAAAAGATGAAGAGACTCTGTTTAACAGAGTAGCATCTGTACAGGGCAGTGTCCAGAGACAAGATTGGAAACCCAGGTTGGGAAGAGATAGTAGGTAGAGCATCAGTGCTAGTCTAAGAAATCTGGCCAGACTAATACATTTATATCAAAGTGGTTTTTTTTACATGTATTTTTAATCCCAAAGATTATAAGGTCTTAAAATCCCCAATTTCGAGTTTTTAAAAACCTACATTTTTCAGGAACAGAAGCCTCACTATTGGAAAAGGAATACTAGACATAATTTAAAAAAAAAGATTTTATTTATTTATTTGGCAGAGAGTGAGAGAACACAAGCAAGGGGGGCAGCAGAGCAAGAGGGAGAAGCAGGCTCCCCGCCGAACAGGGAGCCCGACACAGGGCTCAGTCTGAGGACCCCGGGGTCATGACCCGAGCTAAAGGCAGACACTTAACTGACTGAGCCACCCAGGCATCCCTAGACAAAAATTTTTATTAAATGTCAATTAAGTGAGTCTGTTAAAAATGTAGGTGACAGGACTGATGGATTTAGGAGTTCTATAAAAAATACCTTTTATAGAACTATTAGGGTATTAGGGTTCTCCACAAAAACGGAATCAATAGGAGACAGAGAGAGGGAGAGATGGTTAGGGATGTATTATAAGGTGATGGCTCCTGTGATGATGGCGGCTGAGAAGTCCCACACTTGCTCTCTGTGGGAGAGCTGCTGACGTAGTTGCAGGGCCCGAGAGCCAGAGAGCTGATGGGGCAGATCCCAGTGTGCATCTGAAGGCTTGAGGACAAGGAGCGTCAAGGGCAGGGGAAGATCCTTGTCTCAGCTCAGTCTGGCAGAGAGAGCTCGAATCCAACCAACCTTCCTCTGTCTGTTCTATTCGACCCCTCAGAGAATTGGATGATACTCACTCACGCTGGGGAGGGCGATCGGATTTACTCAGGCTACTGACAATCAAATGCTAATCTCTTCCAGAAACACTCCCACAGACACACCCAGAAATAATTTAACCAGATAACCTGGAAATCTCAGGATCCAGTCAAGCGGATGCATAAAATTAACTATCACAATACCTTTGTAGCCTTACATAATTTTGAATTTTAATGGATACCAGCCCAATAACCTTTGATCTGAAAAGATATTGTCCTATGGAATTCAGAGAAAGCCCTTGTTTTGACAAAGGTTGTAATTCTATCCGTAATCTAGGAGGTGGCTCAAGGCGTGCATGTTTTTACCCCTGTAGAAGTGTTCTTGGGCTCCGAAATGGACAAACTGATCACTTCTTGGAAAACATAGAGGGAGACAGAGATCCAGAATTTCAAAAAATACAAAGAGGATGACCATATAATAAATAGATCAATGCTTATGTACCAAATTGTAAATAGCATTCTCTTTCCCCAGTGCCATGGGGTTCCATTGAGTTCCACTGAGTCCCGGGAAGCCATGTCATTTTTAAGCACACACCAGGCAAAGAGGGTTAACTGTACCCACTGTCACAGCTCTGTTTCACTTGTGCATCTCAGCTCAGTGAGAATTCTGCAGAAAGACATCAAGTGGGGCTGAGCTTTGTCCTCCATGGATGTGCTGTCTGAATTTCCAGACGAACACACCATGAATATTAACCAGTGCCTTTTGATGATGGTACATGGCAGTTCAATACACTGGCAGCCTCCCCCTCCCCTCCAAGAACAGTGCTACATCATTGTGTTTATTGCCTAAAAATCGTTGAGAGATATTAGGTTTTTCTTTCTTTTAATCCAGTTTTTGAGTGACAAAAACAATACAGAATAGACTACATGTATTATTCTGCGTGACACATGAGCCAGTTGAAAAGGATGACAAATTTAATAAAGGCTAAGAGAGTGCAGGTAAAAGGGATAAAATGGGGAGAGAATTTTTTTTATAAAGTATGAAGATGCGAGGACTTTTTTGGAAACCAAAAAAAGTATCATGAAGTATTTAGGTAGCTCTGTTCGTCGTAAAGCAATGGTTTCTGTGCTCTGAAATAAATCACAACAGTAACAGTAATGACTGTCCTTACACAGTGCAGACTATGTGCTACTCGGCAGTCTAAGTATTTCACGCATATTTTAATTTATGTAATCCTCACAACAACTCTCTGGGATGGTTACCATTATTATCCTCATCTTCTGCAAAGACGGCGATACTGGGCATGGAAGGATACACTGTTTGCCCACAGGACACAGGACACAGTGGTGCCCACATTAGCCTTTGTGAATGGGATCGGTGCCCTTACAAGAAGAGGTCTGAGAGCTGGCTCGACCTCTTTCTGCTGTGTGAGGATACAGTGAATGTCAGCCATCTGCCTTTGCTCCTAAGGGCTATGCCATGCTACCAGGTTAATCATATTCCCCTTTGTGCAGAGCTTTGCATCCTAGAACATGCTTATACACTTCAAAAAACCTGGAAATGATCTAAGTGTCTCTCAGAGAAATGCTTTGATAAATTATGGTATAAGCAGAATATATCTTGTGTTAGGAGGGGGGTTTCTCTGCATGGACTTAGAACGGTGTTTGTGTAATATGTTTTTATGTGAAAAGAACAAATTGAAAAGAGTAGTTATAGCTTGAAACCATTATTTTAAAAATTGTAGATATATATGTATGTTATTTTTTCTTTGATGAAGGACAGCTGGAAGAAAGGCAGGCAGAGACAAGGGATCCCCCTCCCCGCCAAAAAAAAAAAAAAAAAAAAAAGGAAACAATTCTTAAAAGGATTTTACACCACCCTGGGAGTCAGTCACCCTTTCCCACGTGACAAAAATCTGATTGGATGATGGGGCATGGAGGGTTAATCAGATTAAAATAGCCCATCAACAAGTCCATGAAAACCCCTAGGTCAAAAGCCAAATCCGAAACCCTCTCGGGTCCCTTCCCTCCCTCTTTCCCTTCCATCTTTGGGAGCTTCTTACTATGGCTCAACAAGCTTTGCTTTGCTGCCCACCACTCTGGTCTACCTCTTCAGTCTTCAAAGCAGCATGACCAAGAACTGCGGGCACAGACAGAAAAGAAAATCCTGTAACAGAGTCAATAAATATTTACTAAGCCCCAAGCACGTACGAAGGAAACTAGGGATGCTAGGGATGCGGTGCTCAGTCTGACCAAGTTCGCACCCCTCACCGGCGTTGAGCTCCCATGAGAGAAAGAAGGAACAGTAAGTACTTGCAGATCCTTTTGCCTGCCTTGACAAAAACTAAGCACCATCTAGGGGAGGAGTGGGGGGGGGGGTTCTGAAGTTTGTAAGGAGGGATATAAAAGAAGGAAGGCCATGGAAAGATGCTGGAGAAGAACGCCCCAGACAGAGACACAAAGTTGAAGGTCCCTATGTGGAAGGAGCTCAGCATCGCCTAGAAAGTCTGGTGAGACGGGGGCGCAGGGAATGAAAGGAAGGGGGGGCAGTCCATGTGGGGCCAAAGGGGCTGGATTTTATCCCAAGTGCAACGGGAAGTCAGAGCAGTCATTTAAACTTCACTTTAAGTGTGCATCTGGCCGCTGCTGGAAGCATGGAGATCAGTCAGAATGCAAATGCAGTCATCTAGGCGAGAGTGGGTGGAGGCTGCCCTTGGAGCCGAGGTCACAGACGCCATGAGACATGGCAGAATTCCGGATGTGTTATGAAAGCAGTCAACGGGATTTCCTGGTGCATGGGTGTTGGGGTGTGGAGGGAAGAGAGAAACCAAGGCCAACTCCTTGATTTTAGCCTGAATGAGATGAAATTTGGGCCCCTGCAATGATAGGGAAACTCTGGGATGCAGAGTTGGGGCAGTAGTCAAGAGACCCATCTTGGACTTAATGAATTTGAGCTGCTTAGTTGGAATGCAAGTCAAGATATCAGGTAGGTGGTCACAGAGTCATGTGCCTGAGTTGCCTCCTGGGTGTTGACTGGCTTTGGTGAATCAGAACTTAACATTTTTCCTTTGTAAGCCCTGCATCTCCTGTAAATTTTTGTTTTTGCACTAAGTTTCTAGGGTTTTGTTTTTTTGATAATTTTTAAAATACAGCAGAGAAAATGTGTATAAGTGCAAATACATGAATTTGTGTAAAAAGAAGTTCTGGGGGGCACCTGGGTGGCTCAGTGGGTTAAAGCCTCTGTCTTCAGCTCGGGTCATGATCCCAGGGTCCTGGGATTGAGCCCCACATGGGGCTCTCTGCTCAGCAGGGAGCCTGCTTCCTCTTCTCTCTCTGCCTACTTGTGATCTCTGTCTGTCAAATAAATAATAAATAAAATCTTTAAAAAAAAAAAAAAGTTCTGGAAAGAAATGCATCATAAAGCGTGAACAACAATAACCCTTAAGCAGTGTAACTTTTACACTTAAATGTATTGATTGGGTCTTTTTCATTAAATAAAGGGCATGTAAACTTTTGAAATTTCCAAAAGAAGTCCCTGAAATTAAGGGTGGGTTGTGGTGTCTCCACCACCTGTTTCTGGCAGGAACAGGAGGCACCAAAACCATTTTGTTCCTTGCCTGTCTGCCTGGGGTTAATAACTGTGTGCTTCACAAGAAAGACTCAAACTGTGTGTAATTTTATTGGTTAATAAAGAAAATCCATCTTTTTCTTTGATAGTAAAGATCACATCCACAGGGGGTGCCTGGGTGGCTCAGTGGCTTAAAGCCTCTGCCTTGGGCCCAGGTCATGGTCTCAGGGTCTTGGGATCGAGCCCCGCATTGGGCTCTCTGCTCAGCGGGGAGCCTGCTTCCCCCTCTCTCTCTGCCTGCCTCTCTGCCTACTTGTGATGTCTCTCTCTTCCAAATAAATAAATAAAATCTTAAAAATAAAACAAAAAATAAAGATCGCATCCACAAATTTGAAATCTTAACGAATTCTGTCTGAAACACTATTGAGCTGCAGGGACATGGGGATTCTGTCCTCCTGTCCCATTTGCAGATGAGGGTAGAGGTCTAGGCTTCCCGCTTGGCCTTCTCTGCTGAATAGGGGCAAAGGGGCATTTGGCTGGAGCTAAGTGTTTTTGGTTTAAAAAAGTTTCTCCGGCTCTCTTCCCCTGAGCGGCCCGAGGTGACCTCTGAAAATGGTTCGCTATCCGCCTGACCCAGAAAACCCTACAAAATCACGCAAATCAAGAGGCAGAACTTCAGGGCTCGTGGTGGGATTGATCGGTACACGAGCTCTCCCTGCCACCCTGCGAGGATCCTTACTGAAACATAACAGATTGTCCCTAAACCAGAAGAGGAGGTTGCACAGAAGAAAATGATATCCCAGAAGAAACTGAAGCAACAAAAACTTAACGGCCTCGGAGTAAATTACGCGCAGAATAAATGCAAATAAAAAGATAAAAAAAATAAAAACAAGATAAAAGTTTCTCTGTTGCCGGACAGCACTTTTCTTGGTTCTGTGGCTGGAGAAAGCAGGCTTGTGTGGCTGGTTTTCCATGTGTGCTTTTCGCCATTTCCTGAGTTTCCGATGCTTCGGCTCCAAGTCTGGGATCCATGAGGGAAAAAGAAAACCGAAGGAGTTGAGCACTGTTACTCCTTGTGTCCCGAAGTCCCTAGCCTGTCTCATTTCTTCTGTCCACCTTCAGAGTCTACTTTTGTTTGGGCATGAACTATGTCCAACGTGCGGTTGTATTTAGCAGGACAAGCAGGGGTAGGTACACCTATTCCAACCTCCTGGAAGCAGAAGTCCTTTTGTGACATTTTAAAGAAGACAAAAGTGTGAGAATAAAATCTGTGCTTTGTTTCTCCAAGAGGACTTCCGGGCTCTGCTGCAGTGACTGCACCAGAAGAAGGGAAGGAGAGCGGATGAGGCTCCGGGCACAGGCTGGCTTCTCCCAGAAGCAGACTCGGAGATGGAGGCCCCGGTACACAGGATGTTCAGTAGGGAACATTTTGGGATCCACACCCGTGGGAAGGAAGCAGGATTTCATAGAGCGAAGATGTTGAGTCTCCATGGAAGCTTCAGCTGACCTGATGGGGCATTCTGAAGGGGTCCCAGTTCGGGCAAGCAGGTTCTGGCCTTCAGACTCCCACACTGTCACTCACAAGATGTGGGTCGCCTGGAAAAGGGCTGTGACCATAGGCAGTGCTGTCTCCTTCCTTGAGGTCATCCATGGAGGGGGCTGCCAACAGTGCTCCCAGCAGCTGGGGAATGAGGTCTGTCATCTGGAAGGACCTTCTGGGTGACACAGCATAGCTTTGTCTTACCTGACTTTCTGCAATAGGCTGGTGACTGAGAGCCCCAATCACTATCCTTAAGCTGTAGCCCGACCTGGGGGCTATTAATTTCCATTGGTTTTCTATATTTCTGATAACTATTTTCAAGGAAGGGGCAAGTGAGCCTCAGATATGGGATATTTTCTCCAGCTATGCAAGGTGAGATCCTAGCAGTGGAGCAGAATTCTTACCTTGTCCTACCCCAACATGTCTGGCTCCACCCAACTTTGCCTCAAGTTTTTATATATATTTTTTAACTCTTCAGAAACATTTTTAAAAATTTATTTACTTGACAGAGAGCACAAACCAGGGGAGCAGCAGGCAGAGGGAGAAGCAGGCTCCCTGCTGAGTGGGGAGCCCTGTATAGGACTCAATTCCAGGACCCTGGGATCATAACATGAGCTTAGCAGATGTTAGTAGATGTTAGCAGAGTGGCAGATGCTTAGCCACTGAGCCACCCAGACATCCCAACTTTGCTTCAAGTTAAATTCTCTTTCTTCAGGACTGAGCCACCACCTCTAAACACATTATTGTGAACAGTGCTGGTAATATGACCATAATTTATTATGTATCATCATGTTTCTGTCAATCACATATTTTATTTTGGATGTTTCCAACCACACTAGGTGGTGGGAACTCTTATTCCTCATTTTCTCGTGCTTTTCCCACTATACTGTGCCACCTGCCTCTCATGCTCCTGGGTCTCAGGCAGCTTAACAGAGACCTTATTCTGTCCCCTAGACACCCCATGCTCTGTATGATATGAAGCCATCAGGGGCAACTCCAGTTTTAAAAAATCATTTGGGGGCGCCTGGGTGGCTTAGTGGGTTAAGCCTCTGCCTTCAGCTCAGGTAGTGATCCCAGGGTCCTGGTATCAAGCCCTCCATCAGGCTCTCTGCTCAGTGGGGAGTCTGCTTCCCCTTCTCTCTCTGCCTGCCTCTCTGCCTACTTGTGATCTCTGTCTGTCAAATAAATAAATAAAATCTTTAAAAAAATCATATGGAAGAAAATATTTCAAAATATTTACTTTGTTTATCTCTAGATTATGAGGCTTACAGGTGGTTCTGTTTTCTTCTAGTCTTTGCAATGTCTTCTAAAAGTTTTATAAGAACGTATATGACATTGTAAATGGGGAAAAAGCCTTTGAAAAAAGAAAGTAAACAGTCAGAAAAGCCTGTTCAAAAGTGAGACCAGCTGTCAGTGGGCAAAGTGTGAAAAAACACAACAGAGTCCGAGAACAGATGCAATTTATATACTCTGCCCTCATTTGTGGAAATGATTCCATTTATGTCCTAGATGAATTTCTGAAATGTTGACTCTAAATTGGTTTTTTCTAAGTTGAGGCCTACTTTAGATAGGCTAGGGAAAGTGCTTATATAAGTAAATACTGTAGTAATTCCCTTTGTATAGTTAAAATAATACATTTATTTGCACTTTACTATTCACAAAGCATGTTAATATATGTTGTCTAGTTGGACCGTCCCAACAGCAATGAGTGAGGCCTGTCCTTCCTCCCTTCCTTCCTTCCTTCATTTCTCTCTTTCTCTCTTTCTTTCTTTCCTTCTTTCTTTCTTCCACTCTTCATTTATTGTTTCAACAAGTATTTCTTGGGTACTCAAGGACACCCAGTTTAGTGGGTAAGGTCAGACAGACCTCCCTTTTGTGGGCACCAAACCTGCCCGAGTCTCAGAATTTTCAGTACATTGACAGTCACAGCTAGAAAAGCGACCCATCTAGGACTTAAATTCATGTCTTATGACCACTCACCCTGGCCTGTTCCACTACATTTGACTTGAACTGAGTTACTTACAAGCCATGATTTTCATGTCTACTTGACAGGACTTTGTTTACACAGCATTTCTTTTTAAAAAACTCATTCTAAAGCTACTGAGTGCCTGCCATGTGCCGGGCCTCCTCCCATAACTGGGAACACAGCTGTGTACAAGACAGACCCGATCTTAGCATCATAGAATTTTGGGTCTGGGGCCAGGGCCTGGGGGTGCGGGAGAGAGCGCTAACTGAACAGGATCATGTGAGATGATGGCTAAGTACGATGACGAGGACAAGCAGGACACCAGGGCAGAGAGACTCAAAGTGTGTGGGTATGGGGTCACTTCAGGAAGGGTCTTCCAGGGGCCCTTTCAGAGGAAGAAGCCCGCTGATTTCGGGGGTTACAGCGTTCCAGTAAGAGGGAATCAGAAAAGCAAGCATCCTGAGGTGGTGGGAATAGACTTGGTTTGTTTTCAGGACCAGAGGAAGGTCTGTGAGACTGGGGTGGGGGCTTGTTAAGGCTGGTGGACTATAGCTAAGAATTTGGTGTGCAACTTATTATGATCAGTTTCCTACAGAGCAGGGTGGGGGCCCAGGCCCTTCCCTGAGGCTTTTGTGTGAGCAATGGCCAGTGTGGTCTGGTGGCTTCCATGCCTGGCACTGCCTTCATTCCATTCTTGGGCAAATGGGTTCCTACATTCCCAGCCTCAGTTTCCTTACCCATGAAGTGCAGGGGTTGTCACCGTCCTTGTCTCCCACTGAATTCATTCCCCTGTCTCATTCCTCACAAGATTGTAAGCTCAGGGTACCTGGGTGGCTCAGTCAGTTAAATGTTTGTCTTTGGCTCAGGTCGTGATCTTAGGGTCATGGGATTGCGCTTTGTATGGGCTGTCTGCTCAGTGGGGAGTCTGCTTCTCCATCTGTGCCAACCCCCCCCCCCACACTGCCACCTGCTCACATTCTCTCTCTTTCTCAAATAAATAAATAAAAATTTTAAAAAACAAAAAACAAAAACAAAACAAGATTATAAGCTCTGGGAAGTCTGGAATGAGGTCCCTATTTTATATCTAGCTTCTCCACACCCCGACCCATCCATCCACCCTCACCCAAAAGCACCGAGGCCATTTTTGTTAAATCATGACCGATCAACTGTTACAGAAGGCAGAGATTTGAGAAATACACAGAGGTTAGAATAAGCTGGATTTGTTAACCAACTGTAAAAACTAGCAATAAAATTAGCTATAAAAAGAAAAAGGAGGCCTGCGTTGGCACTGCAGCTGGCTTGCTGCTAGATTCCAACAGCCCTCACCATCTGGGGCCCTGGGGGAGAGCCCCACTCTCCAATCCTCCCCTCACTCAGAGGCGGGTGCCTTGCTGGGAAGAAATGCGCCATCTTGCCTGATGGGCTCTTTGGAAGTCAGGTCTGCTAGTCTAGGAGTCTTCTGGGAATGAGATGTACCTACCTGAACAGACCATGCTTCATACCTACATCTCAACCCCAACTACATCTTCTCTGAAGAGTTTAGGAAAAAAAGAGATAGATAATATTTGCTCAGTTTCAACCTTAGGAATAAAGGAGTGAACTTTCCAAATTCAAACCTGATCATTTACTCCTAGCTCTCCTGGGACTCCCCATCACCCCCAGAAGGAAGTTCAAAATCTTTACGAAGACTTTTGAGGTCCCACAAATTCTAGCTCTTACCTCCCCTCCCAGCCTCACCCCATGCCATTCTGCTTCCCTATCTCTCCACCTTCCCACCTTCTTTTAGTCCTTGGTATTGGCCATCCTGACCTCTCTCTCCCATGGCTGGGAATTCTCTCCACCTTTCCCCTTGCCCTTTTCTTTGGTGAGGGAACTCATTCCTATCCTCATCTCTTGTGCATCTGGTAAAATAGAACTGCCTTGCAGAGGTCCTCTTCTAGTCCTTTCCTATAGCCTTCAGGGCCCTATCTCTTGGACCTCATTGTAATTCACCTTTAATGCCCAGGCTCCCTGAGGGCAGGGATCCAGTTCCCGGGTGGTTGGTTTCGGTTCACGGTAACCTTCCTGCCTCACGCAATGTCTGGCCTAGAGCCTACAAATCCTTGAGTAGATGAATGAATAAACCAGGAAGACCTCTGAAACTTTCCAGCATTGCTTAGATTTTAGGGTGAAATTTGGGTGACCTCTTGTGTTTCTTTGACTCTGGCAGTTGATGAGATGAATAGGACCTGTGGCTAGGAAGGGGAGGTCTCCTAGGATAACACTAATAATGAAAGGAGCACTTTTATGCTCTTACCTTATGTCAGGCTCTGCTCTAGGCTCTTTACATGAATTAGCTCGTTTAATCCTCACAAAGATTATATTATCTCTACTCTGCAGTTAGTCCTGGTAAGGGGGGTGTAGCGAGGGAGGTGGGCAGTAAGTACTGGGTGGGCAACTTTAAATAGAAAGAAAAGTAGGCTTGATCTGTAGTTTGCACCAAGAAAGGGAAGAAGCCCCGGGACTCTGGCTTCAGGCTGGGAAGTGGTTCTGGGTTGCCTGATCAACAATAAACAAAGTTTAGCTGGTCCTATGCTAGGACTGGGCTAGGAGAGTTTTCCTTTTTTTCTTTAAGATTTTATTTACTTACTAAGTCAATCAGAGAAAGACAATGATCATATCATCTCACTGATAAGTGGAATTTAAGAAACAAAGCAGAGGATCATAGAAGAAGAGAAGAAAAAACAAAATAAGACAAAACCGGAGAGGGAGACACACCATAAGACACTCTTAATCATTGGAAACAAACTGAGGGTTGCTGGAGGGAAGTGGGGTGGAGGGATTGGGTAATTGGGTGATGGACATTGGGGAAGGTAGGTGAGCACTGGGTGTTATATAAGACTGATGAATCACAGACTTGTACCCCTGGAGCAAATAATATAGTATATGTCAATTAATTGAACTAAAATTTAAAAAAATTTAAAAAAGGATTTTATTTATTTGAGAGAGAGTGCACATGAACACAAGCAGTGTTGGGGGGATGGGCAGAAGGAGAGGGAGAAGCAGACTCCCGGTGAGCAGGGAGCCCCACACGGGGTTTGATCCCAGGACCTTGGGATGACCTGAGCTGAGGGCAGACGCTCAATGACAGAGCCACCCATGTGCCCTGTGGAAGTGCTTTCTATGCAAGCTTCATGCAATGGGCCTAAGAGCAGCCTGATGAAAAGGAACTTCAGAAATGTAAGTCACCTTCTCAATGTCACACAGCTGGCTGGGGGCAGAGCTACAGTTTTAGCCTGACTTGACCTGTCTTTGTCAGCTAGGACTGTTATCAAAAATACTATAGGTTGGGTGCCTTAAATAACAGATGCTTATTTTTCAAGTTCTGGATACTGAGAAGGTTGAGATCAGGATGCCAACATGGTCAGGTTCTGTGGGGAGCCCATTTCCTAGCTTGCAGACCCCTCCCTCCTTGCTGTGTCCTCACATGGCAGAGAGACAGAGGACAAGGGTGTGGGAGCCAGCACCAGTCTCTTTCTCTTCTTAGAATGGCACTAATACCATGAATGAGCTCCATCTTCAGGACCTCATCCAAACCTAATCAGTTCCCAAAGGCCTTGCCTCCAAACACCATCACACTGGGGATTGGGTCTTCTGTGTTTGAATCTGGGGGGACACACACATTCAGTGCAGAACAACCCTGCGGTCCGCTTGCTCATGGGGAGACGCCCAGGTGCTCAACGAAGCACCACGTTCCAGTTCTCTTCCTGAGCACAGCTGGATGTGTTTACTTGGAGCACTGACGCTCTGTTAGGGATCTATGCAAACAATATGCTGCCCAGGTCAGCAAGTCCAAGTTCGTATGGGTCGATGCAGAGCCCGGTTGTCCCAGCAGGAGACAGAGGATTTTAACTGAGATCCCTCAGTATGGAGGCCTCCAGAGGGTCTCCTGAGCTCATTCTGGTATCTTGATCCAAGAGATTTTTGGCTAGTGCTCCTAGAACTCTCTCTGTTCTCTGGCTGAGCCTCCTCCATCCTCCTCCATCTGATACCCACAAAACCCAGTATCTTCTATAAAAGTAAAACTTCTCTTTCTCAAGCTGAGTCTTCTGTCCCCAGCCAGATGCCTGAGGTCTCTTCTGTCTTATAGTCTCTGCCTCCAGAGCCATTTTCTCTCTAAAGATAGGCTGACTAACTCCTTCCTTCCTGTTTCCTTGGCCCCTTGCTGGTCTGCGTAGTTCAAAGTCCTCTCCTTAGGTTCCCATTCAGTCCTAAGTAAACCAGGATGGGTAGTCACTTTACACCAGGAGAAGGCAAAAGGATGTGTTTTCTCACACACACATCACTTCCTTAGCTCCTATGGTATACATCTTGTCTGATTGTGTGACAAACTTTCATCCTTGTTTCCAGAAACTGGCAGGTTAGAAGCAATATACTTGTGCAGACGAAGCGGACTTCTTTCATGACCGCATGTCCCCTTTTGGACACTAGATGGCAGCCTTACCCGCCTTGTTGAAAGAAAGACTGCATATCTCGCTTCACAGACCGCTTGGAGATGCTAGCCATCTGGGAAAACCACGGGCCAGAGAATTGAGAGAGAGAGAGATAGAAGTGAGATATATACGTTTATGGGCCAGACTGGAGGGAGCAGATTAGTGCGAAGTGGCAAGTAGTTAAAAGCAAAAATAATCTGATTCAGCATAAAATCTTTCAAGCATTTAGAATTTAGTTGGGGGTGGTGGGGGGGGGGAGAAAGGCGCGCTGTTTCACTGCAGAATGGGTCTGCTTTCACCTGATCCAAATCTGATCCAAATCACATGTCCATGTGAACACATTGCCTAACAGAGGAAAGGGAAGCTAGCCGGAGTTAGAGAAGCCAAATGCAGGGATGGAACCTCTTCTGGGTGCATTTAATGACGGCTTTGGTTCTCTGGGTGAGCGAACGGCACGATACAGGAGATGGCCGTCCCTTCAGGTGTGTTTCACGGGACCCCACCGGCGCACTGGCTGAAGACAGGCTGACAAGCTCCGGGGAGAGGCCCCTCTGGAGGCTGATGACTCACACCGCCTGCAGAGAGCACAGTTGCTGCAAGCCTTGCTCATCCTCCTCGAGGAGCTAAATTTATATTCGGAGAAAAGAACATTGTGGTGCTGGGGCTGGCGAGAGGGAACAGGGAGGAGGTGGGAGAGGAGAGTGGCATCCTCTTGGGATGCGTCCTTGTTGGCTTTAAATGGATTCGCACCATGACCGTTCTGGGAATGAGCCCGAGGGATTTGTTTCATGGAGAAAGTAGAATTTGAGCAAGTCTAATTTTTTCTGGAAGCACCTTCCCCCTTAAACCTCAGTAAGTCCTAGCAAACGTTGAATGTATGAGGCATACAAATTACGCTACTGACCATAGCCCCCCCCCACCCCAGCTTTCAAAAACCTTATTTGCATTAAAGATGAACACCCTGCCCTTTATAAGCCGAACTTGTTCACCCAGACATTGGTGGAGCTGGCCGGGCCTCAGGGGCCAGGTGGTCCGGAGGCTTTTCGAACTCTTAGAGGGTCCCAGCTACCTGGAGTTACTGCTGGGCTTCCTTCAACAGTGATATCTTTGATCCTGCACATGGAATAATTTTAAAATATCTGAAGAAACTGTTACCACTTGTATCTCTTTTATTATGGACTCTGGAAATACTTCCTCCAAAAAAAAAAAATTCCTTAATAAAAATAGAAGTTTGGCGGCACCTGGGTGGCTCAGTGGGTTAAAGCCTCTGCCTTCGGCTCAGGTCATGATCCTGGCAGGGTCCTGGGATCGAGCCCCACATGGGGCTCCCTGCTCAGTGGGGAGTCTTCTCCCTCTTCCCCTGCTGTTCCCCCTGCTTGTGCTCTCTCATTCACATTCTCGCTCTCAAATAAATAATATCTTTAAAAAATTTAGAAATTTGAAGCCCACGGATCAATTCTTTTAGGCCCAGAGTGGTGGAATCAACAATGACCTTCTCTGGGGCTGATTGTGCTTAATGAGTAAACTGACATGGACACAGACGGTCCTGCAGAGCCCGGTCAGAAGACACACTTTTGCTGTCCTGGATCCCAAGGAACAAGTCCAAAGAGAGCTCCGAGGTTGGGAGCCTGGCGTGGGTCCCGCAGTGGGAGATGAGGAGTTTCTGAGGAGAAAGACCACTGAGGCATCACGGAAGGTGCTTCAGCTCAGATGTGGGAGCTACTCTCAGTCCTTCTGAGAGCAGGAAGCTGATGGCCCAAGAGGTCGCGTCACTTTTTCCTTTTCGGGACCAGGGGGAGATTTTCAGTCTTACGCCCTTGGCATGGGCGTGTGATGGGGCGAGAGCTGAGGACGGCCCTGAAGTGCTGGCTGGTGGGAATGTCTCCGACTGGAGGGAGACGTGACCGAGTGTGGAAGGAGCAGGGCGGAAGGAGCCCTGAGCAGGGGCTGTGTGGGCCTCTTAACCCCTCGGGGCCTCGGGTTCTTCACCTGTAACATTAGAGGTCATGACAGGGCTTCCAGGTAGCACTTACAGTTGCTGTGAGAAGCAAGCAAAATGGTCCCTGTAACCTGGTGTTGTTTTTTTTTTTTTTAAGATTTTATTTATTAATTTGACAGAGATCACAAGTAGGCAGAGAGGCAGACAGAGACAGAGGGGGAGGCAGGCTCCCCGCTGAGCGGAGAGCCCCATGCGGGGCTCAATCCCAGGACCCTGAGATCATGATCTGAGCTTTAAGCTGCTGAGCCACTCAGGCGCCCCCCTGTGACCTGGTGTTTTAAAACACAAAGTCGAATATTGAAAGTAGTGGATAGCTGATATGTGTTGGACTCTTGATTTCGGCTCAGGTCATGATCTCATAGGTCACAGGACGGAGACCTGCATTGGGCTCTGCCCTTGGTGGGGAGTCTTCTCCAAGATTCTCTCCCTCTGGCCCTCCCAACCCCCCTCTCGTGCTCTGTTTAAAATAAGTAAATAAATCTTAAAAAAAAAAAAGTAGCTGATAGCTTTTCTGAACTATGTTAAGTGTAGTGCTTAAACAGGCAGTTCTCATGGAAAGACCTGTAAGAAGCAATTATGTCTTAACACAAAGCACGTAGGAGTCCTGCGTTGTTCTCACTAAGAGCAGGGACTATGGTGTCACACAGGCCTGGGTTTGGGCTCGCCTCCCACAGTTCCCAGCATGTGTGATGCTGAATGGGTGACTTCACTCCTCTGAGTTTCCGTTTCCTCAAGGGAATTCCTGGCTTCCAGGATCGTGGTTGTAGAGGTTAAATGAGATAATGTACATAAAACATTTAGCAAAATGCTTATCAAGTGCCTGTAACATCAACGTGAAAAGGAAGTTTCTATATGAGCTTCTGAGGAGCTCCCATCCTAGTCCCTGGGGGCACAATGACATTACTAGGGGCCTGCATCTGCCTTGAAGTGTTTATGATCTAATTGGGAGGTAAGATGTAAACATGGGCGGGTCACTAACATATAAGACAGCTGCTGAAAGATAACAATAAATGATCCAAACCTTATATATTTTAAGTAATTTGGAGTAAGGAGAGCTGTAACTTCAAGGCAGGAGGGTGGGCAGGAGGTAGGGCAGGACTATTTTTTGCAAAGCCAATTACATGTACATAAAATTGACACTTTGTTATTCTCAGGACAACCATGTGAGGTATACTATGGGTAAACCCAGCATCTTTGGGGATTAGATTTCAATATATAAATTTGGTGGTATGGGGGGGCTAAAACATTTAATCCGTTAACACCGATGCATTTCTGAGAACAGTCCCCTCCAGATGTCTTCACATGTAGATATCTGAACTCTAGGAACTGTTCCTGATTATTATAGTTAAGACTGGTGTCCGAAGGATCCAAGCCTGGAAAGTTCCATTTTCTAGTGAATGTATGTCATTGTTCTCTGTAGCCAGCTACAGGATGAGCATTGAGCTAGGCGAGACCTGGTCATTGTCTTTCATCCTCTTGGCCACAGTAACTGGTCAATGGATGAGCACTGAATAAGGCCAGGTCAGTCAAAATGATTCCCTGGGATTTTCCATACATAATTAAAAAAATCTGGCATCTCAAGTTATGGATTGTGGTAGATTATATTTTCAAAGATGCTCACAACGATGTCTCCCAGATTACGGCTCTTCTTCTTACAATGTGACTTTTTCACTTCTCCTATTGAGAAGTGGGGTTTGTTACAGTCCCTCTCGTTGCATCCGGGTAAGTTTGCAACTATGGTGGAAATAATGCTTTGTGATATCGGAGGCTATGTAATGAAAGATAATGCATTTTCCATGTGGTTCTCTTGGGGTACTTGCTCTTGGAACTTAGCCATCATGCTGTGAGGAAGCCCTAGCAGCCATGGGAGAGGTCATGAATATATGTTCTGGTGGAGAGCCTCAGCTAAAGTCCCGTCAACCACTTACCCCAGGCATCAGACAAATGGGTGATCTCAGATGGTTCCAGATTCCAGCTGTCATCACCCCTAGCTTTTGACACCCAGCTGATGCCAAAGAGACTAAAGATGAGGGCCTTTCCCAAGTTATGGCTTATAATGGTATGATTATGAGAGGTTTGTCAGTAAGATAAAGGACTGTTGTTGTATTAAGCCACCAAGTTTGGGATGGTTTATAATACAGCAATAAGTAATTGAAATGTGGAACTTGATAATAAGAATTTAGAATTTCCAGGGGCCATGTCCACTGTAGGAAGTCAACTGATCAGCAGTAGGGGAAAACAATGCCAACCAGGGATAAAAGTGAAAAAAGAGACACAGAGTTCTAATGATGATGGAGTTCCCAAATTCAATCCTGGAGGTCCTCAGATCTTCATCTGCCTCAGTTTCTTTACTGCTCATGCTGTGAGCTACCCACTTCCGTTTCCTTCCAACAAATTCATTTTCTTGCTTAAAGTAGTTTGATTTAGGTTTCCACCATCACTTTCTTGATGAGGTCTTCATGGTGCCTTTCCCCTTCAGAACATGCTGGACGTCATTTCTACTTAGGGTGGGGTGTGAAGACCACCTAGCAGCATCGGTCTTGGTTGGGAGATTGTGACATGTGCAAATTTCTAGGCACCATCCCAAACCTCCTGAGTCTGTGACGGTGGTACCCTGGGCTCATTTTAACAAGCTCTCCAGGGAATTCTAATGCATGTTCGAAATCAGAGACTCACTCGACATTTCAGTGTGTCTCATTTTTTCCCCTACTCTCCCTAAAGTAGCGGTTTGAAGATGATGCAAATAACCCAAGATCATGAAGGTCAACTCCTGACTTCTCTCTACTGTATCACTTCCGTGTGGCGTGTTGCTCCCCAGGGCATGGATGAGGGAGGGTGGCTGATGGTGACACTGCATGAAAATAATTTTCCCACAGAGACGATGCCTTTGAAATTGTTCATTCATAACCACTCATTGACTCTAAAGAATTTGCTGGTCTCTGCCTAGTTGGGTGTACATCTAGGAATTGATACAGCTCCTGTCCCCAGGGTAATTAAAACTTCACTTTGGGAAAATGATGCAAATTAAACAATTTAATAATGCATCTTGGGTAGCTCATGCCAAAAGCCAAAGGACAGATACAGTCACGTATCCTGGACGTCAAATATGTTGGTCCCCCACCCCACGCACTAGCAAGACATCCTGCAAAGTCCAATTTTGGAGCAGTCGAGCCATGTTTCCCAGACTCTTTCACATCTGTTAACAGCACAAAACTCTACATCCACATGCCCCAATTTTGGGTTCAGAAATATAGTCTCTATACATAGGTCTTTAATGAAAGGAATGATAAATTATCGTCTAGTAGTGAAGCCAAGAAAGGTTCTGCAGAGGATGTAAAATTAAGTTGGGTCTAAAAGGGTGGGCAGGGTGTGGATTCTAGGGGGGGGAAAGGGAGGGGAGGGTTGGGGGGGGGGGTGGAAAAGGAAGCATGTTCTCCCAGCACTCTCAGGAGAGCTGAGAAAGTGCTGGGAGAACAGCCAGGGGTTCCGGGAGGTCCGACTGTCGAGGAGAAACTTGGAAAGAAGAAGAGGTGGGGATTGCATTTGTCCATGTAAGTCGTGGAACATGATGGGAAATGGGAGAGCAGGTGCTGACATGAAGATGGTCTCTGAGAAAGCAGATTGCAGCAACAGCACTTGGAACAGGTGAGGGAGACCGTGGAATGGCCTCTCCTAAGACTCTGCTGTGCCCTATCTTGTTTCTTTTTTATTCTTTGGGAGGCTGGCCCTTTGCTTTGCAGGGCTCTGAATCCCATATAAAAATGGTTCTGGGTTTATTTTAACTCCAGTTTTGATCAGTCATTTTCCTAGGGAGGTGTGTTCCTTTTAGCATGCATTACAAAATCCCCACAATCTTTTTAACCTGTGCACATTTTATCCTGCATTTTGCCCAACATCCACCCCTCCCCTCTGCTGCATTCCACCATTCTCTGCTTGGATCAGTGTTCCATAGTCAGTGGCAATGATTAGGGAATGTTTAATAAAAAACAAATTAGCTTTATTCAAGTGACGGACAATAGATTGTACAAATTTAAAGTGTATGGTTTGGGGGTGTTTGAGTGGCTCAGTTGGCTAAGTGTCTGCCTTTGACTCAGATCATGATCCCAGGATCCTGGGGATAGAGCCGCACATCCGGCTCATGGCTGAGCAGGGAGTCTGTTTCTTCCTCTTCCTCTGCCCTCTCCCTCCACTCATGCATGAGCTTGCTCTCTCTCTCCCAAACAAAAAAATAATCTTTTAAAAAATATATAAAGTGTTCAATTTGATGTTTATATATATATATATATGTATATATAATGTTTTTTTCTATATGGTATATGTGCGGTGTACATATACACATGCACAACCATTACCACAATCAAGATGAACATATATATTATCCCTGGAAGTTTTCTCATGCCAATTAGGGGGACTTTTTAGCTGCATTTTGATGAGGAGACAGAAATGCAGAAAGAGATTTTCTCAGGGGGTCAACCTGATTGGAAACAGAAACTGGTAAGCCCCAGTCTTCTAATCTGTAATGTAATTTTAGGCTTTAGTGTCCCTTAAATTATCATATTTTTAATTGTGTAAGATAAAAATCAGGCAGTTGTGTTTTTTTTAAATTGTTGTGTTTTAAAAATGTTTGTATATACTTGTATTTTAACTTGTCTTAAGCTACTAGTGTATACCTATAGGAAACAAAACCACATTAAAATAAGTATTAAGTTTGGGGCTTTTGGATACTGTTTTCCCTTTGTTAGGGAAAAGGGACTACTCTTGGGGCAATGAAGCAGATTAAGGAAACACTGTTTTAATCATAGCTGTTCGCAGATAAATGATTCAAGAGAAAGTTTAGATTGGATTAGGCCAGAGATATTTTACATTTTTTTCCAGAAAGGAAACATTTCTACATAGGTTGCCTATTTTATTATTATTTTTTTAAACTCCAAATCAATTCAAAGTCCTTCAGACAAAGGCGTTTATTACTCTGGGTGCCAATTTTGCTTGTACATATGTTTGTAAAATTAACTTGTGGATGAAAAGCACTACTTCCTTCTCAACCTCCTTCTATTCTAAAAACAAAGTAAAGGAATAGAGCAGTAGCTTTTTTGGTAAGTCAGCCTTTCCCCCATATTAAAGCTCTTGCTTTAGTTCCCTTCTTTAGGCAAAGGCCACAGAGGCAGGTTCTAATTCAGCTCCCACATAACTGGGTTTTTACAAGGTGGCTTTAAAGTCCTTGTTAGACAGCTGTGCCATCTCAGTGTTGGTCTCTGGTATCTTTTCTCAACCCAGTTGAGATCTTTGATGTTGAATAATTTTAAAATTGAAAGCGGGACATCTTGAGTATGTTCTGAGATTCTGGATCTTACTTAGATCTTGTGTTTTAGCAGGTCCTTGCTGATGCTGTTTTGCAGGAGAACGAGTGGACGTTGCCTATTAACTTCCAGCTGGGGATGGGAGTGCAGTTTCGTTCTCCTCCTGGCCTCAGCAGATACCTTGGTGGTGGTGGGGTGGGGTGGGGGGCTCCTTGTTATCGCTGGACAGTGGTGGGAGTTAGGCTCCCCACACGGCTTCCACTGGTACGTTGGGGTGGGGGGTTTGGGTGGTGAGCCTCATGATTGCTGAGTGGTATTGTGAGTCCCGACTCTCCACTAGTCCTCCTCTGAACCTCCAATAGTCTGCCAACAGGGAAAAAAAGGGGCACCTTGCTACCACCTAGTGGAGGTAGAAGTCCAGGACCCTGTGTGGTCTCCACTGACCCCTCCACATGGTTGGGGTGCTTGTTATTTTATTGGTAAAATAAAATCTAGTAAAAATCTAGTAAAAATCTAGGCTTTCCTTTTGACCTTTACTGGTGAAGGTGGGGGTGAAGCTGCAACTTCTTTGGGATATTTGGCGGGAGCTGAGTGGTTTTGCCCAGAAGTTTTGTGTTTACTAGGCTGTCCCTTTCTTGGGGACAGTCTTTTCTTGGAGCATTTTTTGAGGAGGTAGGGTCTATATTTATTGGCATTTCTAGGTTGCAGGCTTCTCCAACACTCAGACTGGAGGCAAAAAAGAAAACTCAGAGAACTCACCAGTGTGTAGTTTCTTGGGTCCTGAGGTCCCTAGTCTGTCTGTCTTCTTCTCTCTAATTTCTAGAGTCCTCTTAAGTTTATTTTAAGGTTGAGGGTTTTTTCCTTAGCAGGAAAAAGGGGAAAGAATGTCTACTCCATTTTTCTGTAAGTGGTAGTCTTAGGGTCAGTTTTTCAAGCAACCGATGATCCTGGACCCCTGGGGGATTACTAATAGATTTGGTGTGCCAGTGGTGCCCAGTGGTGGAAGGGTAGTTCAGCCCGAATGAGGACTCTGCTCTGACTCCTGTGTGAGGATGGCCAAGTGACTGTCTCTCTCTGATCCTGGTTTCCTACATGCCCTGAGGTGGGTTGCTAAAAACATAGGGTCTTCTAATTCAGAACATTCTGTTCTCTTTCCTTCTTGCTTTCCTTCACCATTAACCCTGGCACTTACTGGTCCTTTTTATTTTCCCTTCTTTTTTGCCTTTTCCTTCTCCTCTTGGCTTCTTACCCCCTCTACATTTTCTTCTTTTTCCAACTTGACTTGTAAAGTGGAATCAGATTGTCAGCCCCTCCTCCCAGAGAGAGTGCACCTGTTTGTCTTCTTGCGGTAAGCGGCGTGGAAGGAGTTTTTTCTGTCGTGATGTTCACCTGCGTTCTGCCCAGTGTTTTAGGGTACTTAGCAGGGAGTGTCTTTCCTAGCAGGTGCTTACATGAGGTTGCAGGGTTGAGACCCTTGGATTCCAGCTAAACAGAGCTGCTGTACCCCTAAGTTTGTGGAATATCGCCACCTTGTGGAGAGAGAGGGAAAGCCAGATGAGAGCAGGAGACCCGAGGTTAGAATATTCCAGTATATGATAAAGATGTCCTCTGAATAAACAGCCCATCCTGCCTGATGACTTTCTTTCCTTGATATTATATAATCATTTCAACCAGTTTGTGCTTCTGATACATACATATCTCTGAAGGGGAGTGCTGTGGGAAGCATAAAAAGTAGACTTTGGAGTTCCAGAGAATTAGGTCTGCAACTCTGCTAAGCCTCATAGGAGCTATGTGACCTTGAGAAGGTTACCTGACATCTCTGAGCTGTGTGTGGGGGGATCATCCAGAGGGATTCTAAGAAGGGTCAGGCAAGAGGAAAACGTCCGGGAAATGTTATTTCCTTCATGAGGCGATAAAAGAGTATTAAGAAAAAAGCTCCCATGTGGTTCTGGGGATCCTGGCTGCAACCAGATCTCTGGGTTAGAGGAAGAGGGAGCTGACATTTGCTGAAGTGTGAAGTGGCAGGTACTAGGCTAGGTACTTAAAGGATTTCCTTTAGCCCTCCAATGACCTTGAGCAAAAGACCCTATTATCCTGATTTTATGGGTGCTGAAACAAGCTTGTCAGGTTTTTAACTCAATGTTTGCCTCTCCAACACCCCCCCCAACCACCAACTTTATTACATCGAATGATTGGACGAGGATAGTATTCTGTTGGATTCATCCTGGTTTACTCTCAGGCTACCACAGGCATCAATTTTAGAGTCTACCAACAGGTAAAGGTGAAGGGGCTAATAAGGGGGTTGCTTCCCACAAGATTCCATTTCTTCCTCCAGCATCTGCTAAGGAGGGTGAGTTGGGGTTGCCTAATGAAATGTGAGTCCCGGGCTGGAATAGGAAGGAGGGGGGAGGGAGCCCTGGGCTGAGTTGCTGGGCTGAGCTAGAGACACCAGAGAAGGTGAGATCAGGAGGGAGACTTGTCTGATGTCCAAAAGACTTGTCTTTTGGAGATTAGGGCTGTTAGATATTCCAGGAGACCTGCTTCATACGGTAGATGAGAAATGTTGGGAGTATTGTGGCTACAGTGGTCTGGAAGATCTGAACTGTGCGGGGGACATTGGAAACACTGCTGTCCTTGACTGTGGGCTGGTTGACTCTACACATGGGCCATCACACTGATGGAGGAGGCCTGGGAGAAACACTGAGGTTGAAGGGCAGGCTTGTTTCAGGGTCATTGCTGGGGCAATAACAGTGTGGGGAAGGGAGGGAGCATTAGTCAGAAAATTTTTAACATTTTTACTTTTTTTTTTTTTTAACATTTGGGTACCACTTCCTAGTTTAAAGAAATTCTTTCATCTTGATCACTTGAGTTAGCGTTTAACCATCAATGTGTGTTGATACGTGAGAGAATTGGGTTTCACATAAGAGATGAGACAGACATACCCTCTGCTCTCCAAGAGCTTACATTTATCATTACAACTCTCTGACGTGGGCACATCAAGTATGATCCCATTTCCCAGGTGGGAAAACAATGTCGGAAACTTGTCTGCTAGTGCAGCTGAATTGGAATGTGGGTCCATATTTGAATGTCTTCCCCATGTATATTCTATTTTTATTCCCTTCAACTATGTTCAAATAGCCTTTCCGAAGTGCCCCAGACTCCTGCAAATAAACCACCCCTCCCGCTTTCTCCTTTCTCTCTTTCAATGTGAGCTGGGAATTTCTTAAGCTGGCAGTTTAGTACACAAAAGAGAATAATTTGTCAACTATATTTACTGATATTATTATTATAAAATTACATGTCTGTTTACATACACACTCAAACACAAACATAACATTAGCTGGTTCTCACACCTTCTCCAAACTTCATGGCCCACCAGTATCCTCTCTTGCACACTCAAATATCTTGCCCCTCTTTTGCCTTGTAGTGTTCTCAGAGCAAAATTCTAACTTGGTTGAATGTACTCTCTGTCTTTTCTATGCTTGTATGCCTGCAGTTGAAGACAGCTGGAAACACACACAAAACCATGCTGATCGGTCTCACTCTAAGTTCCTTACTGTTGCTCCTGTTCTGCAATCGTATCATGTTTTCATGTTTCACTGTCTGTCTCCCACTTTTATAATTAATAGTTTGTTTATATTCTCTCTTATTATCATTAAAGAATATTCACAGCAGCTTTATTTGTAATTGCCCAAACTAGAAACAGCCAATATACCCATCAATAGACAAAGTGTGGTGCATTCATACAGATGAAATACTACTTACTTATTGATAAGAGGAATGAAATATTAATACATGAAAGACCATGAATGAACCTCAAGATAATCATGCAGAGTGGCAGAAGCCAGACAGTAAAAAATAAACACTGTATGATTCTGTTTCTATAACATTCTAGAAAATGCAAACAAATCTACAGAGTCAGCATGTAAACCAGTGGCTGCCTGAAGGATTGGGGAAAGACAGGGCAGAAGGGAGGCATTACAAAGGGTCACAAGGAAACCCTTCGGAGGGCTGGGTATATTCTCTATCTTGATCCTAGGGATGGTTTTATGCAAATCTCACTTCTTAGTGTTTAGTGGGAATGCAAACTGGTGCAGCCACTCTGGAAAACAGTATGGAGGTTCCTCAAAAAGTTAAAAATAGAGCTACCCTATGACCCATCAGTTGCCTTAGTGGGCATTTATCCAAAGGATACAAACATAGTGATTAGAAGGGGCACATGAACCCCAATGTTTATAGCAGCAATATCCACAGTAGCCAAAATATGTAATGAGCCCAGATATCCATTGATAGATGAATGGATAAAGATGACTTGGTATGTATGTGTGTATTTATGTGTGTACACACACACATGCATGTGCGCATGCATGCATAGGAATATTACTCAGCCATCAAAAAGAACAAAAGCTTAGCATTTCCAATGGCATGGATGGATCTAGCGGGTATTAGGCTAAGGGAAATAAGCCAGGCAGAGAAAGACAAATACTGTATGTTTTCACTTGTATGTGGAATTTAATTAACAAAACAGATGAATATAAGGGAAGCAAATGAAAAATAAAGTTAAGATGAGGGGCACCTAGGTGGCTCAATGGGTTAAGCCTCTGCCTTCAGCTCAGGTCATGATCCCAGGGTCCTGGGATTGAGCCCCGCATCCAGCTCTCTGCTCAGCAGGGAACCTGCTCCCGCCCCCCTCTGCCTGCCTCTCTACCTACTTGTGATCTCTCTCTCTCTCTCTCTCTCTCTCTGTGTGTCAAATAAATAAATAAATAAATATCTTTAAAAAAAAGTAAAGTAAGATGAAATCAGAGAAGGAGACCATCCATAAGAGATACTAAACTCTAGGAAAGACCAAGGGTTGCTGGAGGGAAGGTTGGGGAGGAGAAGGGATAATTGAGGGATGGGCATTAAGGAGGGCATTTGGTGTAGTGGGCACTGAGTATTACATGCAACTAATGAATCACTAAATTCCACCCCTGAAACTAATAATACAGTGTATGTTAACTAAATTGAATTTAAATAATTTAAAAAAAGAAAAAAGTGAATCTTTTCCTAATTTTAACATCTTGAAATACAAATAATAAATGGTTTTAGTACATAAAAACTTATAAAATTGTACTTTTTTTAAAAAAAGGCTTTATTTATTTGACAGCGATAACAAGAGAGAGAGCAGGAACCAAGAGGTGAGGGAAAAGCAGGCTCCCCACTGAGTAGGGACTCCCCCCATGTGGGGCTGGATTCCAGGACCCTGAGATCATGCCCTGAGCTGACGGCAGGCACTTAACCGACTGAGCCACCCAGGCGCCCTAGGTAAGTTGTACACTTTACATACGTGCAGTTATTTACATGTCAATTATCCCTCCACTAAGTTCTAAATTTTTTTTTAAAACATAAAGACTAAGAAGTCAAATTAAAAAAAAAAAAAATCTATGTAACCGGTATAAAGCCTGTGTTACGTTGACCCAGTACTTTTTTTTTTTTTTTTAATCTGCGCGAGGAGCTAAAAGACCTTGAAACGCTGACTTACTGCTCAGAAGTACCAGAATATCCACAAATGGCTAGATCTGGGATCCCTGTTTGTCTTCCTTGCTTACAATTTCAATGGGGCACATTGGAAAGAAAGCGTCACATGATTTTTACAGAAGCCCCTGCAAACTGTTTCAAAACCAAATGGTAAGAACAAGGCCCCCGTGAGAATCGCACGGACACCTGGGGGCCTGCCTGCGGCCGGAGCCCACGATTGCTACTGTACCCATTACGCCGCGAGCGCACTGAGGCCTGAGAGCCCCCTTGGCACCACTCACCCGCTCCGTCCCAGGCTGAGTCCAAACCCGGAAACTCCTCCTGCTTCTCATCGCTGTGTCGCACGTGGAGACTCTTCAGTACCTCCTTGAAATTTGGAGGTTTTCTCTTCCTTCACCTCCCTGCTCCCTCCCTTGGCCACTTCCCTAGATGTCGGGGTATTTCCGCAGCCAGGGTCACGGCCCTCGCCGGCGTCGGGTCACGGCGGCGTGTTCTGGGCCTGCGCCAGCGTCCACCCTGCGCCGCTTTACGTGCCGCCCGGCAGGACGCTGGCCCAGGACGCCCCCGGCCCGGGGAGCGCGTCCACCGCCTGGCGGGTCCCCAGCTGCGCCCCGTTTCTGCGCAGCTCCCTGGCGGGGAGCGGGCCTGAAGACGCCGAGGCCGGGGAGGACGCGCCGCAGTGACCCCACGACGGCTGAGGGGCCCGCAGCCGCATGGAGGCGAGGTGAGGCCGGAGCCCTCGACTTCTGGGCAGACGACCTGTGTGTGTTTTGGGGGGTAAGTTGGGGGCCTCGGGTTTCCCCAGACCAATGGGCGAGAGCAGGATGTCTTTGGAAGGCACAGGCCTCGTCCTCTGGCTCAGGTTGGCCAGAGCCCTGTGCGTCCCTGGTGAGCCGGTGGCCCGCGCGGCTTCGGCTTCTGCGGGGCGGGCGGGGCGGGCGCTGCGGCTAGCTTGGTGACCCTGCGCACCCCACGTCATGCTTGTGAGGGTGAGCCACCCCCCAGTGAGTACGCAGCATAGCATGTGCAGATAGCTGCAGCTCTGCATGCTGGGCTGTGCTGGGGGCCTGCCGGTGGGGCTTGGAGCTGCGGCGTTGGAGTCTGGTACCTGGGGCCTGCAGGCTGGGGCCTAGGGGCTGGGACCTGGGATCTGGGACCTAGAGCCTGGGGCCTGTGGGCTGGGGCATAATGGCTATGGGGCCTGGGACCTGCAGGCTGGGGCGTGGACCTGGGGCTTGGGTCTGGGCTTGGCCTGGATAGCGTGCTGGTGACTATCCCGCTTCCCTCCTCTGGATGACATTTTCTATTATTTTTCACTCCCTACCATGACCCGCAATGCCACTTTCTTACACTCAAAGATCTCACCTCTTATTTCTGCGGACAACTGAAGGAATCAGAGGGAAATTTCCCTCTGCACCCACCACCACATTGACCCTCCCGACTGTCCCCTTACACTGGGTCATCCTTCCTGTTACTTTCAGTTTAAATCTCAGGCTCCTAAATTTGGCCAGCTCTGGCATTCTGTCCTGCCTCCTCACATCTACCTCAGGGGCATTGCTTCTGCGGTTCTCCTTTATTTCTTTAAAAAAGATTTTATTGATTTATTTGAGAGAGAGAGAGAGAGAGAACATAAGCAGAGAGAGGGAGAAGCAAGCCCCCTCGCTGAGCAGGGACCCTGATGCCAGGCTGGATCCCAGTACCCGGGGATCATGACCTGAGCTGAAGGCAGACGTTTAACCAACTGAGCCACCCAGGTGCCTCTATTTTGTTCGACTTCTGTCTGTATTAGAATATAAGCTCCAGGAGGGCAAGAGGTTTGTCTGTTTTGTTCAGTCTTGTACCCTAGACGGTTGCCATGATGACAGGCTGTGTACCCTAAAGCGGTAGCTGTTAGGCTAGGCTTCCAAGCATGTGTGTGGTCAGATGTGGCATTCCTGGCTAGACCGATGGTAGTAGTCACTGTGAACAGCTGCCGTAGAACTTGTGCCATGTAACACCTTGGCTGCATTCCCGAGACTCGAAAGATGCCAAGTCATATGGTAGGTGCTCAAAAATGTTTGCTGAATGAAAGAATGCCTAAATGAATGGACTTATTTTGGCTTTCTTTTTATAGCCGAATACAAGGTCTACTTTTGTAAAGGTTACATATCTGCTAATAAAATTATATTCTCTGCTGTTGAGTGTAGAGTTCCAAATGGATCCAGTAGCCAGCAGGGCCATAGAATTTATTGTCCAAACTATGACACGCCTGAGAGTGAAAGGAGCAACTATGGATAATTAGCCAGGGCACAACGAGTAACGTCTGGGGCCAGTGGGGGCATAGAGTCATGCCAGCAATAGCTCATACTTATCCATGTATTGTTCTGATCTTCCATATTTTCGCTCATTTCTGTCTGCTTGATTTATCTGCTTCCAAGGGGGGTATGTTAAAATTCCCAGCGGCAAGTGTTAATTTATTCTCTCCATTTTGATATTCCTGTACTTTGCTATAGACTTTGGTACTCCTTGAACCCTTTCAGACGTGTTCCTTTTCTTTCATTATAGGAAATTGATCTCCATTATTTCTTCAAATCTTTCCTCATCTTCTTCTGGGGACCCTACTTTTCAGATGTGGCCCTACAGTTATTATTTATTTCGTAGATAGGTTTTTAAAAATTTAAATCTTTATCTCAATTTTTTCCTACTTGATTTTGGGACAGTTTCTCAACCTAATTTTCAAACTAGCCAATTTATGCTTTCAGTTGAATCTGTCTTCCTATATATTCTATCTATTGTGATTTTTATTTCAACTATTATAATCATAAAATCTAATGTGTTTTGTTTTTTAAAAAATCATTTCAAATTTTTATTTTGTATTACTAATATTATACTTCCAAGCTTACTTAAAAAAAACAACCTAGTTCCTCTGTTTTAATATTTCTTTTTCAGATAGGTATATGTTTCTTCAGTTTGTTGACTTTTTTCTGAGGTTGTTCTAACTCTCAAGAGTCTAGTTATTTTTGCCTCTGAGCTCCAGCTCCATTGGGGATATCTGCTGCTCTGTTTGGTAATGTGCATTTTTAAAGTGTTTGTGTTTGTTTGCTTTTGGTGTTTTTGAACTAATTGCATTGTGATCAGAAAATATGAATATTTCATGTATATTCCTTGAACTTTACAGAAACTTGCTTTATGGCTTCCCTCACACCTAGTCTATTTTTGTATTAGTTCAACATGGAAATGGGAAGAATGCAGTCTCTCATTATTGGGGGAAGAGTCCTGTCACTGTCCGTGAGATGTAGCTTATGGATGCACCGTTCACATCTGTAGCTCAACTACTACCTGACTGCTTCATCGTCTCAATAACGGAGAATAGTGCATTAAAAGATTTTACTATGATGTTGAATTTATTAATCCTGTCAATTATTGCTTGATATGTTTTGAAGATGGGTTATTAGCTATGACAAGTGTAGAATTGTTAGATCTTTCTGAGAATCAAAAAATTTTTTTATTACTAGTGACCTTATCTGTTATAATGTTTTCTGTTGACTTGTGTTTTGTCTGCTGTTACCTGGAGTCACCTGTCTGTTCTGTCAGTTAATGTGTACACTGTATGCTTCAGTCATGGTTGCTTCTCAGTCTTTTACTCTCCAGTATTCTGTGTGCTATTTTAGGTGTATCTTTTGTAAGTTGCATAGAGTTGGATTTTGTTTGCCATCCAAAGCGATGATCTCTTTATTTCAACTGCAGAGTGTCATCAAATTTTCTTCTTTATGATCACTCTTACATATTTATGTATCATTTTGGGGTTTTCTCTTTGCCCACAATTTCAATGCTTTTCTCTCTCCTTTCTCAGTAGTCTTAGGGTTCGTTTACATTTTGTTTAATTCTATTTGTCTATACTGTTTTGGAAGTCGTATGCTTTGTTTTCAAAAAATTTTAATGGTTTAAATTTTTAATGGTTGCTCTTCATATTTTAATATATGGGCCCAACATGTTTCCGCTGTGCTACTCTGCTCATATTTTAATATGTATGTTTAACTTAAAACCTCAAATCATCAAGCACTTTTGTAATTCTCCTGAAAAATACGGAGATATTTTATCTAAACTCCAGTTGCCCTTTCTTATATTAAATGATTCAGGTAGTGTTTATGTAGTATTTTTAAATCGTTTTAAAGCCCTAAAGATGAGGTGTTATCACTAGTTCTTACACAGATAATATGTACATTATCTGTTAAAAAAAAAAACCCACGTTTATCAATTTCTTTTCTCATTTTTCCTTTTTGCAACATAGTTTTTTCTCCTGAGGTTTCTTTAGTGAAGATTGTCAGTGATAAAAACTGCTAGTATTTATCTGAAAATCTTTATGGTGTATGAAATGGATCAGATTTTGTGTGTGTGTGTGTGTGTGTGTGTGTTTGTATAGGGATATCTGGTTGTCCAGCACCACCTGTTGAAAAGCTATCTTTTCTCCATTGGTTTGCCTTGACATCTTTGTTGAAAACCAGCTGATGACATAAGTGAAGCTCCATTATGTCTCCTTGTTGTGTTCCGTTCATCCGAATGTCTGTCCTTTCCCTAGTATCAAACTGTCTTGATAACTTTAGCTTTATATCAAGTTTTAAAATCAGGTAGTGTGTGTGCTCCAACTTTGTTCCTCCTTTTTAAAGTTGTTTTCGTTAATGTGATCCCTTTTGTTTTCCTGTATAAATATTAGAATCAGCTTATTAATTTCTGGGGAAAAGGCTATGAGGATTTTGGTTTGGATTGTACTGAATCTATAGATGAATCTGGGGACACCTGACATCTTAACTAGAATGAGTGCTTCCATCCTTTAACTCATTTTTAAAGTGCCATTCAAGACAGCGCTTAGAAAATGAAGTCATGAGATCTATAGCTATCAAATCTATGTACAAGATTTGTTTGCTATAAACTGTAAAACAATGAGGGGAGGAATCAAAGAAGACCTGACTGGGGAGATATACCCATAATTTTACAGAGAAAATTTAATGTGAAGAATTGTTGACCGGGTATAAATTTGTTGACCAGGTTTTTGAAAACAAACAAAAAAGAGGCATCTCCAGTGTTAAAGAGGTAGCGAGAGCAAATACCATCCCTAATGCTGGGGGAGCAAAGGCAAGGGGTGAGAATTACTAAAACCTTCAAGCTGGGAGGGGGGCCTCACGAAGCTGGTGTAGACCTTTGGGAAGTGGGTACTTACCACTCATCTGGTGATGGAGTCATTGAGCTCAGGGGAAGGTCCTGGGCCTGAGTCCAGACCCCTGAGGCGGGGGCCCAGTTGGCTGATGTTGGTGTCCCTGGGGGTGTGCGATGAGGCTTGATCTGCTGGAGCGCGAGAACTGCCTGCCGAGCTCAGCTACCGCCCAAGTAAAGATGTGGCCTCTTCACTGACCTTTCCGTTCGCAGCAGAGCATCTCCCAGGTGGCTGTGACCTTCTGGAGTGTGCCAAGGCTGCTGGTGGGGCAGCGATGGCAGCCCTGCTTCCTTGGTTTTTGAGGCCCTCTGGAGCCCTTGCCTGGTGTTTCATTGAACGAGAGACGTTGAGTCTGTGGATGAGCTCTTCCTCCAAAGATGATTAACTTCTGCTTCAGTTAGGCAGTTGTGCTAGGTGACCACGTAATTCGTTTTTTTAAAAAAGATATTTATTTATTTATTTATTTAAGAGAGAGAGGAAGGGAGGAAGAACGAGTTTCTAGCAAGACAGAGCATGAAAGAGGGAGAAGCAGGCTCCCCGCTGATCCGGGAACCGGACCTGTGGCTCAATCCCAGGACCCTGGGATCATGACTTGAGCCGAAGGCAGCCGCTCAACCCACTGAGGCACCCAGGTGCCCCGATTTCATTCATTCTTAAGTTCACTTGACTTAATGCTGGTTTTGGTCTTGGTGGGGACTATGGCTCTTCCTACTAGGGTGTAACTCCGCTAGGATCTCACCTGAAAGCCTGCGGATATGGTACAGGGTTCTGAACACCCCTGTTTATCTCCCCAGCCTTCAAGACTGCCAAGAGGTGGGCTTAGCTTCGCAACTTCTTTGTTTCTGTATTCTTCACAACCTCCCACACTCGCGTATGGTCACTTTCAACAAATACTGTAAGAGGAGAAAGAACAGTCAAATATCTGACTCTCTTTCATGTCTTTTCTCTTTGAGGTCTCAGGTTCAAACCTCTTTCAGGTTCAAGTTCTCACTGTTTTATTAGCTGTCCAGTGTTTATTTTTTTATTTTAAAGATTTTATTTATTCATTTGAAAGAGAATGTGAGTGAGCAAGTGAGAGAGCACAAGCGGCAGAGGGAGGAGAAGCAGACTCCCCACTGAGCAGGGAGCAGAGGTGGGACTCGATCCCAGGACCTTGGGATCATGACCTAAGCTGAATGAAGGCAAACGCTTACCGCCTGAGCCACCCAGGTGCCCTGGGCGTTTAAGTGTCTTTTTAAAATAACAACTATGTTTTCCTACATCTTTAAACATTCTTGAGACATGACTTGGTCTGATAGAAGTCTTAGCTTGAAGCAGAACCTGTTCAGTTTTTGAATTCAGTGACTATGTATTTTCATTTCTAGAATTTCTTTCTGAATTTTTTTTCAGATATTCTTGATCACTTTTTATGGGCTGGAACATGATGATTTCCACTTAAATATGTGTGTGCATATTCTACCAAGATGTAACTAATACACAACAAAATGCACAAATCATAGCAGTGCAGTTTGATGACTCTTGGTAATTGTATGTCTTGTGAAATCATTATCCTAATCAGCATGTGGATATTTCCATAATCCAGAAAGCTCCCCCATGTATCTCTCCAGTCGGTTCTCTTCCTTCTCCCCCCAGCTGTTCTGGTATTTCTCATAGACTAGTTTTACCTGTTTTGAACTTTATATAAATAGAATCATACAGGTTGTATGTGTGGCTTCTGAATTTGCTTTCTTTTTCTCAGCCTAGCATTTCTGAGATTCATCCGTGTTGTGGTTCATTCTTTAATTCGTTTCCTTTCTTATTGTTGAGTGGTATTTCTTTGAGTGAGTTATACCACGATTGGTTTATCCATTCTTATGGAAGAACATCTGGGCTGTTTCCAGATGTTGGCTGTTATAAATAATAAAAAAAGAGAAAGCTGCCATGAACATCCTCAGACAAATGTCTTTATTCATGTGTGTCTTCTTCTGTTTTTACTTACTTTATATTTTGTATCTGATCATTTTTATATGTGAGCATTTTGGTTCGAAAACGTTGCGTTGTTGTTGTCAATCCTTTCCAGGTAGTTTGTTTCTTAAATTTTTGGTAATTTTTTGATTTGATCATATTTCACTGACTGTGGGACTCCTGAGGGGTTTGAACAATTTTGCTTTTGCATCTGCCGGGTATCAGGGGTGATTTTGACAGCAAAGCACTTAAAGTTAATTTTCCCTTTGGAGTCCCCTGCATGTAGATAGTATATTTTCAAACCTCTCCTATAGGAGGGAAGGCCTGTGCGTCTAAATTCTCAGTGGGCCTTTTTTTTTTTTTTTACCCCCCAACCCAGAGCTGTGGCCCAAGACAGATTTCCCTCTCAGCCCCCAGGTGGATGTTTCCCCCAGCCTGCCCCCCTCTAAGCATATAGCTCTTTGGAGTTCCTGGGTGCACACAGAGGTTCCACGTCTAGCCTCCACCTGGGGCTTCTCAGCATCTGGTCTTGGATCTTCCCTGGGACCATTAAAACAGGACTTCTAGGTTCTGGGCAGAGCATTCCAAAATAGCCCAAGGCGCTCTCCTCCATCTCCTTTCTGTTCCCACTTCATTTTGAGACCTTGTGGATTTCCATTACTTTGCCGTGAGCTTAGCTGTGCATTGAAAAGATGTTTTTATCTCTTGCCTGTGCTTTCAGGTATTCAGATATTTATAGCACGAGTTCCTCTCCCCCACTGCCCACCCCAGCAATCTCTGGTCACCTTTTTGCCCAAAATACAAGTCCTTGAGATACTTTTTCACAGATTCTGCTCTGCCTTCTACAGAGAATATATCTCGGCTTCATGTTTGCCGTTCTCCATATTCCTATTTTTGGAGTGAGCCCCAAGTCTGCTTACTCATCAGAAAACTCTGCATTGTCACGGGGTTTTTGGATGGTGTTTAGCATTTCTTTCTTTTCAGCTGTCTCCAGTCAGAAGTGGCAGAGTTGTCTGCTGACTGGCCTCACCGAGGGCTAGTGTTTTATAAAGATTTCTCAGTCGGCTCCCTGTTTCCCCATCCCTTGGCGGTGCCAGTCCAGTTCCAAGAGGCTCTGATCTTGTTCTACCTAATGGTTGCTGGTTGGGCCTTCCGTGCTGTGTGCAGACCTCTCTAGAGCTATGCACTTCCCAAGGCCACTCTCTGCCTCCCCCTTTGACTTGGCCCAGACTGCTGTTACTCTCCGTCCACCGGGCTTTGGGTTTTTGGCTGTTTCCTAGGTTCACTGAAGGTGGATTTTCTTCTCCACTTTCTATCCTTGTGGGAAAGCAGGGTGGTGTGCAGAGGGGGTCCGGGGAGCTGGTGAGAGGGCTTGCTGAGCTGCGCCTGGCTGAGGGCTGCTGCTTTGTGTCTGGAGCAGAAGCGACTCTGCACAGTACTTCGACCTCCTCTGGAAAGCTGGACCCCTGCTGTACTGGGCCAGCCCATCTCAGTTCTGTCCCATCCCATTTCATCCTGCTCACCTGCCTCGCTGGATAGACTACAGACCTCTTCAGAAAAAGAAAGGACTGCCTCTTGTTCTCAGACAGATTGTGCCTGGCGCACAAGAGTGCTCCCGAAGTCTATGTATACTGAATGACATTGGGATTGCTCAGAGGCTGTGTCCAGTTTAAGGTCTGGATCTTCAGGTGTGGGTCTCTCCTGCAGCTCCAGCATCTCCCTGGCTAAGTCCTGATGGCCTGGTGTTAAGGAATGAGCACTTAGGACACGAGACGTAGATTCTTAGATATATCTGTTAACTTCCCTGCAGTTTCATCTTCTTTCCATCCAGTAGAGCTGACACCTTGCTCTGCCTGCCCACTGAGGTCGCAGTGAGGGTCAGAACAGGCAATGCATGCAAAAGTGCTTTAGAGACCGTCAGGCTGTCTTATCACAGCTGTCGTCATGAGACGGAATTGCAGGTCACTCTGCTTCCTATGGTCCAGCTAACTCACCCACTGTCACCTAACTCCTGCCACCCTTCAGCCGGGCTTGACTGGGGAAGCCAGAGGAACGCAGCTCTGTCTGGGTCTTCTGTGCCCTGAACGGAAAGGGAGGTGGTTGGGAGCCTGGAGTGATATCTGCGAACACTGGGTGTCACTCTTGGCCTTAAAATATGTATGATCCCCTGCCCTCTGAATTCTCTTCCCTGCAGCCTTGGTTCTGGGTGTTGAGTGTGGCTGGTCTCATGTGTTCCGTGTCTTTCTGGTCTGTGACCCTTGCAGGTTTTCAGTCCCTGGCAGCAGCCCTCAGCATTATCACTGGGCACCCATTTGAGCCTTTGCTTTCAGGTAGAGGGTGCTCGTGCCATTCTAATTTATTTCAATTTTCACCTAACAGACACGTGACCAGAAAGGTTTACCCACGGCCACAGTGTTTGTAAATTGGACTTCAGGACCCAAATCAGAAAAAATGTGCAAGTCAGCACATGTGGGATTGGTCAGAGAAAGTACTCTTTCTTCCATCTTCCTCAACAACTTTGCTGTTAAAATAAAATATTTAAAAAACTGCTGCTTCAGGGTGACCTAGTTATTCCAGTAGCAGCAGGACGAGTCAGGAAAATCTGTGACTTTGCCTCCACCAGTCTTCCAGGTGGACCAAACCACTGATGCTCTCTCATTTAGCTCCTGTGATTCTGGAGCTTTTTGGGGGTGCTACTCTGTTGACTGCTCTCCTCTTTTAAAAACTCTGCCTCGGGGCTGCCTGGGTGGCTCAGTGGGTTAAGACTCTGCCTTCAGCTCAGGTCATGATCTCAAGGTCCTGGGATCGAGTCCCGCATTGGGCTCTCTGCTGGGTGGGAAGCCTGCTTCCTCCTCCCTCTCTCTCTCTCTCCGCCGCCCCCCCCCCCCCCCCACTTGTGATCTCTCCCTGTCAAATAGATAAAATCTTAAAAAAAAAAAAGAACAAAAACAAAAAAACTCTGCCTCAACTTGTGTTCATGTTTCTTCTGCGGGACCTTCTGGGTCTCCAGCTGTTTCTTCCGAGGTGTCTTGTTGGGCTTCTCTGCACCTGTGCTCTCACGGTCTCCGGGATGCACTGTCCTTGGCCTTTGTCCTGCTTTATACCAGCCCCTCCCCCACTGTTTCAAAACCATGTTATGTATCTAGACCTATGCTCCAGCTGGCTGTCCCCAAGGACATCGCTTTAAAAAGTAGCTTTATTAAAAAAAGTGGGGGGGACGCCTGGGTGGGTGAGTCATTAAGCATCTGCCTTTGGCTCACGTCATGATCCCAGGGTCCTGTGATCGAGCCCCACATTGGGCTCTCTGCTCAGAGGGAAGCCTGCTTCTCCCTCTTCCACTCCCCCTACTTATGTTCCCTCTCTTGCTTTGTCGCTCTCGTCAAATAAATAAAATCTTTAAAAAAAATAAAGTATAAAAATAAATAAAAGGTAGCTCTATTGACATATTTAGACACAATAAAATCCACTCATTTTGGGGTACAGTTTCATGAGTTTCAGTCACCACCACCTCAGTGAAGATCGAGGCCTTAGAAAAATGTACTGCTCCCATTCGGTAACATTTCCTTTTCATATCTTAGCCTTGGTTCTTGGTGTTTGCTCACCCTGAAAATTTTCTTGTGGTCCTTTGCAGTTGGTCCCCTGCCCTGACCCTTAGGCCCCGGCAGCCACTGGTCTGCTTTCTGTCGCTATGTTGTTTTGCATTCTTGAGAAGCAAATGAAAATAGAATCAGATGGCATAGTCTTTTTTGTTTGACTTCTTTCCCTTAACCTCATCACATCATCACTTTTGACACGTGCAAAAAACAAGCGCATTCTCTAAGCTTCTCTTGTGATGGTGCCTCTTCTCATTCACCCGAAGAGCAAAGTAAGAAACCGGGGTGTCACCTTCCCGAGGACCCTTCTTCTCACCTGCCACCCCCTGCCATGCCCTGTCGTGTGCAGTTAGTCAGCGAGTCCTAGAGCTTTCTTTCTCTTCCCTATCCCTGAGCCTGCCCTTCTCTTCATTCTCAAGGTCACGGACTTCACTGAAGCTCCATTTACTGTTTGCTCCTCTAACTGGTCTTTGTGCTCCCACCAGGAGCTCTCCCGTCTGCCCTTCTCACAATCACCAGTGGGAACTTCTGAAACACAGATCTCACCCCACCACTCCCTGACTTTAGCGGATCCCCATGGCTTCTGAGCTTAGCAGATGCCACCTTCAGGATCTGGTTTATTTCTGCCTATGTCTTCATTTTATTTTTCAGGTCTTCCTCAAATGCAGCCAGTGTTGGCCATTCCTTGGGATTTGCTTGCAAGGGCCGTGCTCACTCATACCTCTGTTCCTGTGACCTGGGCGGCCCTTTTCCTTCTCCTTCATCAGCTGGCTCCAGCTCACTCTTTAAGAGCTATCCCTTAGGACTCCTCCTCTGCAGTGCTCTCCCTAACTAGCAGCCCCAGGCAGGCTTAGGTGTTCCCCTGGCGTCGTATTTATCATCAGTGATATCAGACTGTATCAGTTTATTGCTGAGTTAATAATCCGTCTCTCCCACTAGACTCATAAGCTCTTGAGGAGTTTGTGTTCTGTTTGACTTTGTGTCCTCTGTTCCTAGCACGGGGCCAGGCACGTAGGTGGCATCCAGTGACTATTAGCTGGATGATTAAGGTGGAACGGAGAGAGGTCTAGAACTTCATGTGGAGGCAGGGGCAAGGGTCAAGAAAACATGGTGCGGAAAACAAATGCCCCGTTTTATGCCTCAGTCATGGGTAAGTCTACCTTTCGTGGCAGGAGGGAGGCACAAGGGCAGGAATCATTGGGGAGAGTGTACAAAGGATGGACGGGAAAGCATATTCAAATGTCTGGATCTCTGGTACTGGTAGTGAACGCGTCTGACTGAGAAGAGGGGCAGCTTCTTTGTTTGTTAGCAAAGAGTTAAAAAAAAATTTTAAGTGAGGGAAAGTCAAGAGGGAAAGAGAGCCTGAACTGGGGCAAAAATAATAAAAATGGGAGAAGAAATCGCTCTTAGATTTCTGTGTGAGAGAGCAAGACTATCGAGTCTCAGACACTGTGCTCTTCTGACAGTGTGACTCAACTGGGCTGGTCACACATGACGTCTTAGACTCTAGACAGTGTCCTGTAGTCGTCACGGTACTTTTCCAACCTTGTCTCCGTACACGAGCCGTGGAAGCCGTTGGGGCTGATATGGTGAATCCCATGGAACCAGTGAGGGACAGGAGGGTTAGGGAGCCTGGCTGGCTTACTCAGGCCACAGGGCTGGCACGCCGCCTGCGACAGCATCTGGCTCTAAGGTGACCCCTTGGGCTGAGTGGCCAATATCAGGCAGGTTTAGAGATGATGAGTTTGAGAAGGCCTGTGGCTATTTGCAGACCTTACAATGAGACAGGAGGGACCTGACAAAGAACATCTAGAGGAGGAAGCTACCATAGGTTGAAGAGCAATTTTTGAGTCAATGAAATGTTAGAACAATTTAATATTACATTAACAGGAGAACTGTGAGTTCCCCAAAGTCTTAATATCTTCTAGTTGCATAGCTGGGGCAACTGGCCAAGGAAACTTTTGATTAGCTGGAGTTTTATGAGATGAAACACTTCCTATGACAGTGCCACTATTTTATTTCTTTTTTTTTTTCCCAATGAAAGAGAAATCATTCTCAAAAGGGGAAAGGGATAGGTATAAAAGGAAGCACTTTTATTTTTCCTTTTTAATAGATGTTCTTGTGTTAAATGATGTTGAGTCTTAATACCCTATTATCAATCTTTTTTATTTCTTCTTATTTTTAAAATATTTATTTATTGATAGAGATAGAGTGAGCACACAGGCATGTGCATAAGTGGGGACATGGGGGAAGGGGGGTGGAGAGAGAGAGAATCCCAAGCAGACTGAGCACAGAGCCTGATGTGGGGGCTCGATCCCATGACCCTGAGATCATGACCCCATCCAAACTCAAGAGTCAGAAGCTCCAACTGATTGAGCCACCCAGGTACCCCTACCAAATTTTCTATCTTATCACAACATGAAACATGGGAGGTTTTTGTTTTGGGCTGAAGACTGGCATTTTTCTTAGTTGATATGGTATAGAGGTTAAGAGCACTGGCTCAGGCCTGAGACTGCCTTTTTTTTTTTTTTTTAAAGATTTTTATTTATTTATTTGAGAGAGAAACAGCGAGAGAGAGCATGAGAGGTGAGAAGGTCAGAGGGAGAAGCAGACTCCCCACGGAGCTGGGAGCCCAATGTGGGACTCGATCCTGGGACTCCGGGATCCTGACTGGAGCATAAGACAGTTGCTTAACCAACTGAGCCACCCAGGTGCCCGACCTGAGACTGTCTTAATTCAAATCCAGGTTGTAGCACATAGAGCTGTAGGACCTTGCGCAATTTGGTGATTTATTCTGTGCCATTCTGGTCCTAACTCACAGGCTTATTTAATTATTAACTGATATAGTCAATAGAAAACACTTAGCATATTATTGGAAATAATAATATAGTAATAATGCCTCATATTTGCATGTAGCTGGATTAAAAAAATTTTTTAAAGATTTTGTTTATGTATTTGACAGAGATATAGAGAGAACACAAGTAGGCAGAGCAGTAGGCAGAGGGAGAGGAGGAAGCAGCCTCCTTGCTGAGCAGGGAGCCCGTGCAGGACTTGATCCTGGGACCCTGGGATCATGCCCTGAGCTGAAGGCAGACACCTAACTGACTGAGCCACCCAGTGCCCCTGCATGAGCTGGTTTAAACTTATTTATTTATTTATTTATTTGAGAGAGAGGGAGGGAGAGCCCATGCATGTACGTGCAAGCAGGAGGAGGGGCAGAGGGAGAGAAAGAAAGAGAATCTCAAGCAGACTCTCTGCTGAGCATGGGACTCGACAGGGGGCTCGATCCCATGACCCTGATGTCATGACCTGAGCCAATATCAAGAATTGGATGATTAACCAACTGAGTCACCCAGGTCCCTGGTTTTAACTTTTTAAAAGCAATTCCATTTCCTTCCTGTAAAACCCTATTGAATAGTCTGGATGGGGATTATTGTTTTTTTGACACATGAAGCAGCTGTGGCCCAGAAAGGATAGGTGATCTGTGAAAGGTCATTTCAGGCATGAAGGACATTCTCCCGATTGCCAACTCAGATGAGTTCTCACCAGTCCACTGTTTACAGAGACGGTGGGGTTGGGAGTTGTTGCTGGGGAGTGAAAAGGTGGGTGGTGGGGCTCTTAGCCACTCTCCCCTCTTCTTCTTTGTCTGGAATTTGCTTTCACTGGGATTTAGATCTTAAGTAAGAGTCTGAACATCAGCTGAGGCTCTACAAATTAGATTATTGTGTGTCAAATCCTGCTTACTGATTTTAGAAATGAAGCTGCTGTTATTTTCATTGATTCATTCTTGGGATTGTTTTATAGTCATTTTATTCTCAAGTTTAAACTGATTAGAGCCAGAGTCCATTGCAGTCTTTCAGTAAGTGTTGGTTGAATGCATACTGTGTGTCAGGAAACAGGCTAAGTGATTTCACATATATTTTATCATTTAATCCTCATAGCAACCCTATACATTATGGTAAATCGTCTCCATTCTACAGAAAAGGAAATACAGGTTCAGGTGTTGAGTAACACATCCAGACCTATTAAAGACCATTAAGAGAAAAGAAAATTACAGGTGAATCTTTCCATTGGATAATGATACAAAATTCCCAATGAAATAGTAACAAACTGATCCAGCAGTATATGAAAAAGAGGCTATATCAGGATAAAGTCGAATTTATGAAGGAGGTCAAGGTTGGTTTAACATTCCAAAACTAGCCAATTCAGTTTGCCTCATTAATGGTCAAATGATTAATTTAGTAGATGAAAGTCATATGATGAAGTACCAGATTTGATAAAGTTCAGTACTCATTTTTCTAAAAGATTTTATTTATTTATTTATTTATTTATTTGAGGGCAAGGAAGCAGGGGGAGGGGCAGAGGGAGAGGGAGAGAATCTCAAGCAGACTCTGCTCTGAGCATGGAGCCTGATGTGGAGCTCATCTCATGACCCTGAGGTCATGACCTGAGCTGAAACCAAGAGTTAGACACTTAACCAACTGAGCCACCCAGGTACCCCAAGTTCAGTACTCATTTATGATAAAAACTCATAGTTAGTCAGGAGTGAAAGGGATCTTCCTTATTCTGGTAATAGGAACTTACAAAAAATAATAAAATCTAGAGTAAACATAATTAATGGTGAAATTTTGAAAGTTTTCATGAGACAGAGAGGAGACAGTGATATCCCCAACACCACTTTGCTCCATACTGTACTGGAAATCGTAGCTAAGGAAATAAATTGGGGGAAGAGAAAGGCAAAAAGAATAGAAGGGAAGAAATAAAATTTTCATTGTTTGCAGATGCCATGATTATGTCCCCAGAAAGTTCAGAAGATTCCACAGGTGTAGGATTCAGATTACTAGGCGAGGTTGGTAAGGTCACTGGATACAAGATCAATGGGCAATAGCAACAAAGCGTTGGAAAATGAAAATTTTAGGGGCGCCTGGGTGGTCAGTTGGTCGAGTGTCCAACTCTTGATTTTAGCTCACATTGTGATGTCAGGGTCGTGAGATTGAGCCCCGTGCTGGGCTCCGCACTCAGCGTGGAGTCTGCTTGAAACTCTCTCGTTCCCTTTCCTTTCACCCCTCCCTCCACTTGTGTGCTCTCTCTCTCTTCAAGTAAAAATATCTTAAGAAAATGAAAATGAACATTTTAAAACAGGATTTGAAATAATGTCAAAAACAACACGAGGAGTAAGTTTAAAGAAAGACACGCAGAACTGCTACATCGGATGTCCCTCTTCAAAATGTAGCCTGTCATTCTGCACCACTGTTTTCACTGAGGTACTTTGCTCTTGCTTTCTGACAAGTCTAATGTGCTCAAGAGAACCTCACCTGTCCTGTTCCACCAGCAGCAACCTTCTTGTCCCCTCCCAGAGCAGGGAGGCTCAGTCACTTGGCCACTTGAAAGTGACATTCTTAGCTGCTTCCTGTCCTCTTTCCATCCCTCACCCCAGCCATTGGTTTTCGGGTTCCTCCAAATTCAGAGATTTTTTTTTTGTCGTTCTGAGGTGAAAATTGGTTTGCTTCTTGATGACTTCCCCCTTCTTCATGCTTAAGTTTTCAGCTTTCTCTGTGTTACTAAATCAGCTATCACTTCTGCTTCGCAGTCGTGTTGATGTCTTTTGTCTGCTGTCATCCTCTCTCCCCAATTTGTCCTTATGGATTCACACTTAAAAAAAAAAAAAGACAATTCTTGTACTATCATTGTAGTGGGGTTGGAGGACAAGTAGAGCTAAATGCATGGGTTTAATCTGCCGTGTTTCACGGGAAGTTCCATACAAAGTTCTAAAAAAGCAAAGTCACCAGGCAGTGTTTGCTGTGTTCATTCCTATACAAGCCACTTCACACCTAACACTGCCTGCTTCCCTCGTTCTCTCAGCTGCTCTCCCACACAGGCATCTGCGTTTGCTGCTGCTAGACCACGTGATCTCTGGGGCTCAATCCAGTCTTGATAGCCTGTCTTCACACTGCCTCCCAGGTGGTGCTCCACGCCGGGAGGACCCTGGGCTTGACTGACAGAAAGGAGACCACAGTCCCTGAGTCCCCAGCCCCGGACTCCATCTGTGAGATTGTCTTCTGGGGATTGAAAGAACACAGACCAGCTTCAACAATGCCATTAATTAAAGCACATTCTAATTGATTGGCTAATCCCTAGGTAGTTTAGGGAGGGAAAGGATAAAGGAAATGGGAATAGAGGCAGAAATCAAGATAAAAAACTCTCCTCTCAAGCTCATCCTCACTGCAATGGAAAACGTCTCCTTCTTTAATTTGCTGAGCGAATGGCTCTCGTCCTTGACCTCTTCTTGCCTTTCTTCTGTGCGCACGCCTCTGTAGGGTCTCCTAACTGTGAGGTCAAGGAGTACAGGGGTAAGGTGTGGGAATGCCTGTGTTCAAATTATGCTCCTAGCCTTCCTGGTCCTATGACCTTGAGCAAGTCACTTTACTTCCCCATGCCTCAGCTTCCTCATCTTCAAACAGGGTGGATAGTAATGTCCAGCTCATATGATATGAGTGTGTAAAAGTACTTAGAACCATGCCAGCCAGAGACTGAGCGGTTAATGCACATTAGCTCTTATCATTATTATGTGCTCGTCTTTGTGAATGGAGTTGAAAGTCATTGTACTCAAGAGCTTGCCACCTGTAGGAAGGAGACTAGTACTGGAACACACAGGAAGCTCTGAAGGTGAAGAGGCACAGTCATTAACTCAGTGGGGACTGGAGACTGGTGGTTGTGGGAGGGCAGTGTGGAGGGGACATTTGTGGAATCACTGCAGAGCGGGTGGAGATCCTTGAGTTGAGCATCACGGGGAGAGAATGAGTCAGCCACCACCAGAATGTTAAGTAGTACGAGGGCAGGAACTTATTCCCAGTGCCTAGCACAGTGCCCGCCACATAATGAGTACTCAGTAGACATTTGTTGAGTGTGAATGAATGAGTGAGAAGCTGGCAGGGTGTGGGCCACGGGAGGGATGAATCCCAGACAGAAGAAACAGAGTAGGGGAAGGCACAGGGTTTGGAGAGCATATGACACACATTGGGGCAAGTGTCCGGTCACAGTGTAGTAGGGGCTCAGGGTCTGTGTCAGAGAGCGGACACCAGAGGGAAGACAGGCTAGGAACCAGCGAGAATGTAGAAGATGTGCTTCATGGGACACAAAGTCCTTGAACTCATTTCAGTGGTATATAGGCCCCAGACCCACATTTTCTTAGACATAGTGTCTCAGTTGCAACACCAGTCTTAATTAATATCAATCAAGTTTACATTTTTATAAGGCTTTCCACTGTACAAAGCAATGGAACACTTTCACATGTATTCTCTCATTTAAGAATCATAATACCTTGTGAGGTGGGCAATATCCCCGTTTTACACAGAGGAAAACTGAGCTCAAGTTATGGGATTGACCAAGGTTACTCAGCTAATAAGTCGCAAACCTGGGATTCATACTAGGACTTTAGAGACCATAGGGCTTCACTTAGTTTTTTTGTTGCAGAAACAAACTCATAGTAAGCTGAGTAGTTTAAAAATAAACACGCAAGTCACTGTCAGCTAGGTTAAGCAACGTAAAGGTTCCCAGCCGTTGCAAGAAGCCCCCAGGTTTCCTGCTCCAGTCGCAACACCTCCCTCCTTCCAGAGGTAACATTATCCTGACTCATAGGGTAATTAGCTCATTGCTTTTCTTTCTAATGGTGGCACCTAAGAATGCAGACTCTTTTTGATCAAGCAAATAATCATTTATAATATGGGCATTTTACTGTTAGCCTGAAAGTTCCTTGAGGAACCACCTTTGTGGCTTAATGCATAATTATTCTCTTGTTAAGCGCTTAGTGACCATTTCTCAGCAGCCCCGAAGCTGGATTCTGAAGAGCTAGAAATAAAAGTAGGCCCTGGTGTCAAGATGGAATAGCCTTACAGTCACTGATTTAATAATTTGTAGGTTTTTTTTTTTTTAAAGATTTTGTTTATTTATTTATTTGATAAGAGATCACATACAGAGATCACAAGTAGGCAGAGAGGCAGGCAAAGAGAGGGGGGAGCAGGCTCCCTGCTGAGCAGAGAGCCCGATGTAGGGCTCGATCCCAGGACCCTGAGATCATGACCTGAGCCGAAGACAGAGGCTTAACCTACCGACTGAGCCACACAGGTCCCCCGGGTCAATTGATTCCTGGCAAGGTTGCTGAGACTTTTCAATGGGGAAAGGACAGTCTTTATTTTTTTTTTTTAAGATTTTATTTATTTATTTGACAGACAGAGACCACAAGTAGTCATAGAGGCAGGCAGAGAGAGAGGGGGAAGCAGGCTCCCTGCTGAGCAGAGAGCCCGATGCTGGGCTCGATCCCAGGACCCTGGGATCATGACCTGAGGCTTTAACCCACTGAGCCACCCAGGTGCCCCAGTAATTCGTAGGATTTTAAAGTTAGACATACAACACCCACAGTGACAATGACCCTCAACAGCCCCGATGCACAGATCTTTGATGTCGCTTGACCTCGCAGGTGTGCTTCCCCCCCCCTCCCCGGCCAGGTTGTCCTTTACTGCTCTGTGATGGATGGCGGGGCGCCTGGGACAGTGGCTCCTCACTGGGACTACTTGCTGTCATGTTGGCAGTTGGACTTTGTAGGTTCTGTTCCCCTTCAGGAAGAAATTTATTGTTCAGGGTTCCTCAAACTTGAAAGTTTAAAGGCTCCTGAGAATACATCTGTTTGTTTCCAGCTTGAGAGACTTTTTATTAAAAGTTAAGCACTTAACAACAACAAAAAAATGTTAAGCACCTATAGTTCTGGGTAATCACTTGGTGTCAGTATGACCAAACACCCAATTATAACAATGCCATTCAAATCTAATGGCAGTATTCAGTGATCAGTGACCATCGTGAGCTATAGAATAAAGTCAGATTAAGTTTTTAAAGGTTATCATAAAAAATGAAAGTAGAAAAAAAATTCTTACAGAGAGCTTTGAATTCCTGAGGCTATATCTCTACAGACACCAGTTTAAGAAACAGTGATGCACTTTGTCCAAGGAAAGGCATGCATTTCCAGGTTGACTGGAATTCTAGATAAGCACATGACTGGGCTGCTGTTGGGTGTAGCTTGATATGCTCAGGGCAGATCTAGCTTCTAGTTAGTTGACGTCACATTCTTGTAACACCTGTTGACTCCAGAGGAAACTGCTGGGGGGTGGGGGCAGAAGGTAGATGACGCAGGGTTGCAAATTGTTCCTGGATAATCTGTGAGTCAAGAGACCTGTCTTTGGATCCCCAGTGGAATTTTATTTTAAATTCCCACTGATGGACTGGAGGATGATCTGTTTTTGTTTTTTTTTTTTTTTTTTCCCCATCTGGTTGCCTAGTAAATCAAACATTTCAGTTTTTGCTCTGTTTGTTATTTATCTGACCACCAGCCCCAGCAGATTAAACAACTCACTGTGTCAGTTTGACCTGTGTCTGTTCTAACATATGGAGCAGATTTAATGAGCTCGTTATGACTGCCAGCAGGAACCTACCGAGAGAGTCATGGAATTTCAGAATCGAACAGGAAAGAGCTGGTGTTGCTTAGATGGATTGCTGCATGAGCCTCCCACCTTGTTTTCCTGCTGTCAGTCTTCACCTGCTCCAATTCATTTTCCATGCGGAGTATAGCTGCCTTCTTTTGGATTCCCTAGAAGTGGAGGCTGAGCTGGGTTTGGGGATGCTGCTGCAAATGATTTATTGAGAGAGTGTTCTTGAGAGAAGAGGAATGAGGGAAGCAGGCCACAGCAGGGGGAAAAATGCAAGGCCGAAGTCACAGCTAGACCCCAGCTTCAGCTTAATCCCACGAGATGGCTGTGGAGCGGGAATGGGACCACATGGGTATTCCCACCCTGGGGCAAAGGGGTGAACCCTCTGTACTCCATAGTAACCAGTCATTGGTTGTGGGTCCCCAGGCTAGCGGAGAGTGGGATAAAGGAGATTCTTCAAGGAAGAGGACAGCTGTGACCACCAGCACCCAGTACTCACAAACTGGGGAATCACTGCTGTGTTAGCAAACGTGATCTGGGCTGGACATCAGCATATCACACTACATAAACCTGACCAACACATTTGATGCGGACAGCTGGTAAACCGACTTGCTTTGGGGCATGTCAGAACCAGGCACGCATCTAGTGCTTTGCTGATCCTGCATCCTTTAAAGTTTAGTCTAGCTTATATGGTTATTTCATCATTTGCCAAAGACCCTATAGTTTAGAGCTCAAATGCTTAATCTGAGGTTAAGCCTTTTGTGGTGGAGTGAGGAAAAAAACCCTCCAGGTATTTCATATAATCCAGACAGGCTTGATGGCCAGACATTCTGGACCGGATTCACCCTGCTGGAATTGACTAGCACCGGCACGGGCTCCAGAGGAGGGTAGCCTGTCAGTGTCCCAGTGACTCTACTCCAGCGGGTTGGATGCAACGGTAGGGTCTCTGGAAAATGGCATTCTTACAGTCAGGTGGGTAAGAGAGTAATTCTGGAATAGGACACAAAGAGTCCAAATTCTGGACTGGAGTCACAACACCTTAACTAGGCCCTCTCCACTGAGCGTGATGGGACTTCTGGTATGCTCTTGGTCATGGTTGGCTCAGTAATGGTGTGGTCTGGGCCTCAGAGACAACTAACCTTTGTCTCCAATCTTTATTAAAAGATAGTATTTCCAATTTGAGAAGCTCAGATGAAGAACTGCGTCCCAAGGGGACCTGTATTATTTTGTTACAAGCTAGTTGTTGCTTCATTTTGGTGAGAATTAAGCTTTTCCCCCAGAGTCGTCGTATGGTTTGATGATCTTCATGGTAATTACAGATGTGGTCTGGAAGCTGGTGCCAGAGGAAAGGAGCTGTGTCCCTGCAGTCTTTACCCCCGTGTGCTCTATCGACTGGCAAATATGGCATGGAGAATTTCAAGCATAATGACCGCTCAGCCAACTAGCTCAAATCTTATTTCTAAAAGCTGTTTTCTTTCAGAGCTAATACGTTTGTTCCTGACTCATTCTGATCAGTGGGGCATCGAGTTGTGAGGAACAGATTGGAAATTATTTTATTGATTTTTTCCCCCCCTTTTTTATTTACCGAAGGTGAGAGTGAATTTCTCTTCCCTGAGTGGTATTCAGCTACGAGTAAAGCCGAGCACATTAGGAGGTTTGGGTAGAGTCGATTTGGAACCGTCATAGCCTGACTTTGCTTGCCCTGGCACGTGAGCACTTGGGAAACCGTATGTGGAGCAGAAGAGTGACTTCATTCTGCTATCTAAAGGGCAAAGTCTGCTTCTTGTTCTGGCCCCGGCTGTGGTGGTCACTGTGAGATCTCAGCAGCCTCCGTGACCAATGTCCAGCGGAGGCCTCAGGGCCTCACAGATGCAGCCCAGAGATGATGATGTGGAATTGCAGAGGCCATGCTCTTGGCTCAGGTTCTTTGGGAATTGTTTGATTTCGAATCTTCCTTTCCTCCCTGGCTCCCAGTCTTTCATCAGGAGGGAGAATGAGAAGAGCTGATTTCTGTCGAATCCAGGAGAAAGAGAGCTTTTCTCACCACTCGCAAGCAGGAAGTGTCAGATAAGGAAGAGGAAACAATCCCCCCCACTCAGTTTTTTCTTCCTCGGAGACTCTTCCAATTTCCATTTCCAAATTGTCTAAAAATTAGTAGTGAAAATCATACTTAGGATGTCTTCACATGGCCCTCTTTGGTTTTTGTTCCCCTAAATGATTTTTAAATTATGCAAAATGAAAACTTTCATGTGCACTCTTGGCAAATGGTAATAACCTAGCATAGTACCGTGCTAAGTATTAGCTTTGCAGGCATTACTTCATTTAGTCCTCAAAAGCCCTGTATGGGGGTGCTTGGGTGGCTCAGTGGGTTAAAGCCTCTGCCTTCGGCTCAGGTCATGATCTTAGGGTCCTGGGATGGAGCCCCGCGTCAGGCTCTCTGCTCAGCGGGGAGCCTGCTTCCCTTCCTCTCTCTCTGCCTGCCTCTCTGCCTACTTGTGATCTCTCTCTGTCAAATAAATACATAAAAATCTTAAAAAAAAAAGCCCTGTATGAATTTGGTTATCATCATTACCTTCCATTTACATAGCTGGGAAGGGTTGAAACTTGAATTCAAACACAGGCACATTGCCTCAGACTTTAGGGTTCAGTGGTCTTCAGCACGAAGTTTCATTACCTCCTAGCTCACTGGCAGTGAAGACGTTAGTAATTAGTGAGCCTTCTGTGGCGGCCTGGGTGCATGGTACAGTGGCACGCCCCCCCGCCATCCCATCCCAACCAGCATCTTAATGTGGGGCCACAATGGTGACCAGAATAGGCTGTCAGAACCAGGCAATCTCCCAGAAGTGCAGCAAGTCATTTCTAACTTTTTTACTATCCCATATGACACGCTCCATTGCCTGAGAACAGGTGGTAAAAGATGACTCTTTGATTTAAGAGAAGGATGCACATGGACCTGCAAAGAGCCCTTCGTTATCATGACGGAAGGAAGAGGATTCGTTTCCTGTTGGACTTGGGGATGACCTCTTGCCTCATGTTGCCCCAAATTATCTGAGTAGATTGGTAGTTACCACTGCTTGGAACTCAGAGTTCTGGGAGTGGCAGGGAGTCTGGAACCGGTGTTGCTAGAAGTACCCAGCTTTGCATCCCCTGGGTGCTTAGACCGGGTGCATCATAAGAGCTGCTCTTCAGTGCTATACAAACGTTAAGATGTTGCAGATGTACTCCATTAAGTTGAATCAGTATCTTATTAGCTGGTGTGTGTTTGATGTGTTCTGTTAAGTGGATAAGCACCACCCAGGCCTCACATTTAGGTAGGGACAGGAAGATAATAAAGTAGTTCTCAACCCGGGATGCACATTAGAATCACTTGTAAAGCATAGCAATGCCTGGGTCCTACCCCAGACCAATTAAATCGGCATCTCTGGGCGCGAGGTCCAAGCATCAGTGTGTTTTCAAAGCTCTCTAGGTGATTCTAATGTACCCGGGGCTGAGAACCACTGGATAAAAGCTAAGTCAGCTGTGAAACTGTGCTAACAAACCGTGTCCTAAGTAAACTATGATGCATATGGGAGTGTAAGCATTAGTAGGCAATTCAGTTGACCAGCGGGGAAGAGGTTTTGGTGGCGGCCGTGGGGGTGCCCGCGATGATCGCTTTATGGAAGCAAGGGAAGGGAATGGTGGGAAAGGAGGATTAAAGGATGGTCTGGCACACAGCTCTGTAGCAGTGTTGAGCTCCGGCGGGAGAGCTGGTGAGACTGCAGGGGAGGGAGTCAGGAGGTTGCAGCCCTGGCCAGACAGCGGCATTGGTGGTGTAACCGTGTGAAGGTGTAAGGGTGTAGCAGCTCTTGGAACTGTGGCAGCCTCATGGAGCAAGATCGGGGGCCTTGGGGCCACCAGGGGCACTGGCAGCAGCCACAAACTGGGAGCAGTGGGCCTGATGCTGGAAAGGAGCAGGAAGCCCAAGCCTCATGGGTTTCTGGGAAGGTCAGACAGGTATACAGATGTCTGTCGTCCCAGAATCCCTGCTGAATGCTGCCTTTTGATGCTTGTGATGTGAACTCCTTTACTTGAAAAGCGTCTTCTAGGAACATTTAAAACTATACATGTGCAAGCAATGATAGCAAACGGAGGACATTGTGAAGATGTATTCAAAATGTTTGTGTGCTCTTTGTAATTTATGTACAGTCGCTGTCCTACGTTCTCACAAGAGTACCAGTGCATTGTAACTAGCCCAGAATTTAAGCCCAAGAGGAGACCAAAATTCCAAGGCTTCTAGGGGGAAAACAGGAAGAGAAAGAAAAAAAAAAAAAAAAGCCTTCATCCCTGAACCTTGATCTCTCATCCTGTGGAGCTGTGGCCTGTCCAGGTCATCACAGACAAAAATGGCAGAACGGAGTACAGAGATGTTGTTGGGTCCGTCGTGTGTATGGATGGAGACTGGCCATTCTAGCACTTGCCATGCTTGGAAACGTCCAGGTCTGAGAGGCCCATACAGAGAGAATACATACAGCAAACGCCGTTATCATTTCTCAGCGCAATCCCATCTCTGATCACACATCACCGGAGCTCGCTGGGTGTCCCTTAACAGACTCCCTTAACAGTCCCTCCCCTCCAGGAGCCCAGGACCAGGTGAGGTGGACAGAGAATGTACACAGGCATCTAGAGGACAGTGCAGATCTGTCAGGTGAGGTAGTAGTTCTACCCGCTTTCTCACCATGTTGTTATGAGCATCCGTTAGCTAACATAAGTGTAATGTGTAATAACAGTTAAGGTGTTCATATTATCAAAATTCAGGCTATTAAACTATATTTCAGCTGTATTGCCCTATTTTTCATGTCAGAACCTGATGTTTAATGCAAAATCACCTACACTTTAGAAATGAGGTGAAGCCTGGAGGAATGAAAGTTCTTGAGCATTATGCCGAGAATGCCATTACAATATTTAATACACGGTCTGGTTTAAAGTAGCTCCTTGACTATAGTCTTTTTTCCTGCCTCCCTCCTCCAAGCAAAATGAGGAGACCAGCTCTGACATATGGAGGAATTTCTGTGGTGCAAATTATTCTGAAGGAGAAAAACAAAACATGATTTGCGAACGCTGTCAAGGAAATGTTTCTTCCAATGTTACAAGCAGAACTGAGCCTATCTCTCTGGGTGAGGACTGGGGGCTGTGCCCGGCTGTGAACAAGGGCGGCCATGGCAGTGAGTGGGCCAGGTGCTGTCTCCATGGTCTCCACCCAGACCTTTCGCTGTGATGCTCTTATGACCTCAGCATGGTCCCCCTGAACTCCTCCAACATCCAGGAAGCGAAATCAAATATTTGAGGAAACAAAATTCTGGCCCCTCTGTCTTCCATCATGTGTAGAGAGGATGACGTGGAATCTGTAGACGCCTTGGCCAAGCTCTCTCAGCAGCCGTCCATTCGTGGATGGCCTCCCGAACAGCTTTAAAAGATCCCTCAGGGAACTGTTTGAGTGATGCAGAACGCCTCATTTTCCCTGCAGGCCCTCTCTGAGTGGCTCTCTTCCCCATCTGACCAAGTGGGAAATGGCGTTGGAGCAACAGTTCTTCCTCGAAGAACAACAGGGCTTTCATCTCCTAGCATCACAGGTCGCTGGACCGCGTGTGGCCGGAGGAACCACTGCCTTGTGGACAGCAACCCAGCCAGGGTCGTAGGGCAGCACTGAGCCAGGGCCCCCTACGCCGTAGTGCAGTTTGCTACAAAGCATACGAGAAGCAACACAGTATAGCGGACAGTGGCACAGATTTTGGCTCTGCTCCTTACTAGTAAGATGATTTGGGGTGAGGCACCTGAGTTGGGCCAGAGTTTGCTGAGTTGTGAAATGGGGCATAATAATGGTACCCATCTCAGGGTGCCTGGGTGGCTCAGTGGGTTAAAGCCTCTGCCTTCGGCTCAGGTCATGGTCTCAGGGTCCTGGGATCGAGCCCCGCATGGGGCTTTCTGCTCAGCAGGGAGCCTGCTTCCTCTTCTCTCTCTCTGCCTGCCTCTCTGCCTACTTGTGATCTCTGTCAAATAAATAAAATCTTAAAAAAAAATGGTACCCATCTCACAGAGCTGTTAAAAGGACGAGTGTAGTAACGCAGGCAAGGGGCTTTGGCACAGGGCATGGGCGCATTGTAAGCACTTGACAGACTTGAATCAGGTCCGGCTGAAGATCTGCAGAGAGTGAACCTCGAACATTTACTTTGCCAGCTGATGAAATAAGTACCATCATATTTGTAGTGGGATGGGGGGTTATAATATATATAGCTATAATATATATATATATACCTATACCTATATGCCTATTATAACCATATATATATATGTATATATATATGTATGACTGCAGTAAGGTATTCATATTCTGGTTTTAATGTGATTTCTTATGACATCATGCATCATGAAGGTGGGAACTCTCCAAACGACAAACAGGTGAGCAGAGAGTATCACAAACATGTAAAACTACTAGCGGACAACTTGCTGCTGACTTGCTTAAGTCAGAGCAAAGGTAGTTCAGTGGTGAAAAGGTAGCCTTTTCAGTACGTGGTTCTTGAACAATTGGTTATTCTTGCTGGTGCTCTTTCTTTTTCTCATTGTTTATAATAAAGCTATTTTTGATTTCCATAAAAGAAATGACTCACCATCTAGAAATTTAAAATTACGGGATGACAATGGAATTAAATTAGAAATCAACACTGAGGAAATTTGAAAACTCCCCAAAATATAAATAACATACTTCTAAATAATGTGTGACTCAAGAAGAAATCACATGGGAAATTAGAGAGTATTTTGAACTGAATTAAAATGAAAATGCAGTGTATCAAAATTTATAGAATGCAGCTAAAGCAATGAGTAAAGAAAAAGTTAATATCTTTAAATGCTTCCATTAGAAAAGCAGAAGGGTCCAAAATCAGTGAGCTAATCTTCCACCTTAAGAAATAAAGGGCAGGGGTGCCTGGGTTGTGCAGTTGGTTAAGCATCTGATTCTTGGTTTTGGCTCAGGTTGTGATCTCATGGTCTTGGGAACGAACCCTGCATCAGGCTCCTTGCTCAGTGTGGAGTCTTCTTGGGATTCTCTCTCACTCTCTCTCTGCCCCTTCTGCTGTGTTCTCTCTCTCTCAAATAAATAAATAAATCTTAAAAAAAGAAGAAATAAAGAGCAAATTAAACCCAAAGAAAAGCAGGAGGAAGAAAAGAATAAAGATCAGGTAAGAAATCACTGAAATATAAAACAGACAAATAATAGTGAAAATCATTGAAATCAAAAGCTTATACTGTGAAAAGAGGAATAAAGTCAATAAAAATTCAGAGACAGGGAGAGGAAGATTGAAAGAGAGAGAGCTTGTAAGAGAAGAGAGCAAGAGTAAAATTACCAGTATCAAAAGTGAGACAGGGACATCATTATAGATTTCACAAACATGGGAAAGATAATGAAGTAACAGTATGAAAAATTTTATGGCAACAAACTCAATAACTTAGATAAAATGGGTAAATTTCTTGGAAGACACAAATTGCCAAAGTTCATTCATAAAGAAAAATAAATTATCCCATATCTGTTGATTACATTGAATTCTTAATTAAAAACTGCAAAACCTACAAGTGCAGATAGTTTTATTGGTGAATTTCATCAAATATTTAATGAATAAATAATACCAATCCTGTATAAATTTTTCAGAAAATTGAGGAGGAAGGACCATTACCCAACTCATCTTATGAGGCCAGTTTTATTACTTTGATGCCAAACTTAGATGGGACAACATAAGAATAGAAAACCACAGACTAATAATATTCCTTGTGCATGTAGATTTAAAAATCTTGAAGTATTAGTCAATTCAGCAATATGTAAAAATTATATTATACCATGACAAGTGGATAGCCTAATAATGCAAAGTTCGTTTAACTTTATTAAATACACCATGTTAATACATGGTATAACCCATTTAATCGTCTAATAGAGGCAGGAAATGCTTTTGAGAAAATTGAATACAAATGTATGACAAAAACTCTCAGCAAACTGGGAATGGAAGGGAACCTTCACAATTTGAGGAAGGTCATCTATGAAAATCCTATAGTTTACATCACACTTAAGGGTGAATGTATTCCACCAAAAATCAGGAATAAGGGAAGTAATCTGCTCTCATTACTATTACTCAACACTGTAATAGAGGTCTTAGCCAGTGCAGTAAGGCAAGAAAAAGAAACAAAAGGCATAGAGATTTGAAAGGAAGAAATAAAACTTTATTTGTAAATAATATTAGCATGTATGTAGAATGTTCTAAGGAATCTCCAGAAAAAAAGAAAAGTCACTAAAACTAATAAGCTAATATAGTGAGATTGGATTATATGAGATCCATAAGGCAAAACTAGCTATATTTCTATAGGGGCAAATAACAATCAGAAATAAAATTATAGAAATACCATTCACAGTAGTAGAACAGAATCCTCAGAAATAAGTTTAACAAAAGATATGTAAATACACTGAAATATATAAAACATTGCAGAGAGAAAGTAGAGAATATCTAAGTGAATGGAGAGCTATACCAGATTCATTTATTGGAATATCCAGTGTTGTTTGGATGACTCTTCTACCAAAATGGATTTGTAATCTCAGTGTAATCCCATTCAAAATCCCAATAAGCTTTTCTCTTTTTCTTTTTTTAAAAAGAAATTGACAAGCTCATTCTTGTAAAAAATTTTTTTTAAAATTATTTTTATTTCCATATAATGTATTATTTGCCCCAGGGGTACAGGTCTGTGAATCATCAGGCTTACACATTTCACAGCACTCACCAGAGCACATACCCTCCCCAATGTCTATAATCCAACCACCCTATCCCTCCCCCCACCCTCCAGCAACCCTCAGTTTGTTTCCTAAGATTAAGAGTCTCTTATGGTTTGTCTCCCTCCCAATTCCATCTTTTTTCACTTTTTCCCTCCCTACCCCCCAAACCCCCCCACCCTGCCTCTCAAGTTTCTCATATCAGAGAGATCATATGATAATTGTCTTTCTCTGATTGACTTATTTTGCTCAGGATCCATGTCGTTGCAAATGGCAAGATTTCATTTCTTTTGATGGCCGCATAGTATTCCATTGTATATATACATACTACATCTTCTTTATCCATTCATCTGTTGATGGACATCTAGGTTCTTTCCATAGTTTGGCTATTGTGGACATTGCTGTGACAAGCTCATTCTAAAACTTACATGGAAATACAAAGGAGGACCCAGAAAAATCAAACAATTACAGATGAATTGAAGGACTTAATATTTCCTAATTTTGAGAATTACTGTAAGGGGTGCCTGGCTGGCTGAGTCAGTAGAGCATGCAACTCTTGACCTTGGGGTTATTGAGTTCAAGTCCCACATAAGGCATAGAATTTACTTTAAGAAAATAATTACTGTAAAATTACGGTGATCAAGTCAGTGTGGTTTTGACCTAAGGATAGAGTTGTAGATCTTGGCACAGAATTGAGAGTCCTGGAACAGATCACCCTTATGTGGTCAGTTGATTTTCAGTAAAGGTGTTAAGGTAGTTCAATGGTAAAAGGATAATCTTTTCAATGTGGTACAGGAACAATTGGTTATTTATATGGAAAAAATGAACTTTGACTCTAACTTCAGGCCATACACCAAAATTAATTAAAAATAATTAGGTATTATAATGTTTTAATGAGAAAACAAAAAAAATCATAATGGGTTAGACAAAGATTTTTTAGGACATAAAAAAGTATAAACCATAAGAGTAAGAAATTATAAATTGGATTTCATCAAAATTGTAAACTTTTACTCATAGAAAGACAAGAAAATCAATAAAAAACGACAGCTTGGGAAAAATATTTACCTAATACATATTTGATAAAGCTGCAAAAGTGCAAAGAACTCTTAGAACTCAGTAATAAGACAATTTTAAAAATGATCAACAAGATTCAGACATTTCCAGCAGAACATATAGGAATTACCAGCAAACATGAAAAGATGTTCAACATCATTAGTTATTAGGGAAATGCAAATAAAACCACTATGAGATACCAGTTATTACTCCCAAGAATAGCTGAAAAGATTGATAGTAGTAACATGTTGAAAAATAATATGAATCCACTGAAATTTTCATGTTGCTGTTAGAAATGACAAATGATATAGCCTCTTCAAAACGAGTTGGACAGTTTTTTTTTTTTAAATCAAGTTGAGTGTACTCTTACCGTATGACCCAGCAATTCTGCTGTTTGCTGTTCATTCAAGAGACAAAGACATGTGACCACACATGGAGGCGTTATTCATACTAGCCTAAAATCAGGAATAATCCAAAGTCAACCAACCAGTGCTTAGAGAAACACGATATGGAATAGCTATGCAGTGGGCTATGACTCAGCAATAAAAAGGAAAGAACTACTGATAGCCACAACAACATGGAGGAGTCCTAAAACCATCATGGTACATGAAAGATGTCAGACACAGAAGGCTCTACCGTGTATAATTCTATTGAGATGAGATTCTGAAAGTGACAGAACTATGGTGGAAGAAAGTGGGTTTGTGGTTGCCTAGTGCTCCGGTGCCAGGGACTGACTACAGATGGGTACAAGGGAACCTTTTGAACCGCACGTTCTAAACGGATGAATATAAGTAACTTACACTCCAGTAGAATATAGAATAGTATTATTGCAGACAGCCATTTATGCAAATAGCTTCCCTCTCTCTGCCCCGGACTCTTAAAAAAGTGTTTTAGCTCTAATTGTTTCTCCTGCTTCATGGTGGCTGTATGTGTTGGCATGAATTTTGGTGGCTAATTTATAGAACTTTCAATACCCGTGCATGTAAACTCTTAAGTGGGGTTGAGTGAACCCCTGGTGGTATTTGGGTAAAATGGGGATTAAAAACTCAAATTCAGGTCAGACTTGATTATTTTGAGAAATACTAAAAAAAAAAAAAAATACAGTTTGTGTCACAAAAAATTTGTCTGAAATTTTGACTGGCGTTCTCTCCAGCAAAAATGACATGCTTGTTTATGTGCTTCTTTGTAGATTCTGTAACCTCTCTTCCCCTCATGCCCCCATTCAGTGTGTTGGTGAAGAGAGCAATTCCCATCTGTTTATACAAATGGCCACATTTTAAGCTTCTGGAGAATAAATGAGGAGAATATAAATGCTCTTTATTGAATGCCAGTATTTTGGCTACTCTGTGGTTGATGGTTATGATTAGAGAATATTCTAGAGGTCTAGGGCTTAACATTGAGAAGAAATAGTAAATGTTTTGTTTTGGGCAAGGAAGAGTTGGAAGAAAATAGAAGTTGGATTAATCCTTATGAGAAATAATAATTTTTGTCTTGATTTCCTTGAATCTTTCCTTTTTTTCTATCTTTCTTCCTGTCTTCTACACACACACACACACACACACACACACACATACCCCTTCATCACAGTTGTGATATTTGGAGCTAGAAATGAAGAAAGGAAATAGAAGTAAAAAGCCAAAAACAAAACCACAAAACCAAAGGCGTCGTAACTTCAAATGAAGTGTTTCTACTTCCAGGATTTTATCCTAAGGAATAATTAGTACGTGAACAAAGTCTAAGCTATAAGGTTTTCCCATCTCCTTTTTGCATGTAACAGTGGAAAGCTGTAAACAATCTAAATGTCACAAAGGGATTTTATTTAATAAACTGTGATTTTGTACAGTGGAATGACATGTGGCCATTAGAAAGCCATTCTTGTAGAAGAATATTTCCAGTGCATGGATAGACGTTACCCTGCTGAGCACAGGGTAGATTTTGCTTCCATGACTGTGGTGGGGCCTTGGCGGGTCTACTGTGGGACAAGCAGGCCTCTAAGGAACAGAAGACCAAAGCAGTCGCTGTGATGCAGCAAAGCATTTCCTTGTGTAGTTTAGGTTGGGCCCACGAGGCAACTCCCAAAGCCAGTGATCCTCTACAACTCTCCTCTCCAAGTGGGACCCCTGGACCTATAGCATCCTGTTACCTGAGATGTGTTACGCAGTCCCTGCCCTAGACCTGCGGAATCAGAATCTGCATTTTAGCAAGAGCCCTAGGTGGTTCTGGTACACATAGAGTAAAGAAGCCTTTCTTTAACCTGATTCTGTGAGGGTCACCGAGACCACCAAACTTCGGGTGCCCATGGAGAACTGTATGATCTCTTGTGCCCTTGGCTTTGCGAGTAATTGCACGGCTCGATTTGCTGGTTTTGAAGTCAGTCTCAGTGAAAACAACATTAATGGAGTTCAAGACACTGTTTTCTTCATCTTCAGAACAGACCAGCCTTTGTCATCTGGACTAGCTCGTATGTATGATTCTAAGATCAGCAATTCCCAAGATGTGTTCATGGAACACTGGTTCCTTAATTTTCTCAATATCCATGTACTTGACGCTGACTGTGTACCCAGCTCTGTTGTAGGCACTGGGGTTGCAGCAGGAAGCTACCCAAAATCTGTGCTCTCATGAGGCTTATGATCTAGTTGTAAAAAATATGAACAGATAAAAAAAATAGGAAAATTAGAGGGACCTGTGGCCACATATATTTATTAACTGCAGCGTTTCTCACATGCTCGAATATGTTATTGCATTTGGTAAGTTACCATGGGGGCGGAGGGGGTGGGAGGGGCAGAGGCTCAAGATAGTGCAGCATTTTTCAAAACCAGTTGGACATGGAGCCTCTTTATTAAGGGGATCCTGGCAGGGTTTGTGGTCTGCATAAAGTACTTTGACAAATGTAGCCTTAAAATCTTAAGAGTGAGAGGGTCTCTCGTTATTGTTATTCAGGAGCTCAGGAGGGTAGGAGCTTATCTTTCATAAAATTCGGAGATATTTATTTCTTCTCTCCTTTACCTTCAAGTAATGACACTTCATACTCATTTAACATCCAAGCCCACTGGTGCTTCCAACACACTGACATTACCCCACGATGATGGTAAGACCAAATGAAGTGAGAGAGGCTGATGATATCCTCACTCCCACGTAATAGATGAGAAAATGGTGGAAGACAGAAAAGAAATTATTGAAATAATGATTACAATGGAATGTGGCAGCCAGGATTCTAAGGTGGCCCCATGACCTTCACTCACCCCTAGCTTTACCCCTGTGAAAGGGATTTTGTAGGTAAAATTAACATTTTTAGTCAGTTTACCTTATGCTAAGGGGGTATTTGGGTCGGCCTCAACTCCTCACCTGAGCCCTTTTTACAAGCCGAGTTTTCTCTGCCTCATACCTTGATTTCAGCCCGTGATAGCCTGAGCTGAGAATGTGTCCATGCTGGCCTGGTCTTAGGACCCGCAGAACTGTGAGTCTCCTTTTAAGCTGCTAAGTTTGTGCCAGTTTGTTAACAAAGCATAGAAAACGGAAATACAGAACTAAAAAGTTACCGTGCCTCTCACTTGACCAGCGAAGGGAGCAAAGCCTGTGGTTTGTCTAAGGCCAGTGTCTTAGAGGGTCTCTGAGGCCGCTTTGCCATTCCAGCCTAAATATTCAGTAGTTTTACTGTCAGGCTCTCCCTCTCCTGGAGCTTTTCCAGCAGGGCGTTTTCATTACTCGTATGGTGTGTATGCATTCAGGGAGCTCACCAGGCTGAGGAGGGGAAGGGAGCAGCCAGGTGCACAGAGCTGGCGCTGTGGGGTGCCCTACAGAGCTGTGCCGCAGAAGAAGGCGTGGCCTCTGTATCCAGTGGGTGGAAAAGCGGGTGTGTTCTAGTAGGATTTGGGTCACGTGTGGTATTGCGAAACCCTACTACTACCTGCAGGGTGAGTAAGTGGCCTTTGGGCTGGGAACCATTGCTCCTTACATTGATAAAGAAATCGACACCAGAACACAGGTTATGGACCCCATGGAATAAGTCAGCACTTGTTTAAGAACTCAGACCCACTGATTCCAGGACAGCAATTCTTCTGCTTTCCTTCCCTCCCTCCCTCCTTTCCTCCCTCCCTTCTCTCCTTCCCTCCTTCCCTTCCTTCCTTTCCCTTCCTTTTTCTAAAAAGAAGCCAGTCTCTTCCGCTCATCTGTAAAACTGTGAAGGAGAGCAGAGGACTAAAAGAAAGATTTCCACACTTCACTGATCTCGTAGGCTTTTCTTAAGCAATTCGTGAATCAGGCAGCAACTATCCAGCTGATAGAAAGGAGAGTTCTGAAGAGCTGTACAAGGTGAGAGATTTTCAAAGCGAGCAGGAACAGGGAAGTTACACTGGGCATTTGCTGGTTGGTTACTGCCTCTCTTTGGAACAAAGAGAAGTCTTGTTGCTGGGTCAGGTAATTGGTGCTGATTGGTTGAACCATCCCCCCGCCCTGGGAGAGCAGAGCATAGAAATAGTTGAATTTTGGTTTGGTGACATAGGACTTATGTGAGTGGCTCCGCCTGGGCCTAGTTTGGTTACTTTAACAGGCAATAAAGCTTTGGTCGGGATCTGTTCTGTTTCAAGGAATAGAAACTCATTCAAACGAGTTCAACTCCTAGGGGAGCTGCTGATAATGGAACTTGGCTTCTCCTTAGGCTCAGAAGAACCCAGTGCTGTCAGCCTGCTCTGTTCTCTGCCCCACGACTGCTGGGGCCCTTTCCCTGCCCTTCTGAGCATCTGTTCCCGTATCTGTTTACCCAGAGCCCATCTTGACTTCCATAAGGTGGAGCCTCTAATCCTAACCAGCCCCTGGCTTTGCTCCTCATAGGCGACTGACTCAGTCTCTGGCTTTCTTATTTGGTATTGCTGCTCATTTGGGGGGACACTGAGGCACCCGAGATCAGGTGTCCACTCCTGGCCTGTGGGTGGGGTCTTTAACAAGTATATTATGGAAATGACTATTACAAGTGCCGAGTAAGGGGGCCTGTTGCCTGGCATGGTGTAGCTCTTTTAAGAAACTGCCTCCGCCCAGGCAAGATATATACCATCCTGTAAAGATCCTATCCTTTCTCTCCTATTCATAAATCCCGTTATCCAGAAGCCATTTCTGTCATGTCTTCTGTCACCGAATCTTTAATTCAGCTCTTTCACCCTTCAGTTCTGTCTTGATGCTTTTGTGTCTCCTCTTTGGATTAGAATATCTCGGGATGGGGGAGGCTTCAGACACACGTTTCCGGGATCTCTCTGATCCCTGGAACCTTCCTTTCTTCATCTGTGCAAAGAGCAATCCCAAACTTGGTGTGTCCTAGCTTTGAGGGCAAGGACCAAATAGCCGTGGCTGGAATGATGGTGACCAAATGGGATGATGCTGGCGCTAGTTGTTCCAAAGGCCCAGCTCTTTGGCTGATGTAAAAGCCAGGTGATGTCTGTGAACATGACAACTGCCTGGGCTCAAGGGTCACATTCAGCCCTCCAGCTCTTCCTGTGATTCACCCTCACGGGGGGCTGTTGAATCACTACAATCAGGAGGAGGCACTAATACTTGGCACTGAAATTTAGTAGCTCTCCTAGCCTAGGGACTTAATTAACTTGAGGGAGAATCAATGACAGGCTCTTTATGACCCAGGGCTTCCGACTTAGATCTCCCTAGGCCATACCATCAAAGAGCAAGAGCGGCTGCCATCTTGGAATAGACATTTGAGAGAGAAAACTTTCTTTTCACTGCTATACATCCCTAAATATTTATTTCTCTTCTCTACAACCCAAACCTGTGTCTTTCATGATGTCAAGGTAATTGTAATCTGGCCTTTGGAAGATGGGAGAATAATTGATATAGCTAATAGCTATGATGTTAGACTCCTTCCTCTGTCCCTGGAGAAGTCTGTGTTTAGTAGCTTTGTCATTCTATGCTTGCTTGCTCAAGTGTGTCACTAAGCAACCCAGTATAGGCTGTCAAAACTGTTCCTTTGCTTTCTCTGTTTCACATTTCTCTTAACTTTCCTCAATTCTAATCAACTCCTCAAAACATTACCTGCTAAGAATTTAGTTTGGTTACTGTAGATTAAATGTCCGAGTTTGGCTTCAGAAGATCTGGATTCTAAGACTTGCTTGGCTGGTAACCCACTATGAGCTTGGGCACGTCATCCTTAGGAAGACAAAGGCACCTAGCCCGGGCTATTGCCTGGCGTCAAAGGGGAAAAGAGAAGACTTAATTGGAAGTTACTTTTCCTGAGACCGTGCCCTCAGTTTCAGGAATTGGCATGGTTATTACATAAACCATGGAGCAGACAGACAGGGACCCACATCCCAGCAAAAGCCTGGGTTAGCTGTGTGTTCTTGGGCCAGGTTGTGAGTCTCATTATCCTCTTCACCTGAGAAGGAGGGAGAACATTGCCTCATTGCCTTATGTTGGGGTTCAGTGAGGTGATTTAGATGAAGTATGATAATACATCGTTTTGCACCCGAGCATGTCCTGTCCCCCTTGCTCACCTCCGTTGTTCTCACAGCTCATCAGTTTTCAGATTCTGTATCATCTGTGTATTTTGTTGCGTCTCTAGCCCCTCCCACAAGAGCCACAAGGACAGTTTTTTGTTTGTTTCATTCATGGCCGCATCCCTAATGCCTGAAACAGAAGCATTCCACGAATACTTGTAGAATGAATGTTAAATGAATGTGATTTTTGTAGAGAAGAAAAAGAAAAGTCAGCAGACTTTTTCTGTAAAGGACCAGATAGTAAATATATTAAGCTCTGCAGGCCGTACGATTTCCGTCAGAATGACTCAGTTTGGTTGTGTGGCGTGAAAGCAGCCTCATAGAAGATACATAAACAGATGACTGTGGCCGTGTTTCTGTAAAGTTTCATTTCCAAAAAGCAGGGCTGGCGCTGGATTTGGTCCACCGGCTTTCGTGTGCCTGTCCCTGCTAGAGGCATTTAGCGGCTCGGAATTGTGGTGTGTCATGCCTGGAAGTCCTTAATTCAGGAACAGCCCCTGTTTGGCCTCCTGTGGGGAGGCAGGAGGCAAGCCCATCCCCGAGAGCCCATCTTTGGTCCGATGCACTCTTCTTGCTTCCACACGCTGCCCCTGTCCTAGGAGGCTGAGCCTGGAGGACTTTTCCAGTCCCATTGCCCTCAGCCTTCTGGTTGATTTCCGTGTCTTGGAAGCACTGGAAGGAATTCAGGATGTGGGAGGGTGGTTAGGGAGTTTATTCCCCAGCTCCTTCCCTGCTTACCGTGGTTTGGGGAGAGTGAATTCCTTTCCCATAGCACAGCTCTTCTCCCACTTTCATAAACCATGCCATTATTAAACTTGCTTTCTTTACCCATTTTAGAAGAGCCCATCTGTTTTCCGCTCTGTCCCTGACTCCTGTACTGTCCATAATAAGAAGTGTGTAGTGGGAGCCGATGGGGACCTCCCCCCATTCCTCATTTACAGCTGCCAGTGATCCCAACCCTCCTGCAAACACTTTTGGTTGAGACTTCATGTTTTCTCTTCTTTTCCCACAAGGAGGGGCAGAGAAAACAGGAAGTGATCTGCCTGAGGTGGTAGGCTGACAAAGCAGTGAGAGATTCCTCTTATTTCTCAAAGTCATAAAAAAAACAAAAAACAACAAAAACTAGAACAGAGTGTCACAGTTTTTTGGTTCTAGACCCAGCCCTTTCACTCAAGAGCTCTGTATCTTTGGACAGGCTATTGAACTTGAAAGCCTCAGGGTACTTATCTTTAAAAGCGGTCTAATAGTCCCCGTTATGTAAATTTGATTATTTAGCATGTTTACAACTTAATGAAGGGGAAAAAACTCAACAGAACTGTCTCAAGGAAGGTGATACGCTATTGAAAAATGTTAAGCAGGAAGGGCGTCTGGGTGGTGCAGTCCATTGAGCGTCCAAATCTTGGTTTCAGCTCAGGTGGTAATCTCAGGGTCCTGGGATCCAGCCCCACATTGGCCTCTGGGCTCCATGCTCAGTGGGTAGTCTGCTTGGGATTCTCTCCCTCTGCCCTCCCCACACCAATCCCCCCCCCCAAAATAAATAAATCTTTAAAGAAAAATTAAGCATGAAAATCTACAGGTACTTTTTCTTCTTTCCTCTATTTTCCACATTTTATGAGTAAGTGTTCATTGTTTTCATTATAAGGAAAAAGAAAAAAAGCATACAGGTCTACAAAGCGACTCAGGAAATAAAAGGTTATATTTGAGGGCACCTTGAGGACTGCAGGATGCCACGAGGATTAGAATTACCGTGATTTATTTACCCTGTGGATTTGAAATGACATGGGCCGGGGGGTCTCCTTTGCTCTGCCAGGCCCTTTACTCTCGAGTTCTCAAACTCAAGGTCATTACTGAAGGTTTTTTGGATGAAACATTTTCCTGGTGCATGATGTTTTAGTGTTTGCCAAAGACAAGTTTTCATCCAAAGACATAGAAGAAAAGAGGGTCAATGACAAATACCCGTGGTGCCCTCTTTTTTCATCCTCCCTCCAGAGTCTTGGGAGCCGGGGCACAGGCGGAGGACAATCTCAGGCCACGAATGTGGTAAGGGGGGCCTGGCTCCTGCTGCTTCTGCCCAGCGGGCTCTGATCTCCTGCAGCAGGCAAAAACACCGTGGGGGCTGGAGCTGTGGGAGCCTCTAGATTCCTTAGGCCTTGGACAGAAGAATCCACACTACAATCAGGACAGCCCGAGGGAAAGGGTCCTATGGGGGCAGGGGGTACCACAGCAGAGGTAGAGTAGTGCAGAAGGGTCTTGGCCAACCTTCAGTAATATCTCCTTGACTCAACTCCTGGAATTTTAACCATTCTGGAAGAAATATAGTGGTGTATTGTGTGTGTGTTTTTAAAAAACAGATTTAATTTTTAGAACAGTCTTAGAAAAGAATTGAGAAAATCACATGAAGAGTTTTATTATATCCTGTTTTCAGTTTCCCTTACTGTTAACTTCTTACATTAGTATGGTACAATTGCCACACTTAATGAGCAAACATTGCATATTCTTACTAAGTTTCGTACTTTACTCAGATTTCCTTAGTTTTCTCCTCTTCTGCTTTTTTGTTTTTTTCCCCTATTCCAGGATCCCATCCAGAATGCCATATTATATTAAGGTATAACATTATGTCTCCTTAGGCTCCTCTTGGTTCTTATTGTTCTGCAGACCTTCCTTGTTTTTGACGACTCTCATAGTTTTGGTGAGTATTTTGTGGGATTGCCCCGCTCTCAGAATCCTAATGTTTTTCTCATGATTAGCAGGGGGGGGTAAAAGGTGGTGGGAGGAGGACTGCAGAAGGAAGGGTCATTTCCATCACATCTTGTCAAGGTTACAAAATGTCAGTGTCTTTATCACAGGTATTAACCTTGGTCATCAGCCAGAGTAGAGTTTGTCAGGTTTCTGAACTATAAAGTTAGTCTTGCCCCCACATGTTGTACTCTTTGAAAGAAAGTCCCAAGCAGACTATACTTAAGGAGTAGTGAGTTACTCTTCCTCTCTTTGAGGGCAGAGAATCTACATAAATTATCTGAAATTCTTATACAAGGGAGATTTGTCTCTTCTCTCCATTTATTAATTCAGTCATTTATATCATATTGTGGTTTTAATGTGCATTTCCTTGGTCCCTAATGAATTAAGACACCTTTATATGTTTATTGGCCATTTGGATACCTTCTTTGTGAAATGCCTGTTTAAGGCTTTTGCTTCATTTTTGAGTTGTCTGTATAATTGATTTGCAAAAGTTATTTATATGGTCTGGATAAGCCCTCCTCCTCCCCCCAGTTATATATAATGTCTTTTCCTCTGTCATTGTTGTGTTTTGAAGCATAGCAGTTTTGAATTTTAATGTAGATCAATTCATGTTTTTGTTATGGTCAGTGCTATCTGGGTCTTGTATAAGAAATCTGCACCTACCACCAAGGTTGATTCTCCTGTGTTTATTGTCTAGAAACTGTACTGTTTTGCTTTTCACATTTAGATCTGTAATTCACCTAGAATTGATTTTTGTGAATGATGTGAGATAGGGGTTGGTTGATTTTTTTTTTTTTTTTTTCCCCTGTGTGAATATCCAGTTTACCCAGTAACTTTATGTAAAGTGCTGATGTGACCATTCTGGTTTTACTCCCAGTCTCAGAGAAAAAAACTTACAACAATTCAAAGTTAAATGTAATGTTTGCAGTAAGGTTTTGGGTAGCTATTCTAGATCAGATGAAGAAAGTCCCCTTCTACTCCTTGGGGCCTAGTAAGCTAGGTTTTTTCTTTTAAATTATGAGTTGATGTTTATCAGATGATTTTTCCTCATTTATTAAGTTGGTTTTTTTTTTAAATTATATTTCTATTAAATTGGAAAATTTCATGGATAGATTTCCAAAATGTTAAACCAATCTTCCTTTTTGAGATAAAACTACCTTTATGTTGATGTTTATACTCCTGTTGCATTTTGTATTTTTGCTGTTTCTTGCATGTGGGTCTTGCCCCCATCAGCTTGAGGACGGGTTTCCTTTGCATGGATTTGGGACATGCCCAGTGAATGCTTGTGGAGGTAAAGTGTCATTAATCTAGGTAGAGTCATTCTTCCTTGCTGCAGTCAGGGGGGCTTGACAGTTTGGATTCTCCCAGTGGCTAATGAGCATCTCAGGAATGCTAATGAAGGGCTTCCTTTGGTTGTCTCTGGTGAGTCAGCAAATGAGCTCTGCAGCTTGGAGAGCCAGAAGTTAATTAGCGACCCAGTATAGACAGACCCTGATGGAAATAAGGGAATTTTGGTCTGTCAAGAGCAGAGTGCTAAGAAGCTTTGAAGGTGAGGCCAGGATGGGGGACGTGAGACGAAAGGCAAACGGAAACGAGAGCTAGGATTTATAAATAAACGTTAGTGCAGAGGCTCTGTCGAGGAAGCCAAGAGAGGCCAGAACATGTGGCCTGCACGGGGAGACACGTGGGCCCCACATCTGGGTGTTGCTGACATCACGGTTGCTGTGGATTTGCATCTCTCCCTTGTTGAAGCAGAGAAGACAGAAACGCAGGGGTGTGCCCAGCACGGAGAGCTAAAGCAGATCACCTGCAGGCGGGCGATGATGGATGAAAGGTTTTAGGGATTTCGCACTCCTTGTTCATTTCTTTGAGACAGGGTGGAAAATTTAAAACCCCATCTGCTTACAAGTTCGCTACAGTAACCCAGTGGATAAATAATTTGCCAGGCAATACCTTGGGTAATGTTCTCCGAATGAAGTCAGGTGGACTATACATGTTCGGCCAAGAGGAGAGATCAGGGACCTTCCTGGTCGAGCTGCATGAGTGAGGTCCACCAGAAGCACCGGGCTTGCGCGTGCTGGGAGCGCTCACAACCCTGGAAAGGCATCTTCAGCCAGAAAAAGTGTCACTCCCTTGGTTTAGGCAGGTACCTAATTAGGTTAGGAGAAATGCCAAGAAAAAAAACTATTGAAAGCTAAACTGTTGCAAGGCACTGTAGGTAAAATATGCAAAATACCACCGAGACGCAAGTAAGAAGGCCTGTAGAACAGGTGCAGCATAGAACTACTAACCTGCCTGGGAGATTGTTTCCTCTTGAAATGGGTTTAATCTTCTCTTTCCCCCAGTGTGGAAGTTCAGTCCCCTTTACCATTTAAGACCCAGAAACAGGCACTCCCCAGCCCTCCCCACCTGGACTTTACTAGTGGGCTGGAAGGGGAAGGGGGCTCCTTATTCTTCTGTATCCAGGTCGGGCGGCCCAGCCATTCTGTGTTCACCAGAAATCGGCGCAGAATGGAATATGGTCTGTCAAAATACCGCCTGGTTTAAGTGCCGTCCTGGGAAGTTTGGCCTGTGAATGCAATGCCCCTAATTTGCCTGCACTGATTTCTTACTGCGACGATATTAAGATGTCAGTGGTGTCCGCTGGAGCTTCCGCAGCCTGCAGGAGGCCCAGGCTTGTGCCGCAGTTTCTGCCCAGAAGTAGGTTCTCCCGGACTTACTAAGCCGCACTGGAACAGCCTCCTGGGAAGTGCAGCTCCCTCCCAGGCACACTCTGCTTATTACCACAGGTTCCATTAGTCAGGAATCTTGCTACCGATAGGAGGAGGGTGGGGTGTGGTGGGAAGAGGGGGCTGGGACCTTGTAGCTGCCCCTCACACCTCTGGCTATCTTCCTGGCTCTCCCTCACCTCTTTCTCTCAGGCTGTTCTCTGCGTTTTCGTTTAGAGATGTCTTGTCCCATGCAGAGAATTTCACCCCTTTCCGTAGCCCTCGGTCCCAGCTCTGTTCATGCCTTACTGGTCGTACATATCTCAGGTGAGCTTCTCAGGGAAGTTGTCTCCTGAAGACATTTGGTTCCAGCTTCTTTTAAACGCTTTGACGTGGGCAACAGTAACCCCATTTTACACTTGAGGAGACTGAGGCCTGGAAAGAATTAGTGAGTTGCCTGTTAACACCACAGGTCCAGTATCCTAAATGAGGTTGCTTGACCCCCAGTCCCAGGCTTTTCTGCTACTGCATGCTGCTTATAAGAGCCCTTCTAAGGACTGTAGAGCCCTACCCAGATGAGCTCTCCTGGGGCCAGGTAGGGGGACAATGCCCTCTGTCAGCCTTCAGACCACATGGTGCAGAAGGCTTTTGCCTACTTTACGTTACTGCAGCTTGCAAGTGACTCCACACCTGTGAATAACCCCAGGAAAGAGTAGACTCAAGTCTCAAATCCAGGCTTTCCACTTCCAGTTCCGTTGCTCCTTGCACTACCACGTGGTGGAAATTCGAAGTGCAGGGTGAGAGGTTTGTGACTTTCACGTGGCTTTTCAAGATCAGAGCAGACTGGGGAGTGGGCTCAGCCACCAATGTGGGCTTATCCTGCACCTGCCTGCCCTCATGGCCCAGGCCAGGCCCCAGGTGGTGTCGCCTCCAGGGGCAGTGGTGGGCGCTGAACCTCCCTGGGAAGGCCAGAAGAACCCTGAGATGCCTGGGCTCTCACCTTTGTTTTCTTCCCTTCCCTTGGCTTTTTGTGGAGCTGAGCCTGTCATTAGTCAGGCTGTGAAGCAAAGGGGATGAAAAACTGCCTTGGGAAGAACTCTTATTCATTTAAAAATTAGAAAAAAATAAAACAAAACCCTAATTGAGAAAAGACTGACGTGTGTTTCCAGTGTACTGGATTTTCTCATCTGGTTGTGAACAAGGGGACCTAGTCCCTTACAGTTGAACTTTAGGTATTTGGCAGGTTTTTGTAATGAATCTTGTTCTGGGTGGAGCCCTGAGCAATAGCACCGTGAGGCTTCCTTCATCCCTCCGTGCGTTCTGAGGGGCTTGTTAATGGCCCTCATGGCCCGACGTCCCTGTTCTACAAGGGCTGGGGAAGGGATAGAGTCAGGGAGGTCCGCATCCTCGATGTATAGTTCAAACAAGGCTTTTCTTCCAAGCAAGGGAGTCCTGGGTTTCTCTCTCTAGGATTGACCTTGTTGACCACCCTCCTCACAGCACCCAAACCCTCTAGCACACTTCTTTCTGTTTTCTTTTTTAAGTTAAGTTTGTATTTTAATTCCAGTGTAGTTAACCCAAGTGTAACATTAGTTTCAGGTGTACAACATACACATCTCCATTGTCTCCCCGCCCGGCACAGGTACTTACGACTTCGACGGTGAACGTCAGTCAGACACACAGCCCGTAACCAGTCCGGAGCAAAGGCAAACACGCCGTTCAGCCAGTAGAACAGGACGGAGGACAGTGGGAAGCAGAGGATATTATTGTTCTCCGGGGTGGCTCCTCTAGGAGAAAGCCTGGCGATGCTCACAGGAAGCAGTCAGTGGCGGATGTAATCCTGGCAGTTTGAACACTGGGACGTATTGTTCGGCGCCGTCAGCCGAACTGCAGAATGAGATCCCAGTGGATGGGGGCCTCTCTTCCCACGAACTCATGCCTCTCTCCTTCCTCGCACTGCAGTGTGCCCAGCAGCTCTCTTTTCCCCAGGCACGTGGCCCTCTCTTGTTTAGGAAGCTGCAAGGGCTCCCTCCTGTCTGCTGAGCAGACTTGGCCTGCGAGTTTGTTCTGCCCCTGGACTCCGCCTCTCCTGCTCTTTCCACCTGCTGCCCGCACTGCCCTGCCTGCACCGGGCATTTCGGTGGATGGAAGCACCATGTTTCCCACACCCACTGTCCCTCCTGTTGCCGTTCATCCTTTTCCTTTCTTTCCTTTTCCAGGGTTAGGATTTCTTTCCTAAATCCCATCTCTGCATGCGCCCATTCTTCCCATGGTTCCAGAGCCCTGGTATAGGGACACCTCCTTCTTTGATTCCGCTCCCCCAGCGAGATACCCCTCCCTCCTCTGGGTGGCCACAGGATTGTGTCTTGTTGATCCTAACATCCCCAGCTTTGCTAGTTGCTTGATACAGTTTCTTTTTCGTCTACCTTCCCTCATCTTTGAAAACAGGGCTAAGTGAGTCTTTATTTTGTGTAGTCTGGAGTCAGGCAGGATGCCTTGGGCAGAGCAGGCATCCAAAACACATGTGATGAATGAATGGGTGGGAGGTTTCTTGAGGTAGAGGTCAGCGGTCTCCCGCCGAGGTTCGTATTCACTGGTCGTATCTGTCCAGCCTTTCCTTCCTTCTCTGTTTTCGCTTTTGCTTTTCCCTCTTCTTTCTTTACCTTTCCTCTTTCTTCTTTTCCATTTCACTTGTCCCCAAGCCTTGGTCTCTAAATGGCTCTGCGTGGCATACCCCCTATTCTCCAGGTGCTGATTCGTGCTCTAGGCATAGTTTGCCACGGTCCCAAACGATCTGAAAGAGCAGCACACCGTAGGGGCTGTGATCTCAGCATGGTCTGGCAGCAGGAAAATAGGGCCCTTTCCCCATATGATGCTTATTTGCTTTGTAGATCATGATGTGAAAATATACACTCATGGAGCATTCCCTTCTCTCCCCTGGGAAGCAACAAGTGCTCTTCCCTGACCAGTGCCTCTGCTTATCTCCAGTGGTGGGGGAAGCGGGAAGGAAGCAGGTGAGCACAATCCAGAATAGTAGCCAAATCTTTTTTCTTGCTAAGACTCCTCCGTCTGCAGTCAAGACTTTTGGACATAGTGGTTTGGCTTTAAAAAGCAAGAAATGAGCAAGGCTGTAGGGAAGGAGACTCAGGTTGGACTGGACTCTGGCTCTGCTGTACCAGGGTGTGGAGGGGGATCTGCCATCATCTAAGGGGCTCAATTTCCTCTTCTGCACAGTAGGGGGAGGGGCTGCATGATCTCCGAGGTCTTTTCTAGACCAAACCACTCCAGAATGCCTGATTTGAGATTCCACATCCACCGGTAAAGACTGCTGTGGCTCAGCCTGAGCCCAGGGCCAGGACGGGGCAGCACCTGCCGCCATCAGAGCCCATGGCCTTAGCCACCACAGGGTCTGGGTTGTCCCTGCCGTGGGGGTTGGGCTGGACATCACACCGCACCCCTGTTTGGACTTTTGAGTTATGTCCCACTGCAGGTGCAGGTTTGTGATCGGCTGGGTCATGACTGCCAACAGGACTGCCGAGCCCCGGGTACAGGAAGCACTTACTGCTCCCCCTCTGCCTGCAGCTGATTTCACCTGGCATGACACACGCAGACCAGGGCACACTCATCCCCAACGAGGCCCCAGTGAACAGCTCATATCCGGGCAGCTTGCTGGAGCTCTGTTGCTGGAGCTCCGTGACGCAGGCTCGGGTGTCCCCCGGGCTGGTGAGAGCGGCATCTGTGAGTAAGCGCCTGTGCTCGCCCACTCTAGTGTGCGCTCCTGTCTCCCAGGGACCCCTGTGCTGTGCCTGACAGCTGCATTTGCTCATGGCAAAAAAGGGAAGTGCCTGGCATAATAGATCCGAACACCAGAAGGTGACTAGTGGGCTGTCCCTCTTATGGAGAGCTTTTCCTAAATGGGGATGGCCATAGACACTTGAAATGCAATCGAATGTTTGAATTGCAAGGAACCTGCAAGGTGATGTAGTTCAGTGATCCAGAAACCCTGCAGGGCATCAGCAGGAAGCTTGTGAAAACATATATTCCTTTTTTTACCCCCAGGTCCCCACTCCCCCAGCTTTTTTTTTTTTTTTAAACACATGTTCCCGGGCCCAGCTCCAGCTTTACTGAATAAGACTCTCTGGTGCTGGAACCTGGGAATCTGGATTCGCAGCCAGCTCTGCAGGCGTGTGTAATGCAGCTGGTCTGCAGAAAGGCGTTTAGGAGCCCCCCACCATCCAGTCTGTAGCAGTGCATGTGGGGAGCTTACTAGCTGTGCAGGCTGCTGGGGTAAGGCCTCCGGAGTAGGGTTTAACAAGCTCTCTGGGTGGATGGGTGACTGACTCATCCTGGTTTGCCTGGGACTGTCCTGGTTTTAGTCCTGAAACTCCACTGTCCCAGGGCCTCCCTCAGTCCTGGAAGCCCCAGGATGAATTGGTCCCTTTTCGAGGCAGTTTAATGCATACTGAATTTTGAGAGGCACTGGAAACCGTTCATTCCGCAGTTGAGGAGAAGGGGACTGGAATGGAAGCAGTCTGCCCATGGACATGTAGAGAGAGTAAGAGGCTTCCCGCCCTGCATCCTTGCTATTCTTGGAAACATATGTTGTAAGTAGCTGCCTTGCTGTTTTCTACTCCCTACTAGAAGCCAGCCCCAGAGGAGCTCATTATGGAGTGGCTGTGTTTGGGGTGAATAATCTGTATTCTGTGGTCTTACTTGAGTGAGGTATACAACAGTGACAGGTACAGGTGTCATCAGACTTCCATGAAATCTTTCAGGGCTTCTCTTGGCCCAGGTAGGGGAAGCACTTTGCAATTTAATGCATTTCCATTTGGTCATAGTCCCTGAGATAGCAGCATTACCGAGACACGGAACCCCTGAGAAGGGATTACAACCCTGGGGCTGTGGTTCAATGGAGTCAGGACCCTGGGTTGCGCTCCTACATCCAGGGTCCCCCCCGCTGAGGTCCTGGGACATATCCTAGCATGGCTCCCTTTGTTGCTAGGAGGCTGCCAAGACTTGCCAGGCTGTGCCTGATTATCAACCCCAGGTTTGGTTTATTTGTTCCAGGTGCCCATCACACGACCAGTTATGTAGGAGTGGAGTTCCAGGCTAGAAGGTTCTTGTAAGACAGTGGTTCTCATACAGGAGTCTGCGGCAGACTCACCCAGAGGGCTTGTTGAAGCTCTCTGGCCCCATGCCTCAGAGCAACCATAGATGGGTACATTATGAACACTTGAGTGACTTTGTCATGTGACACTCATTATTGGTGTCCACAGGCTGGGCTAACTGTATAAAGCCAGGCACTAGACAATTTCTAAGGGTTCTCCAAGCAACAGGGATTTTACTTATAAACAAATAGATATGGCCTGATAGAGGATGTACTTTCATCATCACTATTCCCCCTTCTCCTAAGTGTGCCTGTGTGTAGGTTAGTACTTAAAATTCCACAAATGGAGAATAATTGTTTTGATGTAAAGGTTTAGTTTAATATATAAATATCTATGGGAAGGGTAGGGAAAAAACTCAATTCAGACATTTATTCAGAACCTCTTTTGTTCCAGTTATCATAAGAGCAGAAATATTAAGTCTTACCAGTCATTTGTACTTGAAACCTCTTAATCTTAGTGTCTGTGGTACAAGAGTCTCCTGATTTCCTTCTTACCTCCCTGACTTCCTAATATTGGTGTTCTCAGGCGTTGGTCTTGGGCTTTGTCTCCCTGGGGGTGTCATCTGTCCCCTTAGCTTAAAACCCCATCAGTACGCTGGTGACTCTCAGATTATACCTTTAGTGTGAACTCCTCCAAACTCCAGCTGTTTTCCAGACAGTTTCACTTGGGTGTCTGCAGATACCATACATGAAACATGTTTAAATCCATATCACATAGGAAACCCGTCCATTTTTCTGTCTGTATGGCCCCTCCCCTAGTCTTGTCTACCATTTATCTTTTTGTCAGTGCTGTGGTCTCCTCCTACTTTATCCCATAGTGGCCAGATGAGGGTCCTGAAATGGAAAGCAGACAATCTCTGCTGTACTGAAAACCCCATAGAGGCTCCCCAGCCACATTCCTCAGCATGGCCTGTAAGGCTATCTGGGACCCGCCTCCGCCTGTCCCCATAGCCTCGTCCTGCACTGTGTCTCCCTGCAGTCCACGTATTCCGGCCACCTGCTTTCTCTTGGTTTTTGGAAGATAGCAAACCTTGTCAGACCTTTGTATGTACTGTCAGCTTGGAATGTGTGTTCTTTCCCTTTGCTGGTGCGGCTGGTTTCTTTTCATATTTCAGGTTTCAGTTTAAACATGACGCCTTAAAACGTCCTTCTCTGGCCGTTCCATTCTGAGTAGATGTTTATGACTTACTGTTTTCCATTCAGCACCCTGTTGACCTTTGTCTTTGACCTTACAGTCTGTGCTTATTTTCTGCTTCCAGGCTGATGACTTGTGTCTCGTCTCACTCCCACACTGGGCTGTGGGCTCTCTAAGGGCATGGTGTGGCGGATAGGGGGAGACTGACTTCACTGCCTGCCATGCAGAGCAGGCCCTTAAAAAAGTGAGGGAATGTAGTAGTTCCCATGTGGGTAATGAAATAACTCTGCTCAGGGCTACCAACCATGGGTCAGAAGGAAGGAAAGGAACAGAGGGAGAGAAAGAAGGTTTCAGACACAGGGAGCCGTGGGGATTGGCAAGAAAGGATGCAGGGCTCCCCTTCAGTTTTAGACCAGATTGCCTGGAGCATCAGGTCCAGGCTAGTCGGGAGCCTGCTCGCAGCATTTCAGACCTACTTCTTACATTCTTACTCTTCCCTGAGCATCTCAGTGGCCTCTCATGGAGTCCTGCACGGGGCTGGCAGTAATTAGGTCCATACTCAGATCTGTGCCTTTTGGCATGTATCTGGGGGAAGGAAGCGCTTCCTTGTGATAGAGATATGCTTACGTGAAGTAGGCAGCCACTGAGAAGTTCCCGTCTCTCCTCCACCAGCCAGCCTCCCTTATGCCTGGAATACTCACCCAAGAAAAAGCACCCTGGCCCAACAGCTGGAAAGGGCCCAAGGTGTGTTAGATACTGTTGTGGATTTGAGGACCAGCAGGGGACGGTAGGTTCTGAGGGTGTGGAGGTAAGAGAAGACGGTGGATACCAGAGTGCCATCTTAGAGAATGATGTGGTAGCTTCTCAGCTAGGCCTAAGCAACACAGGGTGGTCTTGGCGCCTTATCATTTATTCATTCATATATTCATGTATTCATTCATCAAACATTTATTGAGCCCTTGAGATTGGGCTTCTCTAAGGATTATGGAGAAAAACGTGAATGGGATACAGTCCCTGCTTTCCAGAGTCCCGAAGATCATTACAGACCATTATGATGAGAACAAGAATAGCTCTATGCGCAAGTCCCTGTGGGAGCACAGAAGAGGAGTTCTAGCCCAGTCTGTGTGATCAGAGGAAGCTTCTGGAAGGAGTTAACATCTAACACTGAAACTAAAACTTCGAGTGGAAGTGAAAATTAGTGGAAGGAGCTGCAGAAACTGTGTTCCCTCTCTGAACACTCACTGAGCCATGTTGCAAACCAGGCACTCTGCTAGTGGTTTGTCTTCTTCTTTTAGAGGCGACCTAGGAAATTATAATCTTATGGAAGGGGCGAAGCTTGAGGGTAGGCAGGGAACTGGGGGAGAAGCATGCGTAGTAATTTGAAGCCTGCATGCTGATCAGACAGCCTTGGAAATTGGCTTTAAATTTAGGCTTTCACTACTCACTGTGTGACCACGAGCCAAGTTACTCAAACTCCCTTCCCCTCGTTTTTCTCATCTGCACAGTGGGGGTAGTGGTAGCACCTACCGTTGTGGGGGATACAGTGACAAATTTACGTGAGTGCATTTAGCATGCAGCCAGCACGTAGTAAACACAGCAAATAGCAGCTGTTACCACAGTCATCATTAACATTGTAGCAGATTGTACACATTTCTCCTCCTTCCTTATTAGAGGATTCAGCATCCCTCCCCATTTCCATGTGACTTACGGTGTCTCCCTGGGGCAGGAGTATACATCTCTAGTCCAGCGATGGCAGAGTTGGCCATGTGACGTGCTTTGATCAACAGAGTATGAGAGGAGGGGCGCCTGGGTGGCTCAGTCAAACATCTGACTCTTGATTGCAGCTCAGCTTGTTGTCTCGGGACTGTGAGATCGAGCCCGGTGTCGGGCTCCTTGCTGGCCATGGAGCCTGCTTAGGATTCCCCCTCTCCCTCCCTCTGCCTCTCCCTGCCTCTAAAAAAAACCCAGAATGTGGGGCGCCTGGGTAGCTCAGTGGGTTAAAGACTCTGCCTTCGGCTCAGGTCAGGATCTCAGGGTGCTGGGATTGGGCCCCGCATTGGGCTCTCTGCTCAGCGGTGAGCCTGCTTCCTCCTCTCTTTGCCTGCCTCTCTGCCTACTTGTGATCTCTCTCTCTCTCTCTCCATCAAATAAATAAATAAATAATATTAAAAAAAAACAAAAACAAAAACCCAGCATGTGAGAGGATGTGATCTGTACCAAGTGTGAGTAGAAGTTGTTGCTGGTTGTTTTAAGCCGAGATTTTATGACTCTTTGTTACTGGGGGAAAGCCAACCAGTAATGCCATCGTCTTCGCACAGGAGCATGGGGTAGGGAAGGCTCTTCAGAGGAAAGCATTTCCAGGCTGAGCCCTGAAGATGGTCTAAGTCCTATTTAGACACAGGGGATGTGAGTGGGGAGTATTCCAGGTGAGGAGAAAAAAAAACCTATTAAAAACTCTTGATTTTATGAGAAGGAATGAAAAAGAAGTTCAGAATGGATGTGAAATAAGGAGGGGAGAGTGTTGATAAGTGACGCTGGAGAGAGTGAGGGGGACTTGTAAGCCACTGTAGGAAATTTGCTCTTTATCCTAAAGACAGTGGAAAACCATTCCATGATTTTTTTTTTTTTTCTTTTTAGAATGATCCCCTGGGCTGCTTGCCCAGACTAGCTCCGAGGGGTCAGGAGACCACAGGGCAGTCTGGCAGCCGTCTGGGTGAAGGATGATGGGGTTGGTGGCACAGGGAAGTAGACAAGTGTGATGTGATGGAGAGACAAGGTGACTTCCTGTGTGAGAGCTGAGGAGAAGGGGTCAGTGACGAGGCCCCCCACATGGGAATTAGATGGGTGATGTGGATGTGGGGAGCCCAGGAGAGGAGCAGGGTGAAGGAGGCAGATGAGGAATCTCCTGTGACCGCTTGGGGTTGTGGGTACTTCAGAAACACCGTGACGTTCTTCCTCACAACGACCATGTGTCCAACTAAAAGCTACATTGTCCAGCTTCCTTGTGGCTAAGGAATGGGACAGTGTCAAGAGGAAGTGACACCAATAATGCAAAAATAAATACCGTGGACTGAATTCCCCAGCGGACTGCCGTTTGTCTCTCATTCGCCAGAACAGTGTCCGATATGGTTTTAACTTTGGTTTGCATTCCCCATAAACATTTCCTGTGTGTGCGTATTTTATGAGTGTGGGTATTTCATACAAATGATACATTATTTATATTTTTCTGTAATTTCCTTTTTAAAAACTCAACCGCACATCTTAGAAGCAGTCTGTGTCATTGCATACAGACCCAGAGCATCACTTGTAACTGTGGCGCGCTGCTGCGGTGTGCGCGTGTGACTGGTGGGTTGTCTGACCGCTCTCCCGCTGGCAGGCGTGCATGGACTTAGGTTTACTTGTTCTCAGGTTTTTGCACCTACGACAAGGCCACGAGGGACATCTTTGTGTTTGCTTCTTTTTTGGTGTTTCATAAGTGTTTCTTACAAAAACAAGTCTCATAAATAATGTCTAAGACACATAATGGAGTAAGAAGGGTTAGTAGGTGTGTTTTAGTCGAGCAGATACTGTCTGTTGGCCGCTAATGTGGTTGTATTGATTTTTACTCCCACCAGCAGTGCAGAAGAGTACCTGTTTCCTACACCTGATGTTCTAATACTTAACATTTGGATTATCTGATGAATGAAAAATAGCATCACTTAAATTTATGTGTACCTGTCTATTAGCAAGATGGAGCATTTTCTCTTTATTACTCATTTGTAAATCTTCTATAAACTATTCATATTCCAGACTGTTTTTCTCTTAGTTTGTCCTTATTGACTTCTAGAAGTTCTTTGTATATTCCGGATACTACTCCTGTGTTATTATTTGCAAATATTTTATCTCCATTTCTTGTAATTATTTAAAGATTTTATTTATTTATCTGACAGACAGAGATCACAAGTAGGCAGAGAAGCAGGCAGAGAGAGAAGGAAGCAGGCTCCCTGCAGAGCGGAGAGCCTGATGTGGGGCTCGATCCCAGCACCCTGGGATCAGGACTTGAGCCGAAGGCAGAGGCTTTAACCCACTGAGCCACCCAGGTGCCCCCATTTCTTGTACTTATTTAACATTACATTTTAATATGTAGCATTTAGAAAAGTCAGATTCACCTATAGGATTTTTACTTTTTTTTTTAAATAAAGATTTTTATTTATTTATCTGACAGAGATCACAAGTGGGCAGAGAGGCAGGCAGAGAGGGGGAAGCAGGCTTCCTGCCAAGCAGAGAGACTGATGTGGGGCTCAATCCCAGGACCCTGAGACCACGACTGAGCCAAAGGCAGAGGCTTTAACTCACTGAGCCACCCAGGTGCCCTGATTCTTACTTTTAACATCTTTACCTCTAAGGATAGTAAATATTATACTTCCTTCTACTTCTTTTTATAGCTTTCTGTCTTACTTTTAGGTATTTATTCCACTTGAAAGTTATTTTTATTACAGTATGACATAGCTATCTAACCGTCTTCCTCCCTAAAGAGAGAGCCTGCTGCTCGAACACCATTTTTTTGAGTAATCCATCATTTCTCTTCTTATTTGAAATGCTGCCTCTACTATTTATTAAATTCCCATATAAATTCCTCTTCTCCCAACTCCTTCCTTCTGGATTTTGGGTTCTTGGTTCTCTTTCTTTTTTCATCTTCTGGATTCTGCTAATTGCTGTGTGTCTTTGCTTCTTGGGGTCTGAGGGTGGTAATGGCCCCATTGTCACTTGCTCTCTGGCATATGGATGACACTTTTTCTTGTGAATTCCCTAGACCCAGACACTACCTATATCATGTGTAAAAATAGCTCTTTTTATTAAAACCTTTTGAAATCATCCTAATCTGAATGTTTTGTTTGTTTCCTGCTGGGTCCCTGAAAGATGCAGTCACATTGAAATTCTAATTGGGATTGAATTGAATAAATAGACTGCTTTGGGGGAGAAATGAAATACAACATTAAATCTCTCATCTATAAACATGGTTAGTCTTTAAAGAAGACTTTTTAAAAAAGACAAAGTTTTATGATTTTTTTTTGTAAAAGGTTTTGCATATTTTGTTTGTTTTATTAATGGGTAGTTTTTGTTTTTCTCATGACACAGGATCTCTTTTCTAAAGTATTTTTAATTGATAAATGCTAGTTTATAGAAAAACCATTGATTTTTAAAAATTTATTTATTTGGCAGACAGATCAGAAGTAGGCAGAGAGGCAGGCAGGGGTAGGGGGAAGCAGGCTTCCTGCTGAGCAGAGAGCCCTGTGCGGGGCTGGATTCCAGGACCCTGAGATCATGACCTGAGCTGAAGGCAGAGGCTTAACCCACTGAGCCACCCGGGCAACCTGAAAAACCATTGATTTTTATGTAGTGGTTTTGCATCGGGTTACTTTTTGAACTCTCTAATGAGTTCCAGGTGCTTTTTACTTGATTTTCTTCAGTTTTCTAGATATATAATCTCGTCTGTGCGTAATAACAGTTTTATTTCCTTTCCATTTTTTCAATAACTTCTATTTCTTTCCTGTAGGTTTTCTTTTCTGGCACTTTGTTGAATAGTATCAATGATGATGAACATTCTTGTCTTGCATGATATTGATAGGTATTTCCAGCAAGTTAAGGGCTTAAATGTCTGTTTCTCATTTGCTGCAAGTCTTAAAAATCATACATAGATGTTGAATTGTATCAAGTGTCTTTTCAGCAGTTTTAGAAACAATCATATTCTTTAATTTTATTTTTTATTGAAATTATGCATGTACATCTGTTAAAAAGGAAGATAGTCTGAAAGGCATCTAACAGGAAATATCTTTTTTAAAGCTTATCCTTTTTACTTTCTGCTTCCCTGAGTCATTTCAGTTTTCTCTTCTGGTTATTTACATCAATTTTTTTTTTTTTTAAGATTCTATTTGTTTATTTGGCAGAGAGAGATAAGTGAGAGAGGGAACACAAGCAGGGGAAGTGGGAGAGGGAGAAGCAGACTCCCCACTGAGCAGGGAGCCCAATGCAGGGCTCAATTCCAGGACCCTGGGACCATGACCTGAACCCAAGCTCCCCTTTATCTCCAATTTTTAATCACATGGTTATGCTGTTACATTTTTTCTTTTTTTTAGGCTTTATTCTTGAAAATTTTCCTCCACTGATTGGAAGGAAGTTATGCACTTTATTTCAAATTTTCTAGGTCCATCCATTCTGACGTGATACATAAATGCATATTTTTCTAGTGAATTATAGAGTTAATTAATATTTAGATTCTTTCTCTGAATATGACTAAAAAGCATTTCTTTATTTGTGGCCCCTTATCTAACCCCCATGTTGCTATTGACTAGAATTTAATATTTTTATTAAAAACTTTTTTCTTTTGCAGTCAGTACTTAGACTTAATGATAAGCTTTTCTAATTTTTTCCTCTGTATCTTATTTATAAACATATTTAAAATGGTTTTTATTGGATATTGAGTATGAACAAAAGGCTGTCTGTAAAATATGGGTGGGATGAAAATAAAAATACAGTGAGCACATAAGTACCCCAAACCCAGTGTATAAAGGAAAGCACACACAGCTGCTAACATCCTGCTGTCTTTGTTCCAATCCTAGGTCTACTATTTATTAACTGTGTGACAGTGAGGAAATTGTTCAATTTCCTCAGTTTAAACTCAATTGTACCTCAGTTTCCTTGTCTGTAACACAAGCATAATAACACTTACCTCATATGGGTATTGTAATGAGTTAAAAATCTGCTAATGTTTAGAACAATACCTGGTATATTATAAATACTATATAAATATTATCTATTGTTGGAAAAATATACCATACTTCATTTATTTATTTAATGATTTATGGACTTTTTTTTTCCTATCTCAAACAGTGCTCTGCATGCATATACTAAATCATAGAGTACAAACATTTTGAACTATATGATATCAAATTGTTTTCCATGGTGGTTGTAATGATTTACACCCCAGCGAGCACTGTGAAAGCATTGTGTTTGCTCCACATCTTCATTAGACGTGGAATTAAGAGGTTTTTAAATACTTTTCAACAGGGTGGCTCTGAAAAGTTATCCTGTTATGCTTTATTTTGTACCTTTCTGTTTACCAGTGCAGTTAGCCATCTTTTTGTTAGCCATTGCAATCTCCTTTCTTTCTTTCTTTCTTTCTTTCTTTCTTTCTTTCTTTCTTTTTAAAGATTTTATTTATTTATTTGAGAGAGGGGGAAAATGGGATAGAGAGGGCATGTGAGGGGAGAGGTCAGAGGGAGAGGGGCTCCCTGCCAAGCAAGGAGCCTGAGGTGGGAATTGATCCTGGGACTCCAGGATCATGACCTGAGCTGAAGGCAGTTGCTTAACCAACTGAGCCACCCAGGCACCCACAATCTGCTTTCTTTGATGCAGTGTCTATTCAGTAGTTTCCCAATTTTTCTACTCTATTCTTATCTCTTATTGCTGTTTGAAGTTAATATGGCCTCTTACTCTTTTTGTTCAATATATATGTGTTATAAATTTCAGGATTATCTTTTCACTTCCTTTATAGTGTGCTTTGATGATCAAAAGTTATTCAGTTTTATATAGTTGATTTATAAATTTTGTCTTTTATGATTTTGCTTTTTGTGTTATTTTCAAGAATTCTTTCCTCACCCTGAGAACATACAAAAAACCTCCTATAATGTCTTTGAAAACTTTGCTTTTCACTATTATGCCTTTAACCCATCTAGAATTGAATTCCTTTGTGGTGGGAGGTTTGAGTTTCAATTTAATTTTTTCCCATATAAATGATATTATTTCAGTAATATTTATTGAGAAATTCAACCCTTCTCTACTGATATGCAGTGTTATAAATAAGTTATCATATTGAGTTTGAGATTCTTTGTCTTTTGCTGTAATATTTTAGTCCATTTGTGTTTATTGTAAGCACCAGTTTATCTAGATCTATTTCTACAATCTCAGTTACTGGTATCATATTACTTGCCTTGCCCTTGTTATTTTTTTCCTCTTGTTGCATTCTTTTTGGTTGAATGTAGTGGCTCATTCCACTTTTTTCTCTTTCTATTTTTAGTCATTTCCCTAGAAATGCTAACACATGCTTAACTAAGCCAGTCTAAAGCATATCAAGATCTTTAATTTCACTTAGAACAGAAATAAGAGGACTTTAAAACAGTTTAACTTTGCTCACCTCCTCTTCTCTAACTTGTTTTGTTATGAATTTGTTATTCTTGTTTATTTTTAATACCACGATGTTAATATTGTATCATACACACCATATATGTTTTAGATTTGTCTGCATACTTACCATATGTGCTCTTTGTTCCTCCTTATGTTCAGATCACTTTCCTTCATCTGAAGTACATCCTTTTGAATTTTACTTAGTGATGGCACCTTGTGTCAAACTCTTTTATTTGTCTTAAAATGTCTGGTTTCCCTGTTTTTTGAAAGATGTTTTTTGAAGTTATTTTCCAAATTAACAGATTTACTTTTAGTCTGATGAAGATATTATTTCACTACTTTCAGGTTTACATTATTGCTTTTTTGGAAGTCAGCTGTCAGACTAATTGTCATCCCTTTTCCATCAATCTGTTTGTCTCTGGTGGCTTTTAGGATCTTTTTATCTTTGGGAGTTTCCATTTTATTGTGATATATTTACTGGTCAAAGCAAGTAACAGAGCCAACCCAGGTTCAGTGGGTTGGGAAAAACCTCCACTCTTGATGGGAAAAGTATAAAATATTATACCTGTATGTATGTATCTTAAGTTTTTATTTAATTTCCTGTTAGTTAACATACAGTGTAATACTAGTTTCAGGTATGCAATATAGTGATTCAACACTTCTCTACATTACCCAGTGCGCATCACAACAAGGGCCCTCCTTTTTTTATTTTTTTAAGATTTTATTTATTTATTTGACAGAGATCCCAAGTAGGCAGAGAAGCAGGTAGAGAGAGAGGAGGAAGCAGGCTCCCAGCTGAGAAGAGAGCCCGATGCGGGGCTTGATCCCAGGACCCTGGGATCATGACCCAAGCTGAAGGCAGAGGCTTTAACCCACTGAGCCACCCAGGTGCCCCAACAAGGGCCCTCCTTAATCCCCATCACATATTTCAGTCATCCCCCCCAACCCTGTAACCATTAGTTTGTTCTCTATAGTTTAAGAATCTTTTTTTTTTTTGGTTTGCCTATTTCTTTTTTTTCCCCCTTTGCTCATTTGTTTTGTTTCTTAAATTCCGCATATAAGTGAAATCGCATGGTATTTGTCTTTCTCTGACAGTCTTATTTTGCTTAGTGTAACACTTTCTACCTTCATCAGTGTCATTGCAAATGGCAAGATTTCGATCTTAAGGCTGAGTAATATTCCATTGTATATATATACCACATCTTCTTTATCCATTCATCAGTGATACAGATGGCAAACAGACACATGAAAAGATGCTCAACATCACTGATCATCAGGAAAACATAAATGAAAACTACTTCACACCTGTTAGGAATGGCTAAAATCAACACCACAAGAAACAACAGGTGTTGGTGAGGATGTGGAGAAAGGGGAACCCTCTTGCACTGTTAGTGGGAATGCAAACTGGTACAGCCACTCTGGAAAATAGTATTGAGGTTCCTCAAAAAGTTAAAAATAGAACTATTATGTAATCCAGCAGTTGTACTACTAGGTATTTACCCAAAGAATACGAAAATACTAATTAAAGGGATACATGCACCCTGATGTTTATAGCAGCATAATCTACAAGAGCCAAATTATGGAAACAATCCTAGTGTCCATTAAATAATACCTTTATTTTTTAATGAGTGAACATTTTATTAGTCTACAAATGTACTCATATACTTTTGAAAAATATTATTACGTAAATGTAGAAAGGTATATTCTATTTAAAGACAATATTTGGTGTGCAGGTGGATTTTCAGAAAATTACCCACAGCTTATGAACCATGGATGTGGGATACTCTCAAATGTGACTTTCAAAAATAACCATGGCAACAATAACCCTCTATTGAGTGCTTATTCTGTATTAGGCACTATTCTGAGTGATTTTTTTAAAAAAACTTTTTATTTTGATAGAATTTTAGATGTACAGAAAAGTTGCAAAAGTAGTAACATACAATTTTAATATACCCTTTTCCTGCTTTCACTAAATGATATTATAGTTCTTAAAATCAGGAAATTGACATTAATGTGACTGTTAACTAATCTGAAGCCCTTATTTGAATTTCATCAGTTTTCCTACCAATGTTCCTTTTCTGGTCCAGGATCTAATTATAGGAATTACAGGATTTCACATTGATTTGGCATATCTCCCTGACTCCTTCAACCTTATAGTGCCTTGGATTTTCTTTGCCTTTCATGACCTTGACACTTTGGAAGAAGCCAGGCCAATTATTTTGTAAATAATCTTTCAATTTAGATTTGTCTGGTGTTTTCTCTTGAATAGATGAAGTTAAACATCTTTGTCAAGAATACCACAGAAGTGGGGCATCTGGGTGGCTCACTTGGTTAAGCAGCTGATTTCAGCTCAGGTCATGACCTCAGGGTTCTAGGATCGAGGCCCTAGTCGGGCTTCCTGCTCAGCACTGAGTCTGCTTCTCTCTCTCTCCCTCTCCCTCTGCTTCTCCTCCTGCTCATGCTCTCTCCCTCTCTCTCTCTCTCTCAAATAAGTAAAATCTTAAAGAAAAAGAATACCACAGAAGTCATGTTTTGCCTTTTTAGTGCATATCTAGGGGACATAGTGTTGACTTTTTTGTTACTGGTAATATTAACTTTGACCACAGGATTAAGGATTGTTCCTTCCAGGTTTTTCCCATATAAAAATCACTATAGTGTTGGAGAGGATGTGGAGAAAGGGGAACCCTCTTAAACTGTTGGTGGGAATGCAAGCTGGTGCAGCCACTTTGGAAAACAATGTGGAGATTCCTTAAGAAATTAAAAATAGAGCTTCCCTATGACCCTGCAATTGCACTACTGGGTATTTACCCCAAAGATATAGATGTAGTGAAAAGAAGGGCCAGCTGTACCCCAATGTTCATAGCAACATTGGCCACAATCACTAAACTGTAGAAAGAGCTGAGATGCCCTTCAACAGATGAATGGATAAAGAAGTTATGGTCCATATATGCAATGGGATATTATTCCTCCATCAGAAAGGATGAACACCCAACTTTTGTATCAACATTGACGGGATTGGAGGAGATTATGCTGAGTGAAATAAGTCAAGCAGAGAGTCAATTATCATATGGTTTCGCTTATTTGTGGAGTGCAAGGAATAACACGGATGACATGGGGAGATGGAGAGGAGAAGGGAGTTGGGGGAAATTGGAGGGGGTGATGAACCATGAGAGGCTTTGGACTCTGAGAAACAATCTGAGGGTTTTGGAGAGGTGGGGGGTGGGAGGTTGGGTGAGCGTGGTGGTGGGTATTAAGGAGGGCACATATTGCATGGAGCACTGGGTGTGGTGCATAAACAATGAATCTTGGAACACTGAACAAATAAAATTTTAAAAAATCACTATAATTTTACCATTGTAATTGGTAAGAATTAACTTTTTAATCTGTGACTAGTAACTGTCCCCTACTTCTCCTATTTCTCATCTTACCTTTTAATCTACCATACTCATTTCATTTCATATTTTCTGTTTATCTGTCTGTTCCTGAATTTTGGAAAATTACTACAGATTAACTTTCCAGTTCTCTAATTTTCTCTCTAGTAATGTTTACTCTGTTGCTAAATACATCAGTTATATTTTTAATTTTAAAGTCTGTAATTGGTTCTTCAAAGAAATTACCCTTTTAAAAGTCTTATTTTCACTGATAAAAGTTTATACTCATTTTTCAGAGGATTTCAACTCCACCTTGAAAAGTCCTTTAGAATTTTGTTTTATTACTATTTTCCCCACGTGGAAGTTTTTTGCTTTGTTGGAGAGTTCCTTCTTATGATCACTTGCGTCTGACATTTATGTGGTTCTTGGTTCTGCATTGATTTTCAGTGACAGCATCCTCCCCAGTGACCCTGCTGATTTCTTTCCAGGTGGCTGAGTGTCTTCTTGGCCGGTATCATTAGTTGTTTCTTGGCAGGGCCGATGAGACAAGTTCCTGTGTGTCCTGGCACGGTGACCCAGCAGTTTGCCATGTATAGGCCTCGCATTTTCTTCCCATGGAGTGTCAGGAGGTCCTGTGGAATCTTACCTTATGTAATAAGCCTTCTGATCTACTTTTTTTTTCCCCCCAGTATGCCTCAACAACTACGGATACACCAAAATTTTCTCTATTTATATGTGTTTATGAAAGTGAAGTTTTAGAAGTTTGGAGTAGCAGGATAGGAAAGTTAACACTGATACGACTCTTATGCTATGCACTGTTGTACGTGCTTAATGTATATAAACCTATTTACTCCTTACAGCATTACTGTCAGGTAGGCACCATTGCTTAGTCCCATTTTTTAGATCAGGAGAATAAGGTGCAGAGATATCAAGTGGCTTCCCTAAGATCACAGAACCAGAATCCTGCTGCATCATGGTCTTTTAAATCAGTTCTAAAACTTCCCCTGGCCCTCGCCTCCTTACCAGCCAGTGGTCCCAGCTTCTGCCCCTCGGACTCTCCAGGGCAACAGCCCACCATTCAAGTTAAAGCCTGGAACCGGAGAGGCTGGGGATACAAGAGTGGCCTTTAGTCGGCTGATACAACCCGTGTGACCCTCCGGACACAATGACAGTGCCTGACAATGACAATGACGGATTGAACTTCGGGCCTTATTCTTCCGTCTTCTGTCTCCCTGTGTCAACCACTCTTCCTCCAGGACTGTTCTGTTGAAGTAAGATTATTGTAGGAACCAATTCCCTGTGAGGTTTTAGGCAAGTAATGTCTTCTCTGAGCCTGCCTTTCCCCCTTGTAAATAAGTAGAGGGCTGAGAGGAGCTGGAAGAGGGAATCTAGATTTTTTTTTTTCTTTTCTAGCTCTGTGGATTCTCTGGACCTATAATCCACACATGGTCATGTTTTCTTCATTTTCTTTCTTTGTATTTTGACTTGTTTGTATTCCTTTTATTTACATTTTTTTTTCATTTGAGTCAGTCTGAAATACTTAAATTAATACATGTGGTTAAAAAATTGAATAATACACGAGTGCTCAAAATGAAAACCAGCATTCTCCTTTCCTCTTCTCCTCCCCAGTATTATTCCCCAAAGACAACTGCTCATGGCTCTCTCTGGTTTAGTTCTCCTGGAGGTTATTTCCATACCTCTAAACAATGTGTGTATTGCCAGGACTTGATTTATGAGCTCCAGACCCCATCCATTGCGCCCTGCTTTGAAGGATGAGGAGATTGCTCACTCGCTGTGGTGTAGGGGTGCGTACACTTGCCCCAGCTCTGGGATCTCAGCTAAATCCCAGAGGCCGTGCCCCTGCAAGGTGGGCTGTCAGCCCTGGAGGGCTGCTCTGGTACTGGGAGGGCCTTATCCAGGTGTGTCGGGCTGACGATGGTAGCATGGGGAGGCACTGGAGCCAGCTCGTGGCTGTCCTCTGAGGAGGGGTTTTCTACTCTGGAAACAGTGGCTTGATTTTTAAAGAGGTTAATCAAGAGGGAGTGCAGAGATTGTCCCCGATCAGCACACAGTTTATTGCTCCCAAGAGGGCCTTGTGGCATTGGGGAGCCAAGGAATAGGAGCTGTTTTACTGTAATTGATGTCTGCTGCTGTTCCAAGCAGAGGGGAATCGCAAGGTCACCTGAGACGGGATAGCTGAACACCCAGAAGCCCTGTGGCCATGCCCAGCAATGGGCAGAGGAAAATTTGGGACGTGACCTGTGTCATCACAGCCTCACAGCAGGGCAAGTTGCCTCCATCCTGCTGGGGACTAGGAGAGCCTCATTTGGCACCTTTGGGGTGGGGACTGTGGGTGGGGGCAGGAGCAGGTGGCTGCTCTCTGATAGCGAGGTTGCAACCGTGGAGGCCTGGGGAGGAGTGAGGGCCACAGAGAGGACAGATTGCAGACTCTGACCAACTTTCTTACCCATGTGGGCCTGGTAGTTCACAGAGAACTCTGTCACTTGCAGCAATCTCTGTTCTTCTTAAGGTTCACTTTCCTAGTGTCTTTGGAGAAAGGGGGGTTTCTATAGCTGCTACTGAATGCCCACTGGCAACCACTTCTCCGGGATGTGAGTGTCCTCCCCTCACTCTGTGCCTGCAGCTGCGAGGTTGCCACTCCACACAGAGTGATGATGGGGCAGCCCTGTAGGCCTCTGTAGAGGGGTGACTTGCTCAAGGCCATACGTTCCTACACTGCCCTGCACCCTCTGTCCCCTGTCTCACCTCTGTAGAGGGCTCAGTTGCAGAGGGAGTACCGGGACGTAATTACAGAGTTGGAAGAAAAAAGGTGCATTCATGTGGGCTTCACTTTTTCTATAGTCCAAGCAGGTGAAAAACCTAAACAAATAAGTAAATTCTCTTTGGGTACACCCTGATACCTAATCTCCCTGTGCAAGGCATGAAGTCTCTTCTTCACCTCCTTTATGAGAGACTTTATCAGGTATCCAACGTGGAAAACCTCCACCTTTACAGAAAGTGAAAACTCATATTGCTGTCACAGTGGTTGATCTCATCCCACAATCTACTCTTTTCACCACACCTCAAACTAGGACTATATCTCTAACAGCATCAAGGGGAGAGGAAGGGGTACTTAGGTGGGATAGTCCATGGTGAGCTTTGGCACTCCGAGGCCTGATGCCCTTTGGGCAGCTCTCTGTCAGTGTGAAGATAGGTCCCTTCTTTATTTTATTCCTGGTCCTCAAACCTATAAACACACATACACACACAGAATTCACAAAGACAGTACAGTTGACCCTTGAACAATGTTGGAGTGAAAGGGGCACCAACCCACTGTGCGGTCAAAAATTGTATATAACTTGATCCCCCCCACCCCGAATCTAACTACTAATAGCCTACTGTTGACCAAAGCTTTACTGGTGACCTAGATCGTCGATTAACACGTATATTGTATGTTGTATGGATTATATATTATAGTCTTACAATAAGATAAGCTAGAGAAAATATTAAGAAAATCATAAGGAAGATAAAATACATTTACAGTGCTGTATTCTCTTTATTGAAAATAATCCATGTATAAGTGCACCCACACAGTTCAAGCGTGTGTTGGTCAAGGGTCAGCTATATTTCTATGAAACAGTGATATAAAGTAGAGAAGCATGACCTTTCCCGCCCTATCTTCTGCATAGTGTGCTGCCGGGATCAGAGAGAATTCAGTGCCATTTGTTCTTTATTCATTCTTCCATATGCCCCAGACTCACTGCTCTCAAAAGAAAGATGGTCAAAGACCCTGGACATTTAAAAAAATAATAATCATTTTTCTTTACCTTTGTCCCAAATTGTCAGGCACGGTGGCTTTCTCCCCCAGTGTGGAGCAGTCCTCTAGAAATGGTGGTGGTGTGGCCACAGTGGGGTCTTTCACCTGCATACTTAAGCTCATCTGGTACCACAACAATATTGGTAGATTCCCTGTTTTAGAGATCAGGAAGTAGAGATCCCTAGAGGCTTTCTGGTTTTCCCAAGGTCAGGTATGGCTGAGCCAGACTAGAACCCAAATCTGATGAGTCCAGACTTTGAGCTCTTTCTACGACATTAATATGGGAGTGAACACCACTAACGTGTATCTCATTAAAACATTACTGCACTGGTAAAGGAGAAATTAGTGTGAGAATGTACAAGACAGGGGGACCCAGAGTTCAAAACAGATCAAAATATCTGCTAATTTGTTTTCAAAGAGAACTTAGGGAAGAAGGATCCTATCTACCATCTTGTTATAGGAGGCCTTGTTTTTATTCTGCAGCCACATTGTCTATCAGATACTTCAAGGTCTTAGTTTTTTTTCATCTAAAGTTAGGAAATGTTGGCTTGTGATCAGGCCTTTCTCACCCCAACATTCTCTGATATAAAAAGCTAGTTAAAATAGGTGATACGGGTAAGGAGAACGTCTTCCTCTGTCATGTGGAGACTCAGGAATGGTTGTAGTGCAGTCATGCAGCAATGTCGCTGATCTTACAACAGGAGAGCAGCCAAGGTCGTCGAGTTCCCTGGTTCTACAGCCACAATGAAGGGAAGAGCTTGATTTCCTGATTGTGGAAGATGATTGACCACTATCAAGAGCAGAGAGCTCATACCGAATTCTCTGTGAGGTTAAACAAATCTTCAAATGAGACACTTGACATGGAAAAAGAAGCTTAAGTGGGTCAAGAAACAGAGCTGTCAGCTGATACTGAAGGATTCATGGAGGTCGGATCCACGCATGAGGTGGGCGTCTGTCTGTAAGACTGATGAAAATTTGAAAAGGTCAGAAATTTGGTTTGTACAAACAGACAATTATCTTTGAGAATGATGGTTGAGGACTTAAATTGAGATGAAAGAACAGATTCATTTTGAGAGAACACTTGAGGAGGAAAGTTTCTGTGACGATCGTGCCTTGCATTTGATTAATGATCAGAAACAGCCAGGACTTGGCATTCGTCTGGCTCTCTCAAGGGAAGCTGGACAGAGTGAAGGATTTTTGAGGAAAAAAATAACTGGTCAAACAATACCTTCTATCTCTGGCTCACCTCTCTAGGTCTCATAGTCCCAATTCTTGACCTGGAAGTACTCATCAAAGAAAACAAAAACCAAAAACAAAGGGATAATACCCATCTCACAAGATGGTTGTCAGAATGAGATTATGTACATGTAAAGGCATGGCAAGTTGAGGAGCCCTCGGCTAATGTGACTGCTCTGTTTTGGGGGACTGACTAGGAGAGAGGATGAGGGTGCAGTGTGGTTTTGACATCAGGCAGCATGGGCAATAAACCTGCTCTGTCACCCACAGATAAATCACTTAAGACCTTAGAGTCTCATATTCCTCATCCATAAAATGGGGATAACAAATCTCACTTGTGCAGTGTGTGATTTAAAGCCAAAATGAATAACATATGGGAAGACTTAGCAAATACTAACGTACTATATTAGGTGTGAAGAATTACAAATATGATTATTATTGCTTGGGTCCCCAGGTTATGGGATTGAAATTCAGCTGCCCCAGTGACAGATGAGTGGGAATACATGAATGATTACCCCCAAAGTATACTTTTTCTCTTTACCATCTATCACCAATAAATATTTGGTTTACATTTGAAATCTGGCCACCTTGAAAGCCATTAATCCAGATAAAATCTCAGCACTCTATGAGGCAAAATGTTCCCCAGCCAGAGCCTCCACCTGCTCTGTAATGCTGGCCTTGCGCACATGCTGACAGACTCATTCACTGCTGATGTTGTCTATGATGACTCACCCATCAGTCAGTCAGCAACGTGGAGGAGGTGGCCGGTGTGCACGGACCAGCTTCCAGGATTTGTAGGCAACCGTAGATGAAGAATAAATCTTGATCCTTTTGTGGATGACTGTTGTTTCTGGCTGTCCAGTCATCATTTTCCTTCTTCTGGGAGGAAAATCTCAGTTTTCCTTATGTTAACCAACCATACCCAACACTTACCAGTGTGGTATTTGGGTGAGGCTGACTTCAACCTCCTGTTCATAGAAGTGGGCACACAACCCAGGCCTTCTAACAAGAGAGAGCCGTGGCAGCTGGTTCCTGGGATGAGTCATTGAATGCCAGGTCCTGAGCTCTTTCTCAGATACTATGATAGGTTGTTTCTAAGATTCAGGATAACCATATATTTATGGCAACATACCTGAGCAATATTTCTGAGCACCTGGATCTAGCCAGGTCTGAAGTGTACATTGAACTTTGAAGCTTACTTTAGACCTTGAAGCTTGCCCCAACCATTGAATTTCTTTTGTTTGCTTCTTCATTTATTTGGTCTCTTCAAGGCTGTGCATAGCCATGTAACTAGTTATGCAGTCAAATGCTCTACCACTGAGCTATACCCCCATGTAACTAGTTATGGATGTGCTCATTCCTTCAGTCCACATTCCTCTTATTGGTGCTTCCTTGTGTCAGGACCTGTGAAGTGAGTTTTGATGACTAACACATGGACCTTCCCCTCATGGAACTTTTGTAGACTAGTAGGAGAGACCGTGATTATTACAACACAATACAGTAAATATAGTGGGCGATAGATGTTTGAGGCATTAGACAACATGAAACCCTTAACTTACCTAAGAGTAGGTCAAGTGTGAACAATCTGGGCAGGTCTTCTACCTTGAGGAAGTAAACCTTCAGAGGCTACTTCAGGGCTGAGTAGGAATAATCCAGGAAGTGATGGAGTTGAAAGGAGATATATGCTTGTTCTTACCTCTGAGCCACAGAGAATGGGTGTGTGTGTGTGTGTGTACGTATGTGTATGTATTAAGGCCTGGGGACTACAGGGGAACTATAAGCAGGTCCAGTTTCTGGAATGAAAATACAAAATCTTGTTGACAAATGAATGAAGGTGAAAGACAGTAAAAGTGATGGGTGGGTTAATAATGGAATGAATCCGGATGGTGGGAGGAATCCTTTTAGCCATGAACTTCTCTCGATTTTTTACTTCATCCTGTAGGTCAGCCTTGAAATGTGTGAAGCAGGAAAATGTTTTGAAAGGTCATGCTAGTAGCTATATGAGGAATGGACTTGAGAAACATATATATGGAAGAAAGGGAACCAGTGAAGTGGTTTCTTAGGGTTCTTGCCCTAACCTTGGTGGAAAACCTACTCAAATTTGGAGAGAAATATAGAGACTAAAGAAGTCTTTTGAATGTAATATTCATAGTATTGCTGCTTAAATATGGGAGTTAGAGTCAAAGAGAAAAGAGCCAAGTATTTTTGGCTTGGGTGATTAGTGAAGATAGATGGCCAACTGAAATGATGAGTTTTGTTTTGGACTTGCTGAATGAAAGGTACGTGAGAGATGATTAGACACATACTATTGGATATTTGAGTCTATAGGTTGATAGAGAAGTCTAGGTTGGAAAGAGAAACGCAGGAATCATTAACATATAGTTAAAATTATATTATCCAAGGAGAAAAGTAGAATATAAAGAGCAGAGCCTTCAAGAGGAGCTGTGGGTTTACAGCAGTACTGTGCTGGGGTAGAAAGAGCCCACAGAAGAGGTCCTGAAAGAATGGTGTGAAAAACAGGAGAAGAGCCAGGAATGTGTGGAGTCCTGGAAGTCAAGGGAGTAGAGATTAAAGACAGGGACAGAATGATCATCAGTAGTACAGAAAAAAAAAAAAAAAGGTCCCCCAAACTACTTATAATGTTTGAGAGTTAGGAAGTCATCTGGTAATCACAGAGTAGGGTCGGTAGTGAAGGGATGGGGGTGGGAACCAAATTGGAGTGAGTTGAAGTTGACAGAATCACTGTGACTACTTTTGGAGAAGTTTACCTGAACAAAGAGGAGAAAGATGGGACAGTAAATAGAAACGGACCCAGTACCAAGGAAAGTTTTCTCTTAAGGGTGGGGATCCTGTATGAATATTTTCAGGATAACAGTTAGACAGATTTACCAGAAAAGGGGAAATTGAAGGCGTAAAATGAGAAGGTTTGGAGATGCATCAGGACCTTAGAGCCTGGAGGGAGTGTGGTCAAGGGCATCGGGATAGACTGGCCTTGGAAAGGAGGAGGGTAGCTCATGTTCCAGTAATGGTAGGAAGGTTTTTAGGTATGAATTTTAATTTTAATAATTTTAATAATTGGGTTAGGGAAATCTTGAAGAAGGACACACATTATAGCTTGGTGTCCCAGAAGTGGGAGGTAAGTATGATGGGAGGAGGGCAAGGTTGGGAAGTTGAGAAGGTAATACCAGATAACTTTTCTTGCAGACACCATCCATTTGGTCACGAGTGGAAAGTGATAAGAAAGGGTAGGTAGCTGGAAAGCACATGGCCCAAAGGCAGGTGGCCTTTTCTTTCTCTTTTCTTTCATTGACGTATGATTTATATACTATAAAGTTCACCTTTTAAAAGTGGTTTTCAGTATATTCACTAAGTTTTCTAATTGTTATTATTATTTTTAAAAAAGATTTTATTTATTTATTTGTCAGAGAGACAGAGCACACACAAGCAGGAAGAGTGGCAGGCAGAGGTGGAGAGAGAAGTAGGCTCCCTGCCGAGCAAGGAGCCTGATGTGGGACTTGATTCCGGGACTCTGGGATCACGACCTGAGCTGAAGGCAGCTGCTTAACCGCCTGAGCCACCCAGGTGTCCATAAGTTTTCTAATTATTAACAGTACCTAATTCCAGAACATTTTCATCATGCCCTCCCCTTCCTCCAATCCCATAGCTATTAGCAGTCACCACCCATTTCCCCCTTCTTTTAGCCTCTGGCAAGACCAGTCTACTTTGTCTCTATAGATTTGCCTCTTCTGGACATTCTATGTAAACGGAGTCATTCAGTATGTGGTCCTCTTTGTTACCAACTTCTTTCACTTCATGTAATGTTTTCAAGATACAGCCATGTTGTAGGCATTAGTACTTCAGTCCTCACTTTTGCTGAGTGATAGAATAGTCCATGGAATAGATATACCACATTTTGTTTATCCATTCCTCACCGATGGGTATTTGATTTGTTCACTTTTGGGCTATTCTGATTAATGTGCTTTGAACATTTATTTATGTACAAGTGTTGGATGGACATGTTTTAAATTCTCTTGGGTATATAACGAGGGGTGGAATTGCTTGGCCATACAATATTTATGTTTAACTTACTGAGGAATGGTTAAACTCTTGCCCAAAGCAACTGCACCATTTTATATTCCCATCAGCAATAGAGGGTGTCAGTTTCTCTGTATCTTCACCACACCTGCTGTTATTACTTTTTTTTAATAACCATCTTAGTGGCTGTGAAGTCATATCTCATTATGGATTTTATTTGCATTTATCTGATGGCTAATGATGTTGAACATCTTTTCGTGGGCTTATTGGCATTTGTATATCTTTTTTGTAGAAATATCTTGCAAATATTTTGTTCATTTTAAAATTATTTATTTTTATATTGTTGAGTAGTTATATGTGTATAAAATTAGATCTCCAGATATGATTTGCAAATGTTTTCTCCAATTTTATGGGTTGTCTTTTCACTTCTGGGTGGTGAAATTAGAAGTACAAGGCTTTAATTTTGGTGTAGTTCAGTTTCTGTTTTCTCTTTGATTGCTATGGGTCCAGTGTCCTAGCTGAGAAACTGTTACATAATCCGAGGCCCGGAGGATTTACGCCTATGTTTCTTCTAAGAGTTTTGTAGTTTTGGCTGTCTATTTAGGTTTTTCACTCACTTTACATGAACTTTTAGACGCGATTTGGGGCTGAGGTGCACCTCCATTCTTTTGCATGTTACCATCCCATTGTTGCCACACCATTTGTTGGAAAGACCATTCTTTCCCCCATTGAATTGTCTTGGCCCCCTTGTCAGAAATCAGTTGACCATAGATGTAAGGGTTTATTTGTGGGTTTTCAGTTCTATTCCAGTAGGGCACTTGGGCAAGCTCCAAGTCAGGTCAAATAATGACAGGCCTTGCCAATGGGATCTTCCAGGGAATTGTAAGACAGGTCAAGTATTTGCAGTTCTCCGGAAATTAAGTTTTGGAGGTACTCTCCCCCTGCCCTGCCCCCCCCCCCCCAGTGGCTGCCAGGATGCTGGTTTTCATTGTGACTGTAGGCTGTTGGGTCTGTGGATAGGGGATATCGAGGCTATTTTTGGGCTGGGGCCGGGTGGAGGTTGGGAATAGGGCAAGTTAAAATGCCTTAATACTCGTTGTTCTTATTGAGCTTTGCTCTTTTTCCCTGAATAAGTGCTCCTTGGAATGTTTCTTGCGTCCTGAAGAAGTTAATTATGACAATTTTTGCTGGTGTTCTAGTTAGTTGAATGGAAGAGAGGATTTTTAGAGGTCCTTACTCTGCCAAATTTACTGCCATCCCCAGATGGTTTTCTCATAAGGTAGAAGTAAGTCGAATGATGATGAGTTCTGAGGAGTATACCACAAGGAAGACATGGTTGTAGCTCAGGAGGGTGTAAGTGTGTGGGATGCCTTAAGCAAATTTTGAGAGGGAAGGCTTATGTCTAGTTAGAAAAGGGGAAGGAGTTTTCATGTGATTTGAGAGGCATTCAGGCTCCCAGGCTCCTAAAATGGGGAATGTCATCTAGAGCATGATGGCAAAACTTGTCATCTTGAAAATATATTCCCATCCTTAAAAGAACAACTTCCATGAAGCTATATCTCTCTCCAGTTGCTGTTTCATCTTTCTCTTCTTTCCTGTATAGTTCTTGAAGGAGCTATAATGTCTTTTGCATTATATGTCATCTTCAACCCACTCTGCATTGGCGTCCCCTTCTTTCCAGAGAGGCTAGAGAAGGAAGTCCTGAAAGAGAATCATTCATTCCAGTAGAAATTGTGGATCTGGGTTCTGGATATGGAGTCAAAGTGGTAGGACTGAGAAGGATTTTCAGAGGACCAGTTGGCTTGATTCAGAGACAGACCACCTGAGGAAAGAGAGAGGTCCTGGTGGTTCTTAGTGAAATGGAGCAAGAGAGCCCAACAAGCTAATTAACATGCATTAAGAAGTGAAACCAAGGAAGTAGTATTCTCATCTATACCCGTTGAGTATATTGCTGTTCATGTTTTCAACTGTGGGTCTTTTCTGAATCAAGGCACAGATTGGGAGGACATCTCTTTCTACTTGCCGCTTTGGTCAGGATAAGATCAGACTGAGGGTCCGAGCAGCCTGGATATAAGGGACCGAATGGAGATTTGCATTCTTGCTGACAGGTAGTTGGATGGGGCTGATGTTAAACTCAGCCCAGTTCCTATCGCCTCTTGTTTCCCATTCTGCCTCAGCTCAGGTGCAAGGTGAACTTACTTTTCCTGAATCCCCGCTGTAGATCAGGTGTTGGGTTAAGGTGCTCTAAGTGTGTCCCCCAGCAAATCTTCACATTAAACCTAAGAGGTGGGAATCATTGTTCTCACTTTATGGATGAGGGAACTCAGGCTTAGAAAGATTTTTATTTGCTCAAGGTCATACAATGAATAAAAAAAATATAGCAAGGTTGTAATTTTAGGGCTGACTTCGTATTGCTTCTTTCTCTTCTTCTTCTTTTTTTTTTAAAGTCACTTTCCATTTTCAAAGAGTGACTCTGTGTCAGATGCCATGGATGCAAAAAGTGCAAAGATAAATAAGATAAAAAAGGTCTCGGACACTGGTCTCAAGGAGCTTACACGTTAGGGGAAGAGACATGCAAATAAATAAGATGGGGTAGTACAGGTTTAGACCTACGTACCTGTCCTGGGAGAGTTGGGGTACAGAGCTGGGGGTGAGGAGTGCAGATAAAAGGGGAAAGTCACTCTCCTGTTAGGTGCTGTCAAAAGGATGTGAGTTTTACCAGGAAAATAGGTATGCCAGGGTGACCTAGTGATCACTGTGGCTACATGAGTTTGATGTAAATGCTCCCTCCTCCTGTCTGCTGGGGTCATAACTCCTTCCTTCTTTCTGGTTTGAATAAAGGGAAGAACAATTTGGGCTCAATTCCTTCTCTGTCTCTGTCCCAGGAGCTCAACACAGAGCACTGCAGAGTTTCATTGCTGGAAGGAAGGGCTGGTGCATTTAGACAAAAATAAAGAGAGCAACTTTCAGACTTTCAGAAATGTGGAGGAACTAAGGTAGCAAAAGGACCTGCTGGGTCTGTCTTCTCCATGGTGGATGGTGGGCCCAGAGCTGTGGCAAACTCAGAGACCCCCAGCATAGGTCCCAATGAGAAACACAGGCAGGATACAGAAAGCACGTGGCCCACTTGATCAGTCTTTGTGTTCCCACTTTTGGTTATACACATGGGGTCAAGAAATATTTTATTCTCTTTTCTCTAAATAACAGATCATGTGCGACAGTAAATGACAACAGGCTCCTGGCTGCTGTTGTAGGGAAGACAATAGGACGAGGTGGGGTCTGTAGTGTTGGGCGAGCAATTGTCTCCCCCCGCCCGCAACTGGCAGGTGTAGTGGCTCAGTCAGTGTGTTATCACATAGAAATGTGTGCCCAGTTTGCCCAAATCTGATTTTTTAGGAGAAGCTGCGAAGCTGGATTTTCAATGAAATCACTCAATTTCAAAGTGTGGGTACTCAATTAAAAAACATTTTTTTTTTTTTAAAGTCTAGGCTGAGCTATTGAGCTGCAGGCCAGACATAATCTGCCTGCCACTAGTTGTGACTCTCATCAAGATCCCGCCATTTCTGGCCTCAGGGAACCTGCTTTCAGAACACGCAGGAGTCGAGGCTACTTCTAGCCCTTAGGGAGCAGCAGAGCCCCTGTGCTGGAGCGGTAGCCTTTCCTTCTGTCAGGGGTCAGACTCACATGCTCCTGCTTGCTCCTCCTGACTCCTTGGCATGCCTTCCTTTGTGCCTCTGGCTCCCTCAGAGCCCCTTCTTTCTAACTCGCATGTATGCCTCAACTCAAGTATCTCTAGAATGGCTGGGGAACATAAAAGAATGAGCCTGTCCAGGGATCGCACCAAAACTATGCTCTTCAAATGGTAGTCACTGGATGTTTGTGACTACTGGACAACTGAAACGTGGCTAGTCCAAATTGAGGGGAGTTGTAAATGTGTAACCTATACAAGACTTCAAAGCCCTTGTTGTGGAGAAAAGAAGATAAGATATCTCTGCTGATTTTTTTTTTTTTAAATATCCCTTATCTGTTGAGATGGTATTTTGGATGGATTGTCTTAAGTAGATTATTAAAATTAATTTGCCTGTTCGTTTTTACTTTCACGTAAATGTAGCTACTAGAAAATTAAACATGGCTCACGTCAGTCACATTATATTTTCATTGGACAACCCTGTACGAGGCCCCTCCGTGCCAAGGCTAAACTGAGAAAAGATGATTGCTGATTCTGTTCTCATCGTTGTGAGCACCGCCCCTCAGAGGCTCACGGGAGCTTGTGGGGCTATTGTGAGCGGTAACCAGGCCTAGCCATGTTGGGCACCATTCTAAACAGCTTTGCTTAAGTGGCCACTGAACTCTTAAAGGAAATGGCAATCTGTGGGGACAACTATAGGCTGAGGGCATCTCCGTGGTCTGCTACTCGATCTTTCCTTTTATTTTGACTCTGACCCTGGATTGTAGCTCTCACTACTCTCTTGGAATCTGGGATTAGTCACAACCCCACGTGTCTGGACTGGAAGGAGTGGCCAGGCCCATTTTGAGTGATAGCTCTTTTGTTCTGCAGTCAGCACTGAACTGAGCAGAAGGCTGTTTGAGTACGGATGAGCAGTTTCAGAGATAAGTCGTCCTTCTGTCCCCTCGTGGCTGGGCCACCAGCCCATAGCATGCCCTTTCCTAGCTGGTGGTGTAGGCTGGATAGTGGCCCCCCAAAGCACTCTGCCTTGGGATGAGAGATTTTTATGCCCTTAGACCCCTGACAGAAATTTAGGAATCTGTGAAGTAGAGTCCCCAATCCTCCCCACCATATGGGTCAAGGGGTATCTGGAAGATACCAGGAGAGGCAAAGAAAACCCAGAGCCAGAGTATGTGCTGTTAACGGGGAGTGCTTGCTGAACACGAGTGCTGAATCCTGGGTGTGCCGGTGGGGATTTTAACCAGAAGAGGAATCACGGCAGTAGGAACGAGAGTGCAAGTGTTGGATGAAAACATTAGAAATCACTTGGAAAAATACTGTGCTGTATGCTACTACCAGCATTGTCATAGAAAGATCTGCCCTCCTTTCCTCTCTCCTTCCTTCCCTCCTCCCTCCCTCCCTCCCTCCTTCCCTCCCTTCCTTCCTTCCCTTCTTTCTTTCTGCTGGGGCATGAGCCTGCCAGCATATCTTTGCAGTCTATCAGAGCCCTGATTTATGCCACTCAAAAGTTTTGCATGGCTGTCACCTCATTAAGGTATTTATGTCCTGGTAGAGCCTGAACTTGAATCTACCTTGAAGGTGTAATTGTGTGTTGCTAATGTAATGGCTAGAGTTGCCCATGCAAAGAGCAACATGGGAAAGGTCACGGGGGAGGAAGGCAAGGTCACAGAGCCACCTGAAGCGTGCTCAGGGTTGATGTGCTCCTTTCCTCCAATCCCAGGGAGGAGAAGTCTCATGACAGTAGGTGGGGTTTGCAGAGGGGAATGACTGCAGCATGGGCTTGTGCAGATGGGAACGGAGAGGAGTTTATTGTGCTTTCCAAATGGCTGAAAGCTTCACTGACAATCTGAGCACACACACCTCAATAGGCCCGACCCAGATGCCCATAAATATGGATGAATCAATGGGAGAGGTGGCTGCCTCTCCCCTAAAGGTGGCTTGCAGGTTCCCCAGTATTAGCAAATTTGTCTGCAAAACAATACAGGAAGATATTTTTCTTTTCAGAAATAGATACAGCATCCAGGCTTGCTCTCTTGCATTTGTTCTACTTCGCAGATAGAGTCCTTCAGTTACGTGGCCTACGAGATGTGGTCAGATGGACCACAGTCATGCTTTTCCTCCTACCACCCCAGGGAGGGCGGCTAGCTGGGTCACAGGGGCCTCCGGCCCTCTAGATTGTATAACAGTTACAGATTCAGCTAATATTTATTAAGTACCTGCTGTGAGATGTGACCAGCGCAGGGGTTCCAGCAGAGAGCAGGACAAACATGGAACCTGCCCCCATGCTCACTGATGAGCTACGGACGCATGCACCTGTCCACAGGGTGCTAAATGTCAGCTTGGAGGAAAGAGCAGGGGTCCGGGGCTGCATGGAGAAGGGACGTGGCACCCAGACCAGGTGGCACAGGAAAACCTTCCCAGAGGCACAAGAACCTGTGGATCCTACTTCGTAGAATCATGGATGGGACCTTAGATTCCCTCTCATTCCTCCTTTTCCCAACAGTGAAGAAACTGAACAACAGTGGAAGCAAAACCCCAAGTTTATACAGCTCGTAAGTGAAAGACCAGCTGAACTCAGGCCTCTTTAGTTCAGTCTGTCATCCTGTCCCACTGAAGTTAGGTAATCCTCTTTCCAGAATGTCGGGTGTTGAATGAACTGAACTTTAAGATGTAGATGAAAGAGTCGATGGGGACCAAAACGCTGCTGTTCTTAATCGTAGACGTGGTCCTGGAGAATACGGCTATGGTCTTAGGCAGAACCCCAGGATCAGGCAGACCCATCTGTCTGCCCTGTCTCCGTGGTGCTAGAGCCAAGGGAACTCTTGTGCTGGTAGACAGCTCACTTGGAAGAGAAAGAGAAGAAGGAAGGGCTGGGCTACCATCTCCAGCTTTGTCCTCCATGCGCGGTGAGCAAGTCAGGCCACGGTGAACAGGAGGTGGGGTAGAGCTGGGGGCATTGTTCATGAGCCCCGTTCACAAGGGAGGAACGCCAGGAGAGAGGAGGACACATGTCCCAAAACTCACCTTCCATGCTCATCCATTTGTCCACCACCCATATTTCTGAGCATTTCCTCCTTCTCTCTGCTAAGTGATGAGCATTTAAAGAGGTCCTGGCTCTCAGAGAAGGCAATACCTGAGTCATGAACAGTATTTTCCCTGGAGTCCGACATGGGCAAAGGGAGGGGCTATGAGACCGGAATTTTGAGTGACACAGTCAGTAGGCCATAAAGTGCCTTTTTCTGCTCTTTGAGTTGGGAAGAAAATCCATGTGGCGTCATTTGCTTCAGAAATGCTCTTGTCTTGCCTTTGTATGATGCAAACCACCATGAGGGGGGGACAAGGTTCTGAGTTTTGTGTTTTCGTGGAGAGAATGGGATAGTTGGTGTCTTTTTCCCTGTGGCTGCCCATGCTCTTGCCCTGTGGTCACACCCTGTGTCCCTACTTGCCCCCATCCCACTCCCCTTCCAGCATCTCTTCTCCGTCTTCCCTTCCTCCCTAATAAAGCACTGCCAGCCTTTGGCTCATCTGTTTTCCAAAAGTTTAATGACTGGTCTCAGAATACATTTGACTAAGGCGACAGACTCCTGAGTTTGGAGGGGTCTCAGTATAAGTGGGCATTGGAGTTAGCTTGAGTGAGTTTTCTATTATCTTGCTTTTGGTTCCCCCCAAAGGAAACCCTGAGACAAGTTTGGGGGGCAGTTCCAAGAAGTGCCAGTAGGGGGGTGAGGAAGTGAAGGAGGTAAGGGGACAAAGCCAGACCAGCCTGGGTTCCTGAGAAGGTTACTGCTGTGGGCATCTGGGGAGCTGTTCCTCTGAGGAGAGCCCGTGTGCAGCATGCCTCAGGACTGCCCTGGAAGGGGGAGGAATTCAGATGTTTCCCCATGAACTCCTACCTCTCACTAGAGGGAGGTGGCTCCTGAGTCACTGCCTCCCTGGGACAGCTGGCTTCCCCAGCAGAGACTGGAGGGCAGAGAATGGCCTGAAGCAGAGACGGTGCAGAAAGCCATGCACAGGATGGAACTGTGTGCGGTGACCTCCAGGGCAAGCTGGGGGTGTGGGTGGGGCGCTGACCACTTTGGTCATGTCTCTGCCTAGTCTCTTAAGCTACTCTTTCTCTCTCTCTCTTTTTTAAAAAATTTACTGTACCTATCACACTTTTTAATTATACATTACTTCACAAGTTTATAGTTCCGATATCTGGTTATTTATTACTGTATACCCAGTACTTAGCTCACTGCCTGAAACCTAGGAGAGCCTCAATAATTATTTGTTAACTGAGTGCTAGACTGACTGAGTGACTCAGTGCCCCTACGTCACCTTTCTGTTTCCGGGACAGGTCTGGGACTGCCTCTGGGGCTTTAGGTACTGGGAAGGGGGAGAGGAAGGGTGGAAACGATTCCTGATTCTGAGTAGTTCTTTGCCCAAGAATCTCTATAGGGACAGGGTATGGCAATCATTCAAAGGATGTCCCCTCCCTACTCCTGGAGCTTAACTCTCTGTGATGCTAAGATCTTTTCAATGGCTCACTCATTTGCTATCAGGTACCTACTACGGGCAGTCCACTATGTTCAGAGCTATAAGAAATACATGAAAGAAAGAAGACGAAGGTTTTGTCTTCCGAGAGTTTATAGTTGAATTGGGAGTAATAAAATAACCCTTGTGAATTACAAAATAGCTATAATCAAGTGATGGAGTGAGTATCTCAGGTGAAGTGCTTGTAAGGTTCAGAATCATGGAGGGGGTGAGAGTCAGTACAGCAAAGGGGGAATGGGACAAGCTCCGGACTTAGGGTGAAGAGACTTGTGTTTGTGTCCTTTCTCTGTCCATAGACCCTAAGACTCTTGAGAGCACAGACTAGAGTTGATTCAATCTGATAGAACTCGTCCCCATACTGAGAGCCCACAGAAGCCACCTTGTTTTCAGCCCCAAGTTGACCCTATCTGATGCTCCAGTTTCATTGGGTTTGGCCAGTGGAGAGCCTAGTCAGAGGAGAGAGAGGCTGGGATATTGACATTCCATGTCCCCTTCCCTGTTGTCACTTCAGCCTGGCTACTGACTTTATCCTACTCTTTCCTTTTGGGGTCCATTTACCTGACCCTCTGTCATCTCTGGGTTTTTACTAGCTCTAGATTCCCACACGGTCCACTGAAGCCCCTGTATCTTTCCCACAGCTTTATAAATTAGTCCCTTGGTAAATAAATCCTCTTGGCATTATCCAATTTCTGTTTGCCATCGGTTTCCTATTGGGACCTGGTCATTTACAGAAGAACTCAGGCCTTGCCCTTAAGAAACTCACAATCTAACAGGGAAGATAGTACCAGACAAAACCACTCCTATCTGCAACTACTCCAAAACCAATCTGAGGCAGATTGAAGGCAGTATGCTGACAGACAGGAGAAGGTGTGATGGTTGAAGTTATAGGAGGTAAGAGGCCTTGTTAAATATACTTTGGGATGTACAGGTGATAAGAACCCTTAGACAAGAGGTTCTTTCCTATAATTATGCTGATTAAACTGTGGCAGCATGATTTACTGAAATAGCAATTGGGGCTTTGTTGTTAATGCAATAGGGTTGGCATTTTCCGTACTCTGCTAATGCCTCTGTTCCCTCTGAAGGAAGCTTCTGCTGGAAACGGAAGTTCTCGGCACTCCCAGAAGAGAGTGCCTCTCCTGCTTTTGTTTTGCTGAATTCTGTGCTCTGGAGGAGATCATGCTAAGCTTTGAGAGTAGAGAAAGTGGAAACCAGTGTTTGGCATCCAAGAGGCTCAAGATGTTGAGGCTAACATAGGAGAAGGGGGCATTTTAGAGCATCCCCTTATACTTGGAGGGAAGGAAGAGTTCTCAGGTTCTTCAGGTTGTGGGCACCAGTGACTGGCCCTGAAGATAACTGCAGGTAAGTGGCAGGATCTCAGGGGAGCATGGCTCCTCGGGTGCCCCAAGGAAGCTGGACTTAGCACACTGTACACTTAGCCTTGACTGTGACTCCAGGACAGAGGAGATGCTCCCCCCTGTGGGATTTCATGGACTTGGACGATACCGTATTAGTGATGGATCATGCATCAGAGAGCCATTCCTGAATGATGCCTCCTGTGCCAGGTCCCTGGGAACGTTGCCAACCCTCAGGGAGGAAAGTATTCGCCACTAGTGATTCAAGTTAAATTTGTTACCAACCCAATGGAATGGGGGCTCAGAAAAGATTGAATTTTATTTCAAGAGATAAAAATAATGTGAAATTTATGATGTTAAATCTTACAGAGTAAAATTCACACCTGCTTCATGTGGGGAACCTCCTCCAGGACTGCTAAGAATCCAGGGCGTAACATATCTGACCACAGATTTATTACTGTCCTAGTGGTGGGACCAATTGGTTTTGAGGAAATGACTGTTTCTCTGTTGGAAAACTGGTGGGCAGAGATGAGTGTGGACTCTCAGAAGTCACAGCTGATTTGGGGAACACCGTGAGCTGCTGATGAGACAGAATTTGAAAGAGGACTCTAGAGTTCTTTAAACTTCTGTGTTGATACAGGTGGCTTAAAGAGTATTTGGAAGGAAGAAAACTCAAGTGTAACTTTGTTAGATTACACTGACAGTATTAATATTCCTGCAATCCCTGAGGGAAGACAGTGACCTTTTCGATTCACAGGAGAAATTTAAGGCCCCATCTCTGATTTTATTTTTAAAAACAAACAAAGTTTAACTTTTTTCCAGGATAGAGACACATCAGAGACTGATATCACCAGAGTCCCTGGTAGGAGAACTCCCTATTTCCCAAGGGTCATGGCGGGTGGAGAACAGATATCCTTATGTGATTCTAGCAGCAGTCTTCCCAGTGGGGGCACATGGGATGTACCTGACATGTTGGGGAAGATACTCAGTGTCCTATGTCATTAGGGGATTGCAAATTAAAACAACAATAAGATCTCGCTGTACACCTATTAGAATGGCTAACATTGAAAAACTGACAACACCAAAAGCTGATGAGGATATGGAACAGCAGGAACTTTCATTCATTGCTGGTGGGAATGCACAATGGCACTCATTTTGGAAGGCAGTTTGGCAGTTTCTTACAGAGCTAAACATAGTCTTGCTATATGATCTAGTAATTATGCTCCTAGGCATTTCCCCATATGAATTGAAATCTTATGTCTACAATGAAAACCTACATATAGATGTTTGCACCAGCTTTATTCATAATTGCCCAAACTGGAAGTGACCAAGGTGTCCTTCAATAGATGAATGGGAACAAATTGTGGTACATCCATGCAATGAAATATTATCTGGCAATAACAATAAATGAGCTCTCAAGCTGCAAAAAACATGGAAGCAACTTAAATGCACCTTGCTTAGTGAAAGAAGCCAGTCTGAAAAGACTACATACTGTATGATTCCAGCTATATGACATTCTAAAAAAGTCACTGTATTCTAAGGAAATCCCAGCTACTTAGAGATGTCATACGATGGTGTTCCAGCCAGTAGTGCCAGCTAATGTCCCAGATGACAAACAGCATCATCTGCTAGACATATGAGCACACGAGCCTCTAGATAATTCTAGCCCTTAGCTGTCAAGGTGCCCTCAGCCTTATGGCCTTTCAGCTGAGGATCCAGGTATCATGAGCAGAAGTAAACCATCCCCACTCTGCTCTGCCTGAACTCTTGACTTCCAGAGTTCATGAGCATAATCAATGCTTGTTTTGTACTTCATTTGTTTACAAAAAACCCAAATGAACTGAATTCCTGTGTTGGTTTCCTATGGCTGCTGTAACAAATTATCAAAAACTCAGGGTCTTAGAACAGCACCAATTTATAATCTTGAGTTCTGGATGTCTGAAGTCTGAAATAAGTCCTACTAGGCTAAAACCAAGGTAGCAGGAAGGCTGCATTCATTCTGGAGGCTCTAGGGGAGATTCTATTTTCTTGTAGTTTCCCAGCATTTCAAGGTTGCCCACATTCCTTTGCTCATGGCCTCATTCTTCTTCCATCTTCAAAGCCAGCAATATCAGGCCAAGTCTTTCCCACGCCACCTTCCTTCTGGTTCTCCCTCTTTTGTCTTTTGACTTATAAAGGACCCTTGTGATTCCATTGCCCTCCCCCTTCCCCTATGTCATTCAGGATAATCTTCCCATCTCAAGGTCTGCTGATTAGCAATCTTAATTCCATCTGTAACTTTAATTCTCCTTTGCTATATTACTTTATATATTCATAGGTTCTGGAGTTTAGGACATACAGACATCTTTGGGGGCCTTTATTCTATCAAAGTTCCAAACTAGCTTTATTATCACTTATGGGATAGGAGTTTTGGTAGGCATTTCTTAAACTGGTTGAGAGTGTGTTTTGCATACTTTGTATCTCTCTGCAGACTTTACACATAACAGATTCTCAGTAAATATATGTTGACTGTCTCCTCCTCAAAAAAAGTGCATATAGAGAAAGTAAATATATTCACATACTAATTGCACTGTTCTTGGAGAAGGAATTATACAGATGACATGCAGAGCAATCTGAAACCCATCTGGGATGCATTAACCTGCTCTTCTTCTGGTTTAGCTCATTGAACTCAGCATAGCTTTGTGAAGTAGGTGGGTCGGAGCTGTTACCCATATTTTACAAATGGGAAAGGAAATCTCAGGAGGGTGAATGACCTTTCCGAAGTCACCCAGGAGTCACTCTAGAGCCAACCTTGAGGTCTTTCTGATGTTTACAAACCCAATTATTTTCCCTTATCCTCTCCAGTGCCCCAGCATCCCCTTAGCCTCTTCCTGGGAGGGTGGATTTCCTGTGTCAAAATCTTGTGTCAAAATCTTACATTTGCTTCTGTCTTCCCCTTATATTTCTTTCCAAGCCTAAGAGATTTCTGTTTTCCCCCCTCTGTCCTATGATTTCACTTCCAGTATGTTCTTCATATGAAGCTCCATGTTTTGGGACATTCTCAGAGACCAGCCAAGGGAAGCAAGCAAGAGCAGCTACGTGAACTTTTATCTCCCTGTCCTCTACTGCATGCAGAGGCTCTAAATTCCATGCTTCTATATAGATGTGTTTGGACTGGCAACAGGTGATAAAGTCTGGTCTCACTCTCGAGCCATATTCAGACTTCCAAGGGTCCTTTAGGGTTGTCAGGGGCAGAGAGAGCCAGAGTCACCACCGGCTTCCTTAGTTGAGCGTTCATTAATTTAACCATCCATCTAGCTAATTAAAAACATTATTGGCCATATTTGGAGAAATGGGATTGTTCAAGATTTCTTAGTCAGTAGCAGAGATGAGAGTAGAACCCAATGTACTTCCTCAGCCCTACTCACTACCATTATCAACCCATTCACAGACAACAGCATGTCAAGAGGGCATGGTCAGGCTATGAGCTTGCTTGTCTCCATTAGTCTTCAGCTGCCATTTTTTGAGCATTTTCAAGTTCAGAGGTTTGTTGGCTTGGAGACAACAGGGAACAGAAGGAAGGGGAGAGCTTGCAGTGACATTGGGGTTTGAATCCCAGCTCTAGAAATAATCAACTCTGTGCAAATAAGTTAAATAGTTTTTAACCTTACTGGACTCTTTGTGTAATGAGAATAACAATACTGTCTTTCTAAGACTTGTGAGGGTAAATATTATGGTTCATATGAAAACATGTGACCAAGTGTGTGACCCACAGTAGGTGCTCAGTAAATACCCACTTCTCTCCTTCTTCCTGTCTATATTGCATTCAGCTACTTCTCAGGCGTGTCCCCAAAGAAGACGCTAAGGGTAGGTAAGCCATACTGGGAACTGAAATTACACTCTTGGTTCTGCTGTTGCCCTGGATAAGATGTAGCCTAATTCTGTATATTGCCTTTTTTTTACATCCATAAAACCATAAAAGTTTGGATAGTCAAGCCTACCATGATAACCTCATGAGGCTTGGTGAATGTACTAAGCTCCTAGGACTGAAAAATCTATTTAACAGTAGATTTATAGAAAAACAAATTTCAGATGCATAGAACAGTGAGGAAAAGGAGGCTCAGCTTCTAATATTACTGTACCAGTGAAGAGAAAAATAAGCAACCCGAGTAACTCGCCAACAGTTGAAAAGTAAATATTTCAGGATGGAATGGGTATAGAGTTGGTCAAAAAGCTATTGAGTACAATATTGTACTCTGTTGTACTGTTGAGTACAATAGCTCCAGGGATTGAAATTTTTTTTTACCAACATAGTTACTATGGTTAATAGAATATGTACTGAACATTCCCAGCTCTCCTCTAGGCAAGCTGTAAATAAGAATATGTAAACAGAGCCCCTCCCCAATATCTACAATTAAAGGAGATTAAAAAAAAAAACAAGCCAAGCATGAATAAATGAGAGATATACTAGGGAAAGAAAGGGGCATTAGACTCATCATGAATCAGGAGAACCCCTGAGCACCACATATGGGGCTCAGAGTCTGAGAAAGGAGATAGGTAAGTGGTCCAAAAGAAAGCAATGAAAATGACAAAATGAGCTCTGAAGGATGGTTAAATACTTTGGGTTGATTCCTTTGCAAGAGTAAGGGTTCAGATTTATGAGGCTCTGACTGTCCATTGCACACATGTCCTCCTGTCCTCCCAGCTTTCCTCACAGCTTACTCTTCCTCTTCCCCTACCGCCCTTTGTGGTCTGTTTCCAGAACACAGAGTTTTATCAGACTGCAAGTCCTCTGAGGAAGAGAATCATACCTTATTTGTCTCTGAATGTCAGTCCACTGGTGTTCATGCAGAGTAAAGGACTTACTCACTGCGTGTTGAGTGAGTGACTGGGAGGCAGGATGGCTGCTGGTGAGCCGACCATAGCTGGCTCAGAGGAGCGAGAAGGTGCAGGCTGTTTGTCACTACTTAGAAAGTATCTTGACATGTTTGCTGGGAGGATAGCTGTTTGGATGCCACGGCGGATGTCTATTGGTTGCTCACCTAGCATCCGTGGCTGCCTTCCCCTCTTTCTGACAACACACAATTTCTTTCTGGTGGCCATGGTGGGCATTACCCCACCCTCGGCCAATCAATGTATCTTCCTTGCCTGGCTGTCAGTCTACGGGCCAGGTGATAAACCAGGGCCACTCCAATTTCTTTTCAGGCTCATCTAAATCAGAGTGAAGCTTATCGGTCTGCTCCAAGGTTTGTAGGAGAGAAGGTGCATGGCTCTTTCTTTAGTCTGGGTGATGTAGAGCATGAACACTGTAATAGAATCACTGGGACCACTTTGCTTCATTTAGAGACGAAGCAAGCACATGGATAAGGGCCGAACCAGAGAAACGGAACACAGGCCTGAATCAGGCTGCTCAGATGACAGCTCTCCATTGTGCATTTCTGTGGGAGGCAGGACATTCTCTCCATGTTGAAGCCAATCTGGTTTAGATTTTATTAATATTCATCACGCCACACACGTTAGGGGATGCAGCTATACTTGGGCCTGGGAACCAAGAGTCAGCGGCGTGGGGGACAGGAGCTCAGGGGTCTGGGTCCACTGCTGCCCCACCAGCTCTGAGCCTGGGGGAGTTGTTTGCACTTTGGGACTCAGTGTTGCTCACAGGTAGAGTAGAGTAAGGCAGGGTAATAGGCTTCTGAGGATTAAATGAGATAATAGGCATGTGATGAGAGCTCAGAAGAGAGTAGCACAAGGGTGCTGACATAGGCAACCTTGACCCATCCTCCCTGGATTTTCAAGTATAAAAGGGCATATCCCGAGTCACAGTTGAGCTTTCTTGTCACAATTCTCTGCCTTAGGCTTGCTCACCTTAAGTTTTTTGTGTGTATTTCTTAGAAGGTCAAATTAACTTAAAGGGCTTATTAATACAGTCCATTGTACAGCGCTTTACTTACTGTATTTCAGTCAGAGGCTTTGTAGAGAAACAGAACCACTAGGATAGAGGTGCAGATACTAGTAGATACCTATCCGTATCTCTCTATATTTATATAGCTCTATCAAAAGATTTTTTTTATGAGGATTTTTTTTGTGTGTGTGAAAATTTCTTCTTAATTTAGCAAGTTCTTGGTCTTTGTTGTCTGATTTAATCCTCATAACAATGCTGTGAGGTTCTTTTGACAAGTGTTCTATTTTCGCCATACAAAAGAGGTGTTGGAGACACCGAGAGATTAATTTGTTGACTCGGTCAAGGTCACAGAGCTCCTAAACAGTAGAAAGAAGATGAGAATTGAAATCCTCTGAATCCAGCGTAATGCTGTTTTCACTCTACTGGATTTTTATGTACCTCTTTACCTGCAGGGAGCTGCAAAGTTGAGAAGAGCCCATTTACAGAATTACCTATCTCCGTTCTGCAGTGTGTTTAGGGACAGACAGCGTAATACAAACTGTCAGATCATGTGCAATTACCATTATTACTCATTCACCAACAAAGTCTAACAACCTTGTATGCCTTTGTCCAACGAGCGCCTGCATCTGAGAAACGTACTTGGGTTGGCATCAGTTGGCCACTTAATTCTCAACCTGAGATGAGCTCTTGCTTCGTTTAATGGCTTTCAAAACGTTGACATGCATGGGAGCACAAAACAGCACTCTTTCTTGTTTTTCCCTCCTTCTAAAACCACAAGAAATTATTTAAGGAAGTTTTAATGAAATGCATCTGTCACTTATTAAGATGGATGGCTGGAGTGCAGCTTTCCATTACTGGAAATGGCAGAATCAAATTAGGAAATAACAGTCCTCAGCATCTTCTCCAACTGGCTTTTGCATAATGTGTTGGGAAAAATGCCACCTTGGCAGAAAGCAGCTGTTGTGAGGGCCAGGGTTCCTTTCCCAAAGGGGTTGTGTTTATCAGTGAGATACCTCTTCTCCTTCAGTGAGTGAAATGGCTGGGTCTGAAAGGGAAGCTTTCTTGCCCAGGACGCTTTCTGGTGTTTAGAGGCTGGAGGCTCTGTCTCATAGTCCAGGAGGCGCAGAGAAACCTTTACTCTGTGTGCTTCTCCAAGTCAGAAGGCCTGACTTTGGTTTGGCTTTCTAAGCATTCAATCTCTCTTATCTTATTGGGCCCAGCAGCATCCGTTCAACAAAATACTGGATGTCTACTGTGTGGCCACCACTCTTTTGACTCTGGGGTTACCAACAAGAGCAGAACAATGTGCCTGCTTCATGTAGTTCCTACGGTAGATGGGGTCACAGCAGATAAAGTTCAGAAAGTGTTTCATGCTATGAAGGTAAAAAAGCCAAGACACAAAGTAAAGAGTGGGTGGAGAAGAGGTTTATTAGAGAGAATAAAATATCTTTCACAAGTTGTGCAACCCAGGCTCTCATTTCAGGAAAACCATTGTATTTTTGTGTCTCTGGGGGAAACTGTGGCTACCATTTTGTTGTCGTTGTTGTTGTTGTTTTATTAAAAAGGATTTTTGAGATCATTGAATTAATTTCCCATCTAAACACAGGAATCTCATTTTTTAACAACTCAGAAATGATGGTGGACTGGTCACCTTTTCCCGAGTACATCTAGACTCAACTTCTGTTTCTCCCAGAAGAAGTCAAATTGACTTAAATGTTTGTTAATCTACATCATTTTCCAGTAACCATTTATGGAGCTTCTACCATGCACCAGGCATGTGTGAGGTCCTGGGGTGAGAGCAGTGAACAAGGCACAGACTATCACCAGCATCCCGTTCATTTCCATTTCACCTTGTTGTTAACGAAGGGCTGTGATGCATGGGATTTTATCCTTTCATCCATCCTACAGGGTTGGCAGGTCAAGTATAATCAAAGTATTGAAATGTGTGACTGTCATTAACACTCTTCTGTACATATTTCTGGCTTTCTGTTTTCTGAGCATAACCCTTTTAGGTAGTCACACCATGTGACATGCTCTGGCCCGTGAAATATAAGGAAGGATCTTGTCACCAATAATCAGAGACTCTAAGAGGACTATTACCTTTTCCACTTTTGTGGGGATGATGAATGCTCATGTCCCCATCACCAGCTCACTGAGGAACCACAGGGAGGAACAACCCCACCCACTGCATGTGAGGTGTTAGAAATTAAACTTTTGCTGTATTAAGCTATTGAATTTTGTGGTATTATTACTGCTTCATCAGCTGACCCCAGCTAAGACAAAGTTCCGTCTAATCACCTTTCTTCACTGGTAGCTTATTGTCTCGTGGAGGCACTTCGCCTCTAAGAGGGGGTCCATTCCATTGCTGGAAAGTTCTCACTGTTGGGAAGTTCCACCTTCAAAATGGAAATAAAATCTGCTTTTCCGTGATTCCCTCTGACTCCTCACTCTTTCCTCTGGAATATCAAGGGAGACACCTACATCTCCTTCTACATGGATGCTTTTCAGATAATATGACAGCTGTCATGTCTCCCCTCAGAGCTCTCTTCTCCAGGAGGAATGTGACTGATACCCTCAAACTGATTCTTTGATGACATGGTTCCCAGATGCCTCATTATTCTTGTTTTCAGTCTCTAGATATGCCCTAACTTGCCAATGTAGCTGTTATATGGGGAAATCATAGTTTCAGATGTTTTATGACCACATCTACTAAAATGAAACCTCTATTTTTTTAAATGTCCAGCTATTTAAAACTAAAATATGTATATGTGTATATATATAAAGATTTAGTGATCCTTTAAAACAAATTCAGTCTTACATTTCCTGCTTAAAATCTTAAATAACTTCCCAGGGTTTTTAGGAGAAAGTACTTTTGAGACCCTCAGTGATTGACCATAGCCTACTTTTCCAACTTTATCTTTCCCAGACATCCTTGTGTTTGTCATTTGTCTGTTTTTCCTCTGATCCATTCCTCTACCCTGCATCACAGTAACACAGAAAGAATATATTCCAAGGCTCCCCTGTTGGCTGGATTTCATTTAGGTTTGGCTCACTGAAGGCACCGGTGGGAGATGAAGGGTGGAAGGGTATTTTTACTCTCCCACCGCTCTGCCTCAAATGATGTTCCAGAAAGGGCTGTGTTTTCGCTCTCTCCTGTGGCTATAGCTCCTGCCAGGCTGCTGTGTCCTCTCTAGCCATACGCTTGCCAGGCAGTCACCCCCAAGCTGGTGCCCTGCCACATGGCTCCTGTTCTGGGCTCTGGTAACCCCCAGTCGTCCCTGCCTTCCTGCTGTCACTGATGGCCGAGTTGCTGTCTCATCCTGTTTATCTTTTCAGCGATTCCGTAAGAGTTGTAAAACATTCCCTCTATTAAATTTTCCCTATTTGAGATGCCTGGAGAAGTTTCTGTTTTCTGACTTACATCCATCTGGCATACTACTCTCAACCACAGTGAACATCTTTTCTTGGAATAAGCCATGTTCTGCCTTGTGGGTATGAAACAGTTGTCTCTCCTCACTCCTAAATGTGACTGACTTCTCTTCATTCTTCAGTTCTCAGTGTTCTCCCCTTGGAGCTCCCATAGCAGTCCATGCTCACTTTTATCAGTAACTTGTTTACTGTTGACTTGACCATTTTCCTTTGGAATTATGCCACGTCAGCCTTAATTATTGTGTTCTTAGAACCTAACTTCGTGTCTGGCTACTAGAAGATGCTCAACGAATAACTGAAGAATAAATGAATTAGTAGTAAATAAAATATAGTCAGGACCCAGAATTTTATATGTTGAATATATATATTTTATTATATTGTATTATATTAATTCAAGTTAATTAATTTAATTATATACAAATATATTTGTATTATGTTATATATTATATATAAATAAATATAAATAATCTTAATATTTGTATTATAATTATATATAAATAATATAAAATAAATATAAATAAATAATTTTAATTATTATATATAATAAAACTTATTTGTTTATTTTTAATTTATATGGAATACATATTCTATATAAATGTATATTTATTTATATAAATTATATATAATAAATGTTATTTAAATCAAATTAATTAATAAAATCAATTAAATTAAATATAGATATATTAAAGTGAAATGAGTACCTTGGTAATTATCTGTATGTCTGGAACTTTGAGAGCAATGAGGAGTGTTGTCGTGGGGACCTGTATTGTGTCTCTGATATGTGCAGGGACATGTGTAACCTTGATTTATATTTTGGATGTCTGTGAGGAAAGACATTTCCTGATTTTTTTTTTTTTTTAACCACAAAAAGTGTAGCTTGGATAGGGAATTGTTGTTGCCGTTAGTTGTGCCAGATGACCATGCCATTGGCAGTGGTCTCAGATTCTGTAAAAGTATATGGATGAAATTGATTATTGGCCAGGGCATCTAACCAGTGCTAAGACAACCACTGGATGTTTGGCCATTTGTACTTACTTTAGGTCCCATTCTTGATCGGGAATGTCCTGGTTGGGGAATGGAAAACACCAGCTCTCCAGTGGGCTCTGTCATGTGTGGTGGTGCCACCACCATGCGTATTGCATACAGACTCTCTTTTCTAGTCAACTCAGTTGATTCCAAGGGGCTCTCCAGGTGGCCTGTGGGTCTAGGAGAATGGGTGACCGCCTCTGACTCCATTGATTCTAGCAAGAGATTGAGGACGGGGAAGCTATTCCTCCTGTAGGCAGGATATGACAAAAGGCCCAGGTTTGGCTGTAACTGTGTCATTTTAATAATGGAATAGTGGCCTCTGTGGCCGTGCCAAACCTGTGGATTGCTGTCTCCATGACCCAAGGCATAATGGGCAGCTGGATAAAGGCTGGACTTAGAAAGCTGGGCAAGGGCTGGTCTTAGGAATTGTGAAAGCTTCCATCCATTTCCAGAGGAGCTCAGTATGTGGCCACAAGTCACTGCTTTAATGGTATCTATGATACACTGGAAGCCCATGAGCAATTTACAGCCATCACAGGTGGGTCCAGAGACTTCAGGAGGCAGGGAGAGGAGGTTGCTAATGTTCTACAGTAAAGGAGTTTCTAGGGAGCACTAATGGGATTGCCTGTTGCACTGCAATTTGGACAGATTTTAGAGACTTTTATTGCCAGGGTGGGGGGCATTTTAAGGTGGACTGATTTATGTGTAACAAGAAAACGGACTTAAGGAGAATTTATAAGTGAGGAATGTGTCGCCTCCGAATCCAGATAGATCCAGTAAGTTAGTTGGGCTTTCTCTAAAGCAGTGGTACCAAGAAGGTGAGGAGTTGATTCCTTGATCAAACAGAAATGTCATTAAAGTGGTAGAGCCTTGAATCTTATGGGGAGCAGTGGCTCAGCCCTAACTGGGAAAATGCTCTGCTGAATGTTTATATATCCTGTGTGAGTGTTTCCTTTGAATTTCTTTAGAGGAAGATATCATCAGTGTGATGTCATACTTGTTGTCATACTTGTGTTCCTGGGGAAGATTGAATGCAGTTAAGATTTTGCCTGCGAGCCACTTTGGAAAACAGTGTGGAGATTCCTTAAGAAATTAAAAATAGAGCTTCCTTATGACCCTGCAATTACACTACTGGGTATTTACCCCAAAGATACAGATGTAGTGAAAAGAAGGGCCATCTGTACCCCAATGTTCATAGCAGCAATGGCCACGGTCACCAAACTGTGGAAAGAACCAAGATGCCTTCAACGGACGCATGGATAAGGAAGATGTGGTTCACATACACTATAGAATATTATGCCTCCATCAGAAAGGATGAATACCCAACTTTTGTATCAACATGGATGGGACTGGAAGAGATTATGCTGAGTGAAATAAGTCAGGCAGAGAGAGTCAATTATCATATGGTTTCACTTATTTGTGGAGGATAAAGAATAACACAGAGGACATGGGGAGATGGAGAGGAGAAGGGAGTTGAGGGAAATCGGACAGGGAGATGAACCATGAGAGACTATGGACTCTGAAAAACAATCTGAGGGTTTTGAAGGAGTGGGGGGTGGGAAGTTGGGTGAGCCTGGTGGTGGGTATTATGGAGGGCATGTATTGCATGGAGCACTGGGTGTGGTGCATAAACAATGAATTCTGGTACACTGAAAAGAAATTAAAATAAGAAAAAAATTTAAAAAAAGGAAAAAAAAAGATCTTGCCTGCAAAGACTGAGTGTGATGCCAGGGCTGTTGAAATACCCCACGGGGAGGCAATTATTGTGTTCATGCAAAAGTGAAGGTAAATTTCAATTAAGATTCTGTCAAAATTGGTACCAAAAAGAACATATGAGCTAAATTTATGATCAAAAATACTTTTTAACTGCTGATCGGATGGAGTCAGTAATGTCAATATTTGGTACGGGGACTTTAACTGAGGGTATCGTGGCATTAAGGTTACTGGTAAACCACTGTTAGGTATCATTTACTTTCACCAGGTTTCAGTGAGCACTGGCAAATTGGGTTATTGAAGGAGGGAGATGGTAGAAACAATGATCTCTTCTTTCAGTAAGTCTTGTATAATGGCTCTTAATTCCTGTAGGCCTGATTTCAGAATATATTGAGCCATCTGAAGTATTCTAACCAGGTGGAAGGGAGGTGTGGAGAAAGTCTGTGGGATCGCATTTTGTGAAACTGACTGTAAGTGCCAAATTGTTCATTTTATTCACATTTACTGCTTATTGTATCTGGGAGTCCGTGCCCACTGTGGGCTCTTGTGGGACAGGGAGTGCCGTGACCATGGGGAATTTAGGTAAGGTAACAGTGCTTATGGTTAAGGGGAGGCATACCTGTTTGCCCTATTTATGTTTCGTAACTTCCCTAAGAACATAGGAGTACCTCGTTAAATTTTGTGGGATCCCAAGTATAATTGTAACTTAGCCTGATATTAAGGCCATGAGGATCTGCCAATTCTGTGGAAACCAATGACCCACCAGAGAGAGATAGGGGCAGTTGTCCCCCGATGGCGGCTGCTGCTTCTGGGAGATGCTAAGTTGCTAGCAGGCTTGTGATGGTTGCCTAAAATCCAGGTTCTGGATGGGGGCCATTTAAGGTGGCAGGGGCATGAGAGACACAGAGGTCTGGAGGCAACTTGCTATGCACCTGGTGTGGCTTGGCACTGGGGGCCTTGTAGCTTCCCCATGATCTGCTGTAATAAACTTACAACTCTTCAGGGATTATGCTCCAAATGAAATGATTTAAGTCTCCAGTATCAGGCCTTTTGATGGAGACCTTGATTTTGGGAGGTTGGTTGCCTGGATGTCCTTTTGGAGGACCATTACTTCCCTTATAATTCTTCTCTTGATTGCTTTCTTGATAGGCAAACATTTATTTGGGCTTCATCCTCTTGTTCTTCAGTGGCAACTAATAACTGTTGGCCATCTAACGCTTCTTAATAGTGTCAGCCTGGCTAATAAGGGGAAGCAGGGCTGCTTGATAATTTGGAGGTGCCCTTCTTAAGGATAATTGGCTTGTGTCAACATCAAAATGTTCTGTATGGGACTACTTAGGGCCTTTGGTCCATTGGGACATTTGGTGACAATAAGTCCATTGCACTATGCTAACTTTCCTCGATAGCTATTGTCCTTCCTCCAAGGTTTTCCCACAGTCGAAGGCCTGAGCATTTGCAGTGATGGCAGTGGGATGGGCTCTTTACCATGCCATGAACACCCAACGGATGAGAGGAAAGACAGAGAGATGAGCTCTAGAGTGATTCAGGAGGTGCGTTATTATGGGTCCATTTTGATAGATTAAGTGAGTTTCTTAAAAAGTTATTAATTTGCGGATCATGAGATAGGACTGCCAGTTGGCACATCTCAATAGATGTTAAAATTAATTCCAAACTAGTGCTGCAGAGGTGCAAAAGCCAGTTGGTTCCCTTTTCATCTTCCCATTAAGTTCTTTTAATAAATTTTGAATTTCTAATCAGGTCAAATCATTGACCTCTGTTTTAGTTTCTGTTTCCTCCTGAAAAATTATTTTTGAGTAATGATGAGGAGCACTTCAGGGGAGGTCTTGCCCTGTCCTGTCTTTAAGATTCTCTGTCTAGGGAATCCCAGTCAGGGTCATCAGGGTCAGGAATTCCCCTCCCCCTACCCCCCCACCACAGTGTTACTCCCACAATACCATCTCTTTTGTAGCCATAGTGAAGCTGGAATGGCCACCTAGCATTCTGATAGGTGGTAGCACCCAGAGTCTTTGGTGATCACTTTGTCATTTTCCCAGTAAATATATAGTTTCCTCTGGCTCCTTTGGGGAACTTGGGTAAAACACTCTGGTCCCCTTTCATTAGTATCTTTGCCTTGGGGCATCAGGCATGTAATGCTGAAGATCAGGATCGTGTGTGTGTGTGTGTGTGTGTGTGTGTGTGTGTGTGTCTAATAGAAGCAAAGTGGCAACAAAGCTGTGGCACTTTCAGCCTCCCAGAAATCTGGGGGGCAGGAGCTTGTACCTCCCATAATAGTTGCTTTATTCATATGAGTGATGTCCACATGGCCCGTATATTGCACACAGTAGCAGTTTGTCCCTGAGTGTTCTATAGAACAGGGGTCAACGGTGGCTGGTACCCACAGAGAACAGTCATAGAGCAAGAGTCCTTCCCTGAGCCTAGAGTCAGTCTGTCCTGGCTTATGGTGAAATCAAAGCATGCGATTCCATCTGAGACGTACAAACAAATGCAGGCCATGTGGCACTACCCAGGGTGACTGTCAGGAGGGTCCTAATCCTGTTTAAGGACTCTTGTTTCTAAATGACAGGGATCGCAGCTTCTGAGATCAGTGGAGTGTCTAACAGGGGCAGTAGGCCTCACAGCTCAGAGAGCAAGCTCGCCAGCAGGCAGCGGCACAGTGCACACAGCACACTGGCCAGCAGGCCACGGCTCAGTGTGCGTCCTCGCCGGTAGGCCGCTGAGCTGGTTAGCCCACCGCAACCGAGAGAAGGAGTCCCGGGGAGTGGTGGTCATCGCCCAGACCATCCTGCTTATGGTGCCTGTTGTCTTATGGTTGTCCATGGCGGGTGGGGTCAGTTCTTCCCCCCACATTGGCTTGGATATCAAGACTGCTGATGCCAGGCCTGCACCAAGAGAGTGTGAGAATGATTCATGTCTGCACTGGGGCTTTCTGGAGGGAGCAGGGCACGTGCCAGGCTAGTCTGAAATGGCTTGAGTGAAACAAGGGGATAGTGGCTTTGGTTTTTGTTGTGGTTGTGAGCGGGAGGGCTTGTGAGGCATCCAGGGGGCGAGCTCCGGGGCTTTCTCAGCAGCTTGCCCAGACGTGGGGCAAGAGGAAAGGGAGAGGGGTAGGGACCTTTCAAGCATGAAGAAAATGGAGTCAGAGCCTTTATTACACAGATACGAAATGGTTAACAAAATTCTGATTTTGACTTAAGAGTTCAAATGGTATCATTGGCAGCTGACCATGTCAGGTGTTTTCCCAAGAAGTAACAGTCTCATTTCATTTGCTTTTGACCCAGTGCCTGCTAAATCCATAATTCTGAATAACCATAGTCGGTTAGTCATTCTTCCAAGTGAGGGCGCTGTTCTGTGCAAGATTGGCGGGCGCACCTTGCTGCTGCCTCACACCCGTGCTTTCCCTGCTGATGCCTGCACTGCTGAGGGGTGTGGCACGAGGGCTTTGTGCTTCCTTCTCACTTCCTCACCCAGGCTATGAAAGAGGCATTTACACAGGCATCAAGATTTCATAATGTTAATCCTTTGTCTTGCTTCATCAAGGCAATTTGTAGAGAAACCAGCCTTTTCTTTGACCAGGGGTGTCTGGCTGTGGAGAAGACAGTGGCCCCAGCACACTGTGGTGGCGTGGCTGTGATGCACGTGGAGACACGAGCAGGCTGACCGATGTTGCCTTTGCACCATCAGTAGAAATACCACCTCAGTTTGAAAAGCAAGTAATATCTCAGTACTACTACAAAAATGGTTTTGACCTCATAGCGCCACTGAGAGTGTCTTAGCAACCACACCTTTCAGCTTATTTGCTTTCCACACTTTGAAAATTGCTGGTCACGGTCAAAGTCAAGGGGCAGGGAAGTAGCCTCTGCCCTCCTTGAGGCCATACTGTAAGGGTGCTACTGCAGGGAGGTGGAGAATTAGGACCAATAATTCATCAATAATTCATCAAATAATGGGTGTCTTACCAGTCTCAGCTTATCTCTAACCAAACTCACTCGCTTAATTTACGTTATGTTGGAGGCTTTGTTTGGGGGAATCAGTAATAAACAATAAATAAGATTTGGCTCCTGACATGTTCTCAGATCAGTACAGGCTAGACACACTGCAGTAAATGGTCGTAAAGCCCTTATCTTCCATAGACCTTGTGACAGAAGTACATACTACATCTGTGCTAAGGGAGCGTGTAACTAAATCTGTATGTTGGGTTCAGAAAAGACTTAACTAAGGGCATTTAGGCTGATCTTCCAGGATAGTAGCAGTAGCTCAGGTGGGAAAATGAGAATAGGAGCTTTCAGGTAAGGAAGTGACAGGTTAATGACACAAAGGCCACAGAGTCAAACCTGCTGGCATTTCTTCAAAACCAGCTCTAGCTTTGGCTTTCTGTGACTATCTCAGTGATGCCTTCATTCATCCCAGATCACAACCTGAGCCTTCATCTCATCTTCGCCTTCTCCTTTTTAGCCATTCATTCATCAACTTTGTATCAAGCAAATTTTTGGGGGGAGTTGCATCTTATTCACGGATGGGGCTCCAAAGTCGAAAGTGGCCAAGGTAGGAAAGTACATAGAGACCCAGTTACCTCCGAAAACTCCCTAGGTCACCCATAAAACTCACTACGTATGTTTTTATGAAGACTTGATTTGGGGATACATGCCAGGTGTAAAAAAGGATCTTTCAACATTAGCCACACACGGGGAGCTGAGAACGAGGGAAGGAATGAGCTTCACAGCGTCTGCCTGGCTCTCGCTCACCCCCCGAAGCAGGACCTCAGAGTGGAGTAGCAGGCAGACAGGTCTGCATAGTTGAAATGGCTTTTCCCTCTGTGCACACAGGTCCTTGCAGCTGAATCTGTAGAGGTGAAAGGCACATATGGTGGGACTCCTTTCTGTTTCATCTCTGGTCATGTTGGCACTTACCACTTTCTGCCACCGCCATCACCACCCTGCTTGGGGCTGCATGATAGCTGTCAGGGTTCTGGATAGCTGGCCTCCTGCTCTGGTTTCTGCAAGTTCCCACCTGTTCTCAGCACTAGAGTCATGAAGCTTCTAAACCCTCCTTGATTGAAAATCTTCCTTCTGTATGTGGCCCTGTTGCCAAGTGGGCACAGCACAGACAGATTTGTCTTTTTTTTTTTTTTTAATTTTAAATCTGTCTGGCTTTCCCACCACTGAGAATGTGAGGTCTTGGAGGCTAAAAATCACTTTTCTACCATCTGTATCCTGATAGACTTTCCCCATAGTGGGGACCCCATGAATTCTGGTCCTTTCCGTGGACAGGGAGGATGACACTGACGTGTACTATTTTGCCTACTGCATGCAAATTGATGTTCACTTGGCTTTTTTTTTTTTTCCTCCTGTGTCCATACAGCTTCCCCCTATGTCTGTCTTAATATAATGAATTATCTGACAATGATTACTCGCTTTCTGAGCTCTCTGCTTCTGGGAACCTAAGCTGTCAATCATTTACCTTTCTTAAAAAAATTATTTTATTTTTTCAGTGTTCTAAGATTCACTGTTTAAGCACCACACCCAGTGCTCCATGCAATATGTGCCCCCCTTAATACCCACCACCAGGCTCACCCAAACCCCCACTCCCCTCCCTTCCAAAACCCTCAGTTTGTCTCTCAGTGTCCACAGTCTCTCATGGTTCATCTCCCCCTCCAATTTCCCCCAGTTCACTTTTCCTTTCCTTCTCCTAATGTCCTCTGTGTTATTCCTTATGCTCCACAAGTAAGTGATACCATATGATAATTGACTTTCTCTGCTTGACTTATTTCACTCAGTATAATCTCTTCCAGTCCCATCCATGTTGATACAAAATTTGGGTATTCATCCTTTCTGATGGAGGCATAAACTCCATTGTATATATGGACCATATCTTCTTTATCCATTCGGTGCTGGGAAAATTGGACAGCTATGTATAGAAGAATGAAACTTGACCATTCTCTTACACCATACACAAAGATAAACTTGAAATGGATAAAAGACCTCAATGTGAGGTATGAATCCATCAAAGTCCTAGAGGAGAACATAGGCAGTAACCTCTTCAACATCGGCCATAGCAACTTCTTTCAAGACATGTCTGCAAAGGCAAAGGAAACAAGTGAAAATGAACTTTTGGGACTTCATCAAGATCAAAAGCTTCTGCGCAGCAAAGGAAACAATCTTTTGCCGATCATTTTTTTCAAACCTGATTCTCCTTAGGTCCCTAGAGCAAGTTCAGGGTTGCTCTGCCTGGGAGCAGTCACTCCTTGCCACGCTCCTGATTGGACGGACTGTGCGTGCTATGCAACAGCACATGCTCCTGGGGGCACAGCCTTATCAAGCTGTGCGAGAGAACGGGGTGGGTTGGAGCTCCCATCCATGGGACCTGCACAGAGTGTGAGTTTCTTAAGTGTTCCTTATTATCTGTGACTAGCTTCTTTCTAAGAATGCTGTGTAGTTTGCGGAGAAAAATAATCATAAGGGGAAAAAAGAGGCAAAGAGAAAAAAAGAGTTCAACCTCCTAAGATGCAAAAAGTGAGTGAAAAAAAGCATACCATGGAAAGCTCCACACTTGTAAAGGCAGGTCAAGTATTTGCTCCTGCCTTGCCGGCACCCCCCGCCGTGAGAACTACCCAGTCACAGGGCTTTGGGGTGAAAACAGGGCCATCCATTGAGAGAAGAACAATTCCTATTAATGAAAATAATCTATATGGTAAACACTGTCCTCAACAATGTTTTTAGGGTAGATGCAGTAGAGGGTTTCTTAAGGCTGTTTCTTTTCTTTCTTTCTTTCTTTTTTAATTTTTTTCTTATTTTACTGAAAAATAATTGACATACATCAGTGTATGAGTTTAAGGCACACGGCTTGATGGTTCGATTTACAAATATTGCGAGACAATTACCACAACAGGTTCAGCTAACATCCATCAACTCACATAGATACAGTAAAAAAGGAAACAGGGAAACAGTGGAGAAAAGGAAAAAAATTTCTTTCTATGATCAGAACTCTTAGAATTCACTTCATAACAATTTTGCTATATATCACTCAGCAGTGTTAGCTATAATCACATGGTGCATTACATCCCTAGTGCCTATTTATTTTAACTGGAAGATTGTACCTTTTAACCACATTTTTCCAATTTCTGCTCCCCCAGCACCCACCTCTGGTTAACTACAGTCCGGTCTCTTTTTCTATGAATTTGGCCTTTTTTCTTTTTAAAATTTAGATTCCACATATAAGTGAAATTATACAGTATTTGTCTTACTCTGCCTGACTTATTTTACTTATTAAGGCTATTTCTTATAAAGTCCCCAAATATATACGGACTATATATATAAAGTCCCCAAATATATACGGAAAAAAGAGGCTTCCTTCCATCATGGGTGGTGGAGGGGTGGTCCTGAACTATATCAAGGGAAGGCTGACAGGGCTGGGCGGGGCATGGTGCGGTAGGGTAGGGCTGGGCCAGGCAGGGCAGGCAGGCAGGGTTGAGCGGAGCATGAACTGGACTGAGCAGGGCTTAGCTTGGCTAGGCAGAACTGGGCAGGAATCGACAACACTGGGCAGAGCAAAGCATGGCCATGCTGTGCTGAACCAGTCTGGGCAAGGTCTGGACAAGGCAGGAGTCATCAGAACTGGGCAGAGCTCAGCAGGACTGGGCAGGGCTACTAGGGCTGGACAAGACTGGGCAGGTTTGGGCAGGGAAAGAAAGCATAGCCTGATAGGGTCTCATACTCTGGAAGGAGTTGCTGAAGGAAAGAGAATGTTCTGTGTTTCCAGCGCACCTAGAAACTGCAATCCTAGAACGCATCCTCCTTGTGTATCAGGAGCCTGCCTGCCCTGTTTTCATTGTGGATTATGAACTCTGGCAAGGGTCACACGGGCTTAAGAGGCTGCCCCTGAGGATACCAGCTCCGTTATCATGCCTTGAACAGAGTATTGTCTTTCTGGTTGGAAAAGACCATTTGAATCTAATGTGTCCTGTCTGGAAGGCCCCCTTTCCTGGAAAACTTCTCCTTATTCTTTAAGACCCAGCGCAAATGGCACTTGTATGCCATCTTTCTGATGTCTCACTTCTGCAGATCTCTGACTTTCCAGAGATCTGGAAAGTGCCTTGGAGCACCAATAATTTGTACCTGTGCCATTCCTAATGCTGGTTGAAGTTCAATCCTTTCTCTTGTGCTCATTCATGATCATGAGTAAGGTGATGTTACTTGTTTCAGTCTCCAACTTGGCATACCTAATAGGAATAACAAACTGTTTGTAATATGCTTCACAATTAACACCTCTGATGGGAGCCACTTTCATAGGCTAAGATAGATTTGACTGTAGGATCAGTGAATAGAGTATTAAAATATCATTAAGAAGTCTTACTAGCTTTTGTTTCCTTGCTTTTGGAGATGTGTCTAGCAAGAAGTTGCTGTGGCTGAAGTCACAGAGGTTGCTGCCTGTGTTCTCCGCTATGATTTTAATGGGTTCCTGTCTCACATAGAGGTCTTTCACCCACTTTGGGTTTATTTTTGTGTGTGGTGTAAGGAAATGGTCCAGTTTCATTCTTCTGCATGTGGCTGTCCAGTTTTCCCAACACCATTTGTTGAAGAGACGGTCTTTTTTCCATTGGATATTCTTTCCTGCTTTGTCAAGATTGTTCACCATAGAGTTGAGGGTCCATTTCTGGGCTCTCTGTGTTCTGTTGATCTATGTGTCTGTTTTTGTGCCAGTACCATGCTGTATTTTTTAAATTATTATTAACATATAATGTACTATTTGCCCCAGGGATACAGGTCTGTGAATCATCAGGCTTACACATTTCATAGCACTCATCATAGCACATGCTTTCCCCATTGCCCATAACATACTGTCTTGATGATTACAGTTTTGTAATAGCGTTTAAAGTCCAGAATTGTGATGCTTCCAGCTTTGGTTTCCTTCCTTCCTCCCTCCCTCCCTTCCTTCCTCTCTTTCTTTCTTTCTTTCCTTCTTTCCCTTTCTTTCTTTCTTTCTTTCTTTCTTTCTTTCTTTCTTTCTTTCTTTCTTTCTTTCTTTCTTTCTTTCTTTCTTTCTTTCTTTCTTTTTAAAAGATTTATTTGACACAGAGAGAGACACAGTGAGAAAGGGAACACAAGCAGGAGGAGTAGGAGTGGGAGAAGCAGTCTTCCCGCAGAGCAGGGAGCCTGATGTGGCACTTGATCCCAGGAACCTGGGATCATGACCTGAGCCAAAGGCAGCGGCTAAACGACTGACCCACCCAGACGCCCCTAGTTTTCTTTTTCAATATTCCTTTGGCTATTTGTGGTCTTTTTAAGTTCCATACAAACTTTAGGATTGTTCGTTACAGCTCTGTGAAAAATGTTGATGGTATTTTGATAGGGATTGTATTGAATGTGTAGATTGCTTTGGGTAGCATAGACATTTTAACAATATTTCTTCTTCTAATCCATGAGCATGCAGTGTTTTTCCATTTCTTTGTGTCTTCCTCAATTTCTTTCATAAGTGTTCTATAGTTCATCAAGAAAAAAAGCTTTTGCACAGTGAAGGAAACAGTCAACAAACTAAAAGTCAGCCTGCGGAATGGGAGAATATATTTGCAAGTGATATATCAGATAAAGGGCTAGTATTCAAAATCTATAAAGAACTTATCAAACCCAACACCCAAAACCAAGAAATCTGGTCAAAAAATGGGCAGAAGGAATAACAGTCATTTCTCCAAAGAAGACATCCAAATGGCCAACAGATAAATGAAAAAATGCTCCACATCGCTCAGCATTAGGGAAATACAAATCAAAAGCACAAGGAAATACCATCTCATACTGGCCAGAATGGCTAAAATGAACAACTCAGGAAATAACAGGTGTTGGTGAGGATGCGGAGTAAGGGGAACCCTCTTACGCTGTTGGTGGGAATGCAAGCTGGTGCAGCCACTCTGGAAAACAGTATGGGGGTTCCTCAAAAAAATTAAAAATAGAGCTACGCTATGACCCAGCAATTGCACTACTAGGGATTTATCCAAAGGATACATAGTGATTCGAAGGGCGCATGCACCCCAGCGTTTATAGCAGCAATGTTCACAATAGCCAAAATATGGAAAGAACCCAGATGTCCATTGACAGTTAAATGGATAAAGAAGAGGTGGTATATATATGTATAATGGAATACTACTCAGTCATCAAAAAGAATGAAATCTTGCCATTTGCAATGGCATGGATGGAACTGGAGGGTATTATGCTAAATGAAATAAGTCAAAGAAAGACGAATACCATATGATTTCACTCATATGTGGAATTTAAGAACGTAGGGGAAGGGAAGGAAAAATAAAGTAAGATGAAAACAGAGAGGGAGGCAAATTATAAGATATTCTTAACTCTAGGAAACAGACTGAGGGTTGCTAGAGGAGGTGGGGCAGGATGGGTAATAACTAGGTAATAACTAGGTATTGAGGGCACTTGAAGGAATGAGCACTGGGTGTTGTATGCAACTGATGAATCACTAAATTCTGCCTCTGAAACTAATAACACAGTATATGTTAATTAAATCAAATTTAATTAAATAAAACATTAAAATTAAAAAATTAAAAAAATAAAAAGAGGTCTGATTAGGAAACTGAGGCCCAGAGTGGATAATTCACTTACAGAAGTTACCCAGAGAATTCAGGGGAGAACTGAGGAAAATTTTTCTGACTCTTGGTCTGATGTTTTCCCTTTCAGGATATTTCAAAGCATGTGGCTTTATATCTCAGGGCACTCTGGGTTAATGGTACTGAAAGCAAGACTCTCAAATGTGGGTCAGTAACTCCCAGGATTTGGGGAGTTGTAGAAACTTCTCTGGAATACCACTGTCCAACCTGAGCTTATGACCCCTCGCCCCCTTAGACCCATGGTGTTCCCCGGGGGCTGCTGCTCTTTTTATAGTTTTGCTCAGGGGCTGTAGGAGCCCCTGAAGTTGAGTGCAAATCACAAAGAAACACAACAGACCAGCCTGGTGGGAAGAGGACAGAGACAAGAGTCTCTGCTGCACAGGACCAACAGAAGGTACATGACAGGTAATGAATGCAAAGTACCGAGCGCAAAGTAGGTGCTCCGTAGACACATTTTTCGCCTTTTTCCATAAAAGAAACCTCAGACGTCATTTAGCAGAGTCCTGCCTGAGAGGTAGTTCAGAAGAGCAGGCTTAGGAGCCCAAACTGTGGGGTTGACATCGGTCCTCCTTCTGAGGTTTGCTGCCACTTATAGGCTGTGTGACATGCAGAGGTGAGCCTCTGTCCACACCGCCTCCACTTTATAGAACCAGCATGAAGAGCAAATGAAATACTGCTTGCAAACAGTTGAGCAGCTCAGTGCTTAGTTCCGATCGGTGCGGGCATCATTGGCAGTATCTCTACCCGTTAAACACTTCAGACAGATGTCGCTGAGAATCATCCAAGGGCTGGAGCTCCCGAGGCTGACTAGCCACTCCCCCTTGGATCCAGCTCTCCCGCCAGGCCTGCTGCACCCTGCAGATACCTCCTAACTCTGGGCTCGACCCCGCAGCCATTATGAACATGGAGAGGCCTGCTGGCAGCTGCCTCTCCCTGGGTGTGGCCAGTCCCGGGCCTGCAGACGGCTCAGAAGCACATCTGAAACTGCGTATGTGACAGTAGCATGGGGGGGGGGGCACCAAACGCAGGCATCCTGTCCCCTCCCCATCACCCCACATCAGGCCTCCCACCCACCAAGGCCTACTGCTATGGCACTGGGTCCAGGACTGCTCCCTACCCTTCACCCCAACCCCTGATCACTGTTGCAGATTTTCCCAGCCACGACCTGCCTAATCCTAGGCTTGAGGCATTACTCAGATAAACATGATGAGTGTGGAGTGCGGTGGACTCTGTCCCAAGGGCCTCAGGAGGGAGAGGAGCAGCCGGCCCCTATCCGGACCTATCGCTGTATGTTACTGTCTACACCCCACCTTCTCCTCCTGTCAGTCTCGGCCACTCCAGCAGGCTCCATGGGTGTGTTTCCTCGGCTGGCTCCCTGAACCTCAGAGGTCAGATCTGCCCTGCACTCCTCCTGTGGCAGGGGCATGGGATTGGGCCCCAAAGGATAGTATGGTTGGAGAGCAGCTGGTAGAGCTGGGGAAAGGGCAGGAAGGGGACCTTCCAGGAGCAGCCTCCTTGGCCCGTCCAGTCCCAGAGAGGAAGGTCTCATGGCGGGCTGGGCCCCTGGTGGCTTGGGGTGACTTTAAAAGAGGGCATCTCCAGGGGCCCAGGAGACACAGGGAGGTGAAACCACTGCCTTGGAAACCATTTTTGTGTGTGCCATTTGTGTGTCATGTTGAGTAACACATTATGCCTATGAGGCTGGCAGGGCACATCTCCATCCCCGGTTTATGGAGAGGGGGACGAAGGCTTAGACAAGAGGAGTGGAGTGCTGGGGGCTGCTGACTGAAACAGTCAAGGCTAACACAAGATCTGCCATTTTGAGGTCAGATCCACCAGAGGTCCTCTGCTCCTGGTGGGAGAGGGGGCTGTCCTCAGAGGGGGCCTAAATGGCAGCTGGGCCCAGATGTCTGCACGTGTGGTGTGAGCGCTGGGCCGGACAGCCAGGGGAGCAGAAGGAGCTGTGGTTCCCCACTCAGCCGGCCAGTGGGGGTGGTCAGAGCAGGCCCCTACACATCCTGGGACTGCCGTGAGAATAAAGTGAAATGCGATGAGTGAGAATGTGTTTGGTAAATTGTAAACTGTCATAAAATGAGTGGCATCATGAACCCAGAGGCAAGCAGCAAGGTTGGGGAAACTCATAGAGGAAAACAACAAAGTAAGACAAAAGGAAGAGTGTCAGAACAGGATGCTGTTCTTTGCTTGTCTCCTCCCATCTTCTACCTCTGAGCTGTCTACTCTGGGTGGGAGGTGCTGACATATTCTTTTTGACCCACAAACCTCAAGACCAGCTTGAAGATGAAAATGATTTTACAAGGTAAAACCCCAATGTATATTCCTAACTTTCCTTGAGTTTTAGATTTTAAGCATGCTGTTATATTGACATTTTTAATATCTGTCTCCCTACTCCCAAGAATACAAGTTAGGTATTCATCTGTTGACACGATGCAGTAAAAGAAAAACAATTTAATTCAGATGGGCTAATGTAATTTGCACACAGATACCACTTAAAAATCATGTCCTAAAAATGTCAGACTTACCTTGAACAAGTCTTAGTGGGGATATATTGCAAAGCAAAGGGAATAAAGGCATCATATAGAAAGTTGTAAAATACGGAAACCTTAATCAACTGCAAGTGTAAGTTTAGACTCCAATAAAGGAGAATAATTACATGTGAGTGAATAATTATTTTAAATATAGAGATAATTGCCATTACCTTTTGGCTTACACAAAATACTGTAAAACGTGACTTTTATGTGGCAGACATTTTGTCATTAGTTCCCATTATTCGTCATAGAGTATTTTTGGAGGAAGAAGGAGTTTTGCCAGTGACTGAAAGAACCTAAGGGAATAGGTCAGCATCATTAACCTTTACCTGAATGAGGAACTGAAGCCTGGAGAACCCAAGTGACCCTCTCAAGGTCATGCTGTCAGTCAACAGAGCGAATTGTGGAGCCCAAACATCCTGATTTCTGAGCTTGTGCATTGATTGGTCTCTAATGTTCAAATGCTGTTTTCATTATTAGTTTTTGTTAGGGATATCATCTGGTGCTACAGTCTCCTTTTTGAAATCTTCTTAAATCTCATTTGTAGAGCTAAATGGGTCTCCCCCTCCCCACCACCATTAGTTTCAGGTTACATTTCAGGGAGAGTTCAGTGAATGTGACTTCACCCAGAGCATGTGAGTGTGTGGTAGTAGAGAGGACTGGGGGTGGGAAGTGGTGGTGAAATCAGCAGGGTCCTTCAGCCTCTCTCCTCCTTATTCAGAACTGTCCCACTACTATTTGTCATACAGAATGGCTTTCAGAAAAAAGAAATGAATTTGAAAAGAGGATTCCACTGCCAAAAAAAAAAAAAAATGAAAACACCACTGAGAGGAAACCATCCTTCTTGGATGTTGTCAGGTCAGAGTTTTGGAGGTCGAGGGTGGGTAGTGAAGGGTGCGGCAGTTGTTTTCCCACGAAGGTGGGGAGGGAGGACTGCAAAGAACAGGACTGCACGTGTTCTCATTCCAGGTGTGAATCTGGAGGATCCAGGAAGCACCTGTCTTTCGCAGCTGCTCTGGGAGGTTCTGTTTGGCTCCAGGAATCTGGAGCAGCAGCCAAGGGCTGCCTCAGAAAGAAACAGGCTGTTTTCTGAAAATAGGACATTTGGTGTCTTTAAAGGCAGTATACTCCCAGCACCCCACGTGGTACATTCACTTTGAAAGGGAGCAAGATTACAGAGATGTTCGAGGATGAATGGAGGGTTCAGAGACATATAGCATCAAGCAGTCCCAAACTCCATGTTTATGGGTCCAAGTCTTTTCATCTTAGGATCTCAAAGCGCCTTACCTGGCATTAAGGATGATTACATCGGCTCTGTAGAGAGAAAAGAGAGACAGGAGCAAGAACAGAGCCTGCAGGATGACATAGGGAGGGAATGGTAAATCACAAATAAATCCTTAAAATGCTGTTGGAAATGTGATAGGATTTCTTCCCTTTCTTCCTCCTCTCTTGTGGAGCTTGGGACTAAAAGAAGGGTGATTATGTGCATTTGGATCTGAATTTCATTTTTCATTCCTCAAAATATCGCCAATGAAATAATCCTAAAAGTAGGGTTTAGGTTATTAAGAAACCTGAAAAGCAAGCCCATTCCATTCTTTGACTAGCTCCTGAAATAAAAGAATAAAAACCATAATACTGTGCTTCATTGTTCAGGTACCAGTTTCTAACCCCACAATTTATTGATAAGGCTTCAGCAAGAGATCTAGCAGATATACCTGTGAGGATAAAGCAGCAAATCTGAAATATATAAAAATGAAAACTCGGAGTCCAAGAATCAATGATCACATCATAAGAAGGGGGGAGGTGGTAACAACCTTGCATTTTGTTTTATTTTTATTTTTTAAAGATTTTTTTTATTGTGTTCTGTTAGTCATCATGCAGTACATCATTAGTTTTTGATGATTCATTGTTTGTGTGTAACACCCAGTGCTCCATGCAATCCGTGCCCTCCTTATACCCATCGCCAAGCTAACCCACCCCCTCCCTTCTAAAACCCTCATTTGTTTCCTGGAGCCCATCATCTCTCACGATTTGTCTCTCCTGCTCCGATTTCTCCCCCTTCATTTTCCCCTTCTCCTAATGTCCTCCATGCTATTCCTTATGTTCCACAAATAAGTGAAACCATATAATAATTGACTTTCTTTGTTTGACTTATTTCACTTAGCATAAGCTCCTCTAGTCCCATCCAAGTTGATGCAAAATTTGGGTATTCATCCTTTCTGATGGCTGAGTAGTATTCCATTGTGTATATGGACCACATCTTCTTTATCCATTCATCTGTTGAAGGGCATCTTGGCTCTTTGCACATTTTGGCTGTTGTGGCCATTGCTGCTATGAACATTGGGGTATATAGGGCCCTTCTTTTCACTACATCTGTATCTTTGAGGTAAATACCCAGGAGCACAATTGCTGGGTCATAGGGAAGCTCTATTTTTAATTTTTTGAGGAACCTCCACACTGTTTTCCAAAGTGGCTGCACCAATTTAATTCCCACCAACTGTGTAAGAGGGTTCCCCTTTCTCCACAACTTCTCCAACATTTGTTGCTTCTTGCCTTGTCGATTTTTGCTATTCTAACTGGTGTGGTGGTATCTCAGTGTGGTTTTGATTTGAATTTCTCTGATGGCTAATGATGGTGAACACTTTCTCATGTGTCTGTTAGCCATTTATATGTCTTCTTTGGAGAAGTGTCTGCTCATGTCTTCTGCCCAATTTTGACTTGATCATTTGTTTTTTGGGTATTGAGTTTGAGAGGTTCTTTATAGATCTTGGCTATCAGCCTTTTGTCTGTAGTGTAATTTGCAAATATCTTCTCCCATCCTGTGGGTTGCCCCTTTGTTTTGTTGACTGTTTCCTTTGCTGTGCAGAAAGTTTTTATTTTCATGAATTCCCAAAAGTTCATTTTCGCTTTTGTTTCCCTTGCCTTTGGAGACATGTCTTTAAAGAAGTTGCTGTGGCCAGTGTTGAAGAGGTTACTGCCTATGTTCTCCTCTAGGATTTTGATGGATTCCTGTCTCACATTGAGGTCATTCATCCATTTAGAGTCTATCTTTGGGTATGTGTAAGAGAATGGTCCAGTTTCATGGGGAGTCTGCTTCTCCCTCTGACTTTCTCCCCTCTTATGCTCTCTCTCACTCTCTCTTTCTCAAATAAATAAAGAAAATCTTTAAAAAAAATTAAAAAAAAGAGAATGGTCCAGTTTCATTCTTCTGTATATAGCTGTCCAATTTTCCCAGCACCTTTTATTGAGGAGACTGTCTTTTTTCCATTGGATATTTTTTCCAGCTTTGTTGTAGATTATTTGACCATAGAGTTGACAGTCCATATCTAGGCTCTCTCCTTTGTTCCATTGGTCTGTGTGTCTATTTTTGTGTTAGTATCATGCTGTTTTGGTGTTCACAGCTTTGTAATATAGCTTGAAAGATTTCACTTATTTGAAAGAGAGGGAGAGCATGAATGGAGGCAGGGAATAGGGCAGAGGGAGAGGGAAAAGCAGACTTCCTGCTGAGCAGGGCTCCTTCCCAGGATCCTGAGATCACAACCTGAGCCAAAGGCAGACTCTTAACCAACTGAGCCACCCAGGTTCCCCCCTCCCTTGTGTACATTTTAAATGGGCTATCTTACTTCATCCTTGTAGTAGCCTTGAGAGGTGGGAATCGTCATCTTCATTGTACAGGTGAAGAAACTGAGCCTCAGAGAAGTAATAAGTGATTTAAGATCACAGGGTGAGGAAGAGTCAGGATTTGGATCCAATGTAGTTGATTCTGAGGTCCATGTTCTTTTTATTATTATGGATGGGTTCTGATTTGAGGCTGAATGTCAGCCTTATTAGACTTTTAAATGTGGTTATGACAACAAAATAGATGAAACATTTTGAAATAAATTTAACAAAAAACTTGCAAATCTTGTATGAGGAAAACCCTAAAACACTTCCAACACAAAAGTCGACTTGAATAAGTAGGAACACATCCCTTGTTTTTGGATAGGATATCTCAGTATCATCATGATGTTGATACATTTTAAGTAAATTTATAAATTTGATGTAATCATATAAAAATACTAACATGCTTCTCAACTTCCCCACTGTAGTTAGACAAGATGATACTAAAAGTTCATGTGGGGAAATAAACATGAAAGAATAACTATGTGTATATATGGGGGGGTGGTGGGTGGATTGCAGTGGGTAGAAGGAGGGGCCAGGCCTACCAGATACTAAAACATAGTATACATTCTATAATTAAAATAACATAGTACTGGGACATAGCTAGATAGACCAGTGGAATAAAATAGAAAGTTATAAATAGAGACAGACCAAATAGATAGAGAAACTTAATGCGTATAATAAAGGTGACATCTAAAATCACTGGGGAAAAGATAGGTACTTTAATAAGTAGTGTGAGACAACAGGATAGCCATATAGCAAAGATACTAGATTCATACAATATGCAAGAATACCGTTGAAATGGATCAGAGTGGGACTTCTGGCTATTACTCTCTGCCCCCATAAGTATCAAACAGTACAAAATTATAAGAAAAAAAATCATTTAAGGAATCTCGAAATTGACCAAAGACAGAAAATTGAGAAGCATTATTTATTAAAACAAACAAACAAACAAACTACTAGAACTTTGGGTGAGAACACCGGGGTCTACAACCTACTTACTGGGGCTGTTATCATTCTTCAGCCATCGTCCCCATCTCTATACACAGATGTGTTGGCAAAAATTATAGTTTCACCATTGCAGAATTGGCCAAGAAAAACAGCAGCTCTGCTGCTAAGAGGTTTGAACTTCACACAGGGCAGAGTGCAAAAACTCAGAGTGTTGTCAGCAGAAGTACAAAATTCAGCGTAAAATGAATAGGGAAAACCTCTACTCTGCCTTCCTGAGGTTGTGGTTCAAGGGTAAGGCAGGGTAAGTGGTGGATCAGCCAGATTTTTAAGAGGGAAACCCTGGAAGTGACAGTATGGAGGGGGTACATAAGCTCTCCACCCACCCTTGACTGATGATGGGACTAGATGCATGCTCTGGAGAGACTCAAGAGAGCCCAGTGGAAAGTGAAAGTTAACACAAACTTGACAACTGCCTGAACTTTGAGCTTTTTAGGAAGTTCATAGAGATATACATGGATATGTATGTATCTATACATAGATAGGTCAGCAGAGAGGTGGGTGGAAGTCTTAAGGGGTGAAGGTGTTGTCCACTAAACTGTATAATCCCAGAAAGCCTGGTCTAAAAATGAAGGTAAAAATAAAAGAACTGATGAGAGGTATTAGTGTTTGCTCATGATAGTACTCCCACTACTGAAAAAACAAACAAACAAACAAAACCCCAAAACAAAAGAATCCAGAATTGTTATAAAATATTATTTTAAATGTTTTCAACAAAAATGAGATATGCAGAGAAGCAGGAAAGTGTGATTCATACTCAGAAAAAAAAAAAAAAAAACCTCAATAGCAATGGATTCTCAGGAGACCCAGAATGTTAGATTTAACAAAGAAAACTTTTAGAACAATTATAAATATGTTCAAATAATTAAAGGAATCTGTTTCCAAAGAAATAAGGAAAATATGGTGATAACAGATAGAAAATTTCAATAAAGGAGAAAAGCTATAAAAAGAACCAAATGTAATTTTCAAAGTTGAAGAATGTAATAATTAAAACACTAGCTTTGCTCAATAGTAGATTTGAAATAACAGAAGAAAGAATCAATGAAGTAAAAAAATGGTTCAATAAAATTAAGCTAAAGATCAGGAACAAAAATTATTGAAGAAAACTTAACCAGAACCTCAGGGACCCCTAGGACAACATCAAATATGCAACATATCTGTGAAGGGAGAAAAGAGTAGAACAAACATTTAAAGAACAATTAAAAACTTCCCAAATCAGATTTTAAAGATGAGACTGGTGGTGGGTATTAAAGAGGGCATATATTACATGGAGTACCGGGTGTGGTATAAACAGTGAATCTTGGAACACTGAAAAAAAAAAATAACATGCAAAAGGGTGAAAAAATAAAGATGAATATACAGATCCAAGAGGCTTAACAGCCCCAAGTAAAATAAACACAGAGAACCATACCTAAACACATCTGTCAATGATAAAATCCAAAGACAAATAACATCTTTTAAGGAGCAAGAGAAAAATGGTTTGTCATATACAAGGTAACAATAATCCAATTGGATGACTTCTCTTCAGAGAAAATGAAGGTCATAATGCAGTATAATGACATATTGCAAAAATGCTGACAGAAAAAAGAAATGTCAACCAGGAATTCTATATCCAGCAATAATATCCTTCAAATATGAAGACAAAAATAAAGTTTTCCCAGATAAACAAAAACTGAGAGAATTCATTGCCAGCAGACCTACCCTATAAGAAATTCTGAAGAAAGACCGTTAGAATTAAAGAAAGTGCTGTAAGATAGTAATTGAATGCATGAGAGGAAATGATGTATGCCAGAAATGATGAATGTATGGGTAAAGTATAAAGAAGAGTGGAGGAGGGGCGCCTGGCTGGTCGGTCTTGATTTCAGCTCAGGTTGTGATCTCAGGGTCCTGGGATAGAGCATTCAGCATGGAGTCCACTTGATGATTCTCTCTCCCTCTCCCCCTGCTCTCTCTCTCTCTCTCAAATAAATAAATAAGTTTTTAAGGAAGAGTGGAGGAAATTGAGTTATGTTGGAACAAACTTGTTATATTTTATTGGAATTAAGATGATACTAACTTGAATTAGATTATGGTAAATTAAAGACATATCATGTAATCCTTAAAGTGATCACTAAGAAAATAACTAAAAAAGTATAGTGAAAAATGAATTGAGCGACCAAAATGTATATTAGAAATGATTTAATATTAGAGCCACTAAAGGTGGAACAGAAACAAATGGAAACAGGAGATTGTATGGTAAATAAATAGCAAAATGGCAGACATAAATCCATTCATGTCAATAATTACATTAAATATAAATGGATTCAGCACTCCCCTTGAAAGACAGAAGCTAAAAGGCAGACTGGACTTAAAAGCAAGATTTGGTAACAGGGAAAAACTTAGCATATCTAACTCCATATTGCTTCTATTTCCCTTGCTGCTGTGACCTACAACTTAGAAACTTCTGCTTAGGCCTGTCTGTGGGAACAATACAGCTGAGATTTGAAAAAAAATGGCACTGCTTTTTTACCCAAAACCTACCTCACTCAAGGAGATAAGGAAGTAATGTACAGAAATGATAAAGCTATGTTTAAGATTTATAGACGCAACATGGAGGACATTAGAGAAGGAAAGGAAAAGTGAATTCGGGGAAATCGGAGGGGGAGAGGAACCATGAGAGACTGTGGACTCTGAGGAAGAAACTGAGGGTTTTGGAGGGGAGGGGGGTGCGGGGTTGGTGAACCTGGTGGTGGGTATTAAGGAGGGCATGTATTGCATGGAGCACTGGGTGCGGCGCATAAACAAGGAATCTTAGAACACTGAAAAAATAAAATTAAATTAAGATGTTAAAGAAAAAGGAAAAACCACGTGCAACTTTATAATTAAGAGAAATTAAAATTATACTTTTCTCATCTTCAGAAATAGAATTGAAAAAGAAGACATATCATTCATTGGTGGTAGGAATGTGAAGTGGTGCAATTTCATAATATCTAACAAAACGCCATGTATTTTTTATATATACATCACATGAGTCTAATCATGAAGAAACATCATACAAACCCAAATTGAGACAAATTTTGTAAAAAACTGACTTGTAATCTTTAAAACTGTTGATGTAATTAATAACAAGGAAAAACAGAAACTGTTTCAGATTAAAGAATTCTAAAGTAACATGACAACTGAAAGTGTAATTCTGGACTGGATCCATTTCTGGGGAAAAAAACAACTACTGCAAAGGGTGTTATTGGGATAATTGATGAAATTAGAGAATCTGTAGTTAGATAAAAACATATTAAGATTAAATTTCCTGGACTTGATAACTGTACTATGGTTTTATAGGAGGGATATCTCTGTGCTGAGGACAGGTATTTTGAAGTATTAAGGGTAAAGGAACATGATATATATAACCCACCCTCAAATGGCCTGGAAAAAATAATATGTGAAATATATAAAAATTATATGCTTATAAGCATTAATTATAATACTTCACTATATCTATTATAAAAATACATAGAGAGAAAGAGAGTGGCACGATGTTAAAAATATGGGTAGGGGCGCCTGGGTGGCTCAGTGGGTTAAAGCCTCTGCCTTCGGCTCAGGTCATGATCTCAGGGTCCTGGGATAGAGCCCCGCATCAGGCTCTCTGCTCCGCGGGGAGCCTGCTCCCCCCTCACTCTGCCTACCTCCTCTGCCTACTTGTGATCTCTGTCTGTCAAATAAATAAATAAAATCTTTAAAAAAAATATGGGTAAAGTTTGTATGAAATGTTTTGTGCTGTTCTTGCAACTTTTCTGTAAGCCTGAAATCATTTGAAAATACAAAAGAACAAAGTTAATGTGGCTAAGAATAATGTCCAAAGCTCTGTAAGGCTTGCACTGTATTATGTGTGACTTAGAGAATTAGATTGCCCTTAGTAAAAACAAAAAAAAACAAAAAAAAATCAGGGATACAGCACATTTTTCATGGATCCTGGATTTTAAGACTTTTTAATAACCCTTTTGGAAATAATCTTTTTTCTTTTAAATAAAGCAGTAAACAAATATAAACCCATGATTTATACTGAAACCAATTTCCCCCAGCCCACTGCCTTACCTTCCCATCCTCAACCTTGGCTGTTTCTCAGAAGCCGTATCTTTGTCCTTCCTGGATTTAGTCTGGCTCCCAGTCTATGTGTTATATGGCACACTGAAACCATTCTGAACTTGGAGCTGACTTCCTCCTATGGTGAAGGAAGATGTGGCTTATTTACCTTCTCATCCTCCCTTTTCTGTTCTCCATTCTGTTCATCCATACATAGAGAGAAAGAGAGTGGCACGATGTTAAAAATATGGGTAGGGGCGCCTGGGTGGCTCAGTGGGTTAAAGCCTCTGCCTTAGGCTCGAGTCATGATCCCAGGTTCCTGGAATCGAGCCCCGCATCGGGCTGTCTGCTCTACGGGGAGCCTGCGTCCCCCCTTCTCTCTGACTGCCTCTCTGCCTGCTTGTGATCTCTGTCTGTCAAATAAATAAATAAAATCTTCAAAAAAAAACAACCATTTAAGATCTACACCCTTAGCGACTTTTAAGTATCTAATACAGTATTGTTAACTGTAGTCACCATGCTGTTCCTAAAATCCCTAGAATGTGTTCTTATAATTGGAAGTTGGTATTTTGTTTGTTTGTTTGTTTTTTCAAGATTTTATTTATTTATTTGTTTGCATGAGCAGAGGGGGGGAGACAGAAGGAGAGGGAGAAGCAGACCCCCTTCAAGCAGGGAGCCTGATGTGGGACTCGATCCCAGGACCTTGGGGTCACAACCTGGGCTGAAGGCAGATGCTTAGCTGACTGAGCCACCCAGGTGCCCTGTATCTTGTGACCAACATCTCCCCATTCCACCCTCTCCACCCCTCACCCCACATCCCTGGTAACCATCCCACTCTCGGTTCCTAGCTTTAAAATTTTAAATATTGTATTAAACCACTGTATCTCATGCTAGCAAGTAAAGACCATACCTCTTGACTTCCACTTTGTAAAATGAAAACACTAAGACCCCACCCTTCCCTTTACTTCTTTAGCTCTCAATTTCCGTGAGCTAAACCTTTAGATTGCCAAAGCTGAGAGTATTACATCATATTTTGGAATTATAATTAAGTTTTCTTTGCCTTTACTCTAATTGATTCCAAAAGTAGAAACTGACGCAATACTTTACAGTTACCATGAGGAGATGCTGTTTTTTGCATGGCCAAGTTCTGTGCTCTGATTACAGTGTTTCCCTCATGGCCGCATGTCCTCACTCTTAAGCCACTCAAAGGAAAAAAAAATCCCCAAGGGATATTCTTTCTCACATTCCACCAATTGCTCAGAATCACATCATATACTTAAGCTTATTTAGTATTTGGATTTGGGCTTTCTTGTACTGGTCCCTCCTCAACCTGCATCTTGAAACTTTAGATGGGATTGCACTTGACCTGTTACGTTAAGGGAGAAACGCCCCGCTTTCACCTTGTTCCTTCACTCAATCTGTTGTCCAGCATTCATTTCATTTTTTCTTCCAGGATAACGATCTCCCATCTGTCCTCTGTTGAGCCCGCCGCTTCCTATTGGGACGTAGCTTTCTGGAGAGCTTTTTGTTTTTCTGGGAGTGTCTAAGTGCTTCTCTTTATTTATTGCCAGGCTTTACTGGGCTTTTATCCTTCCAGATGTGATTTCACACTCCGTTCTGTGGAGTCCCTTTTCCCTTCCTCTGCCCACTCCTGTTTTCTCTGTTTGTTTTTAGGTGTTTTTTTTTTCTTTCTTTTTTCTTTTTTTTCCACTTTGAACTTGCTTTTGAGAGGGCTGAGGCTCCCTCATTCATCCTTCACTGGGCTCTCCCACTAAGGTGTTTTTTGGTATTGTCATCCTTGTTGCATCCATTATTTCCTGGATCCCTTAGCTGCCTCTTTGTTTTTTCCAATCCCTAATTTGTTGAAGTACACCTGAAAGCAACTTTTAAGAGAGGATATGTGGAATATTAACTTCCTGAGGCTTTACGGGTCTGAAATACTTTTATTCTCCTTTCACACTTGATTCATCAATTTCCTGATTATAAAACTCGAGAAGAAAATATTTTTTCCTCAGCCTTTAAGATATTCTTATTAGAGTCTATCATCCAGTGTTCCTGATGAGGAATATGTTGTCAGCCCGAAATGGTTTTCTTCTGTAAGTAAACATACCTCCTTCCCCTCTACCCCCCGCCACCCCTGGCCCTGATAGTTTTTATGAGCTCGTGGGAGGCTTGGTCTTTGCAGTGTCTTTCATCCTCCTTGACACTATGTTTTCTCTTTTAGGAACCCTGTCAATTGAATCTAGACCTTCTGAATTGACCACTGTATCTCCTTTCTAAATATTTTGCATCAATCACTTTGGCTTTTTTTTGGTTGTAGTTGTTCTACCTTCTGAAAGTTGTCCTCAACTTTATCTTCTAATGATTCTGCTTATTTTTACTTTAGAAATTATATTTTTGATTTCCAAGACATCTTTATTATCCTCTGATATTAAAAAAAAAAAAGCACCCTGGTCTTTTTTTGTTAATGTAGCATTTTCTCAAATTCCACTGGGGACCTTTCCTTTTAATCTTGATGTTTCTTCATTGTGCTGCAGGCTTCGTCCACCCTGTGTTCGAGTGAGTCTGGATCAGGCTCGTTGGAAACTAACTGTGCTTGTCTCCATTCTGACTCCAGGTCCCATTGTGCTTGCCCCCGCTGGAGTTTGCCAGACAGCTTCACGTCTTCCTCATTTCTGGCCAACTCTGTGTGTATTCTAGGATGTGGTGGTGTCATCTGTAATCGGTCAATATGTATCAAATGATTTCCTTTCCCTTTTGCTGAGTGCTCTGGTCTGCTGATGAACCTCTCCTGCTCTGTTGGATCTTTAATGAGATCTTGGGAGGAATACCTGTCCAGTATCTTTGGGAATACATTTGAATTACCAGCGATGTTGTTAACAGGGGTCACTCCCAAGCCATCTGCCTCTCAGGAGTGCCAACCTTGTATTGTCCTATATGGTTTAAACTAAACTTTATGTTAAATTTAGACATGGCATTTCCAAAAAAAAAAACAAACCCAAAAAAACAAAACAAAACCAAAACCAACAATACATTTTTTTCATCCCTATCAATGCATCCTGTGTTTTAAAACTTTCCTAGGTATAAACCTACTCATTTCTGAATTAGTGTTTCTCCTTTTACCAAGGATCAGTATTTATCATGTGATAAATAATCTTGGTTTTCTGGAACTTTTCCAAATCCTGCCTTTCCAAAGGCCAAGCCAGGATCACAAAATCTAGAGTGATAGCTTTGTCCTGAGCATTGCTGTCCCCAAGCCTCCACTTGTTTTTTCCACTGGAATGTTCCCTCTGTTTTTCCTATACCCCACCTCCTGTACACCTCTCCCGAGCTTCAGGGCAAGATTGGGCCTGCCATTCAGAGTGCTCACCCCATCGGTATTCTTCTAACAGAGTCTGCCCAGAGCCTGCTGAGGGAGCTGGTCATTGGAGGTCCCTTCAGCAACACATGCCGTGTTGTACCATGGACCCCCTGGTCCCCCTCCTACTCCCCCATCACAGCTGATTATATGAGGCTTGGCCATGACCCAAGGAAAACCAATCTGTAGATATGACAGCAGCCTCTCATGTGATTTTTGCCTTGTTTTGTCTTATCAGACTGATGGAGACTATACTGGATCCCTGACGCTGTATTAGCTGTCAGGTGATGCTCAGAGGGTGGAGGAGGCACAGAGTCCGAAGCACAGGGAGGAAGCAGACACAGATGCACACCAGGTCACGCTAATGGTGGGCATCCATGAGGGACAGAACAGAATAAGGCCATCCCTGGCAGTGCCTAGGGCCCCAAGTGGCCTTCACCTGGCCTCAGACTCTAGTGGCTGGCTTGTGCCACGGGACTGTTCTCTGTGTGAAGTCTCGCTGGAAAGTTCTTCCTGATTACAGTGAGGTCTGGCCAATGGCCAGGAGTCTTTTTTTTTCCTTTACTTTGTCTACATTCTAATCACTAGCTTCTTTTTTTGTCTGGGAGTACTGTAAGAAAGTTTCAGAACCCAGGCCAGGGAGACATAAACCCAGAGGGGCCGTTCAAAGACCGTGTGCTCTGCGAAGCTGCCGTTGCAACCCCAGGGGTTGCTCCTTCCTCTAAACTCATGGAGCACTTTGAACACCATAGAGGTTCCTTACAAGACGTGGCCCATCCTCCATTTTGGTTTTAGAACCGTGCTCTTACTCCTACAGAATGAGAAGAATTGGAGGACCATGGACATACTAATATGTCCTCCGAAGTGCCCAGGGTGGGGATGCCACAGAAGAATTAGTCACCAAATGTTTGCTCAGTCAGTGCAAGGAAAGCGGGAAGGGCAAGAAAAGGAGAGGACCGTGGAGAAAAAGATTTTAATAAATACGTATGGAAATTTCTGATAGTTATTATTTATTTTACTTAAGCACATGGATGCATGAATTCATTTAACAAGACTTTTAAAAAAATTTTAAATTTTTTATTAACATATAATGTATTATTAGCCCCAGGGGTACAGGTCTGTGAATTGCCAGGTTTACACACTTCACAGCACTCACCATAGCACATACCCTCCCCAATGTCCATAACCCCACCACCCTCTCCCTACTCCCCTCCCCCCAGCAACCCTCAGTTTGTTTTGTGAGATTAAGAGTCTATTATGGTTTGTCTCTCTCCCGATCCCATCTTGTTTCATTTATTCTTTTCCTACCCCCCAAGTCCCCCACGTTGCATCTCCACTTCCTCATATCAGGGAGCTCATATGATAGTTGTCTTTCTCCAATTGACTTATTTCCCTAAGCATAATACCCTCTAGCTCCATCCACGTTGTCACAAATGGCAAGATTTCATTTCTTTTGATGGCTGCATAGTATTCCATTGTATATATATACCTAATCTTCTTTATCCATTCATCTGTTGATGGACATCTAGGTTCTTTCCATAGTTTGGCTATTGTGGACATTGCTGCTGTAAACATTTGGGTGCACATGCCCCTTCAGATCAGTACATTTGTATCTTTAGGGTAAATACCCGGTAGTGTAATTTCTAGGTCCTAGGGTAGCTCTATTTTCAACTTTTTGAGGAACCTCCATGCTGTTTTCTAGAGTGGTTACACCAGCTTGCATTCCCAACAGTGTAGGAGGGTTCCCCTTTCTCTGCATTCTCACCAGCATCTGTCATTTCTGATGTGTTAATTTTAGCCATTCCGACTGGTGTGAGGTGGTATCTCATTGTGGTTTTGATTTATATTTCCCTGATGCTGAGTGATGTGGAGCACTTTTTCATGTGTCTGCTGGCCATCTGGATGTCTTCTTTGCAGAAATGTCTGTTCATGTCCTCTGCCCATTTCTTGATTGGATTATTTGTTCTTTGGGTGTTGAATTTGATAAGTTTTCTATAGATTTTGGATACTAGCCCTTTATCTGATATGTTGTTTGCAAATATCTTCTCCCATTCTGTCAGTTGTCTTTTGGTTTTGTTGACTGTTTCCTTTGCTGTGCAAAAGCTTTTGATCTTGATGAAGTCACGATAGTTCATTTTTGCCCTTGCTTCCCTTGCCTTTGGTGATGTTCCTAGAAAGAATTTGCTACGACTGAGGTCAAAGAGGTTGCTGCCTGTGTTCTCCTCAAGGATTTTGATGGATTCCTTTCTCACATTGAGGTCTTTCATACATTTTGAGTCTATTTTCGTGTGTGGTGTAAGGAAATGGTCCAGTTTCATTTTTCTGCATGTGGCTGTCCAATTTTCCCAACACCATTTGTTGAAGAGACTTTTTTCCATTGGACATTCTTTCCTGCTTTGTCGAAGATTAATTGACCATAAAGTTGAGGGTCTATTTCTGGGCTCTCTATTCTGTCCCATTGATCTATGTGTCTGTTTTTGTGCCAGTACCATACTGTCTTGATGATGACAGCTTTATAATAGAGCTTGAAGTCTGGAATTGTGATGCCACCAACTTTGGCTTTCGTTTTCAATATTCCTCTAGCTATTTGAGGTATTTTCTGATTCCATATAAACTTTAGGATTATTTGTTCCATTTCTTTGAAAAAAAAAAAGGATGGTATTTTGATAGGAATTGCATTAAATGTGTAGATTGCTTTAGGTAGCATAGACATTTTCACAATATTTGTTCTTCCAATCCATGAGCATGGAACATTTTTCCATTTCTTTGTGTCTTCCTCAGTTTCTTTCATGAGTACTTTATAGTTTTCTGAGTATAGATTCTTTGCCTCTTTGGTTAGGTTTATTCCTAGGTATCTTATGGTTTTGGGTGCAATTGTAAATGTGATTGACTCCTTAATTTCTCTTTCTTCTGTCTTCCTGTTGGTGTAAAGAAATGCAACTGATTTCTGTGCATTGATTTTATATCCTGACACTTTACTGAATTCCTATACAAGTTCTAGCAGATTTGGAGTGGAGTCTTTGGGTTTTCCACATATAGTACCATATCATCTGCAAAGAGTGATAGTTTGACTTCTTCTTTGCCAATTTGGATGCCTTTAATTTCTTTTTGTTGTCTGATTGCTGAGGCTAGGACTTCTAGTACTATTTGAATAACAGTGGTGATAATGGACATCCCTGCTGTGTTCCTGACCTTAGTGGAAAAGATCTCAGTTTTCCTCCATTGAGAATGATATTCCTGGTGGGTTTTTCATAGATGGCTTTGATAATATTGAGGTATGTGGCCTCTATCCCTACACTTTGAAGAGTTTTGATCAGGAAAGGATGCTGTACTTTTCAAATGCTTTTTCAGCATCTATTGAGAGTATCTTATGGTTCTTGTTCTTTCTTTTATTAATGTATTGCCTCACATTGATTGATTTGTGGATGTTGAACCAACCTTGCAGCCCTGGAATAAATCCCACTTGGTCGTGGTGAATAATCCTTTTAATGTACTGTTGGATCCTATTGGCTAGTATTTTGGTGAGAATTTTCACATCTGTGTTCATCAAGGATATTGGTCTGTAATTCTCTTTTTTGATGGGATCTTTGTCTGGTTTGGGGATCAAGGTAATGCTGGCCTCATGAAATGAGTTTAGAAGTTTTCCTTCCATTTCTATGTTTTGGAACACTTTCAGGAGAATAGGAATTAATTCTTCTTTAAATGCTTGGTAGCATTCCCCTGGGAAGCCGTCTGGCCCTGGGCTCTTGTTTGTTAGGAGATTTTTGATGACAGCTTCAATCTCCTTATTGGTTGTGGGTCTGTTCAGGTTTTCTATTTCTTCCTGGTTCAGTTATGGTAGTTTATATGTCTCTAGGAATGCATCCATTTCTTCTAGATTGTCAAATTTGCTGACATATAGTTGCTCATAATATGTTTTTATAATTGTTTATATTTCTTTGGTGTTGGTTGTGATCTCTCCTCTTGCATTCATGATTTTATTTATTTGGGTCCTTTCTCTTTTCTTTTTGATAAGTCTGGCCAGGAGTTTATCAGTCTTATTAATTCTTTCAAAGAACCAGCTCCTAGTTTCGTTGATTTATTCTATTGGGGTTTTTTGTTTTTGTTTTTGTTTTTGTTTTTTTTTGGTTTTTATTTCATTGATTTCTGCTCTGATCTTTATTATTTCTCTTCTCCTGCTGGGTTTAGGCTTTCTTTGTTGTTCTTTCCCCAGCTCCTTTAGGTGTAGGGTTAGGTTGTGTATTTGAGACCTTTCTTGTTTCTTGAGAAAGGCTTGTATCGCTATATATTTTCCTCTCAGGACTGCCTTTCCTGTGTCCCACAGATTTTGAATCATTGTGTTTTCATTATCATTTGTTTCCATGATTTTTTCCAATTCTTCTTTAATTTTCTGGTTGACCCATTCATTCTTTAGAAGGGTGCTCTTTAGTCTCCATGTATTTGGATTCTTTCCAAATTTCCTCTTGTGATTGAGTTCTAGCTTCAGAGCATTGTGGTCTGAAAATATTCAGGGAATGATCCCAATCTTTTGATACCAGTTGAGACCTGATTTGTGACCCAGGATGTGATCTATTCTGGAGAATGTTCCATGTGCAACAAGACTTTTTTTTTTTTTTTGGCACATGTGCTATGTATTAAGTATGAGATATACAAAGAAAACCAAGATACAACCTTTCTTCTTCTTCTTTTTTTTAAGATTTTATTTATTTATTTGACATATAGAGATCACAAGTAGGCAGAGAGGCAGGCAAAGAGAGAGAGAGGAGGAAGCAGGCTCCCTGCTGAGAGCCTGATGCAGGGCTCTATCCCAGGACCCTGAGATCTGTTCTGAGTCAAAGGCAGAGGCTTAACCCACTGAGCCATCCAGGTACCCCACAACCTTTCTTCTTAGGACATTCTCAATCAAATGGGAAACAGAGAGTTTATAATATAATTATTACGATTCAGTAAATGTTGTGTTCTGATAGGTCTCTGAAAAGAAAAGAGAATCCAGCATATAAACAAGGAAGTCTTCACAGAAACGGTAGAAATATTAGGCTACTACTGTATGTCTGCCCTCTGCATAGTTTAACTAGGTTGATTCTCTGAGTGAAGTTTCCATGGTCTTACACATCCTTTGTTCATCTTATAGGTGAGGAATCAGGCGAGTGACAGAGGCCGTCCAGCTCCTCTGACTTGAAACCCTGCTGCTTTCTCCAGCGTTGGGTACCTGCCACAGGTAACTGCTCCCAGAGCTTAACCCAGCTCACACATGAGGTTGGAGGCCCGAAAACACAGCGTTTGATTTAAGAAGATTGTTCTGACTATAACTAACACCCTTGGGACCTTTAGGCGAAAACAAACCCACTGTTTATTAGCCTCACAAGACCCTTTTAGCCTCAGCAGCTGGCTTCTGTTCCAAGGAGGCCTGGTTTTGTCATCTCGAACCTGGCCCTCAGACCGTTGTGGCCGGGCCCCAGCTGCTGGGCCCAAAGGGAGGTGCAGCCACAGGCTCTAACCTGCAGCTTCCCCAGCTGCTCTGAACCTGGCCTTGGCAGCCGCTCCACCTACAGAACTTTCTTTACTTGCCATAAACCTGCTGACTCTGTTTTGTTTTTGAGTTTGTTTTGTTTTTTAAGTCCTGGGTACTTAAGTTCAGCCAGGGGCCTGGAAGAAGGAGTAAAACAGTTATCCATCATTGGTGATGCCATTACCAAAAAACAGTTAGCAGTTTTCCAGGCCAGATTGGCTGGGGCCAATCTGGAGTGCAGCCTGGCTATAGGACGGAGGAAGATGGAGACTCAGGCAGGAGGATAGGGGCGCTGAGGGACTGTGCCCTGAGGGGCTGCAGAGCCTCCTGTGGCTACCAGCAGCCCAGCCTGCATCCAGATCCTCAGGCACAAGACAGAGGCCTTGCAGTGGTAGGGAGGGAGACCCAGGCCCCAAGTGCTGTTCTAAGGGGGCCTGAGAGAGAGGGTATAAAAGCACCACTTGCCTTTCTTCCAGTGAGTGCCTCTGGAGGAGGGGATTCTGCTGGGAGGGCAGAACTGCCCAGGCACTTCCTGAGCCCTCCTTGAGCACATTCAGTCCCCAACATCACCTCTTACGAATGCTCCAATGCTCCGAGTGTGTGTTTCGGTGGCAGAGAAAAGCTCACACGGTGCCAGGGAAAACAGGAACGTACGTAGAGTTAGGAGCTTGGGCCTGAACATGAGAGCAAGCACCTTTCCACCCCCAACCCCTGTCCCTTCTCATTTGCACAAGCCTGGGCAAGGAACTCCGCGTCTCTAAGTGCCAGTGATCTGTACAACGGGGCTAATGCTGACTCCCTAGTGATTTGTTTGAAGACTTCACAAGCTGACATTTAAAGGGCACAAGGTAGGGTACAAGTGCTCACTGAGTGGCGGCTATTACATGAGTGAAGGACCCTTCGTCCTCCATCCTCAGTGGGGGACTGAGGGTCTGCCCATGTTAAGCCCTCTGCATGAACCCATGCTTTCTTCCCCTTCCTGGGTTTGGGTGGGTTTTACTGATCCAAAAATACTCAGCTTAAGGGTTTTTCTCTGTCTTGAACTTTCCTTGACCCCCACCTGGCTGAGTCAGAGGCCCCTCCTCTGGGCTTCATTAATTGCCTCCTATCCCACATTGTTTTGGAATGATCTGTGCATGTGTTTTTCTCTTCCTTTAGGCGGTAAACTCCAGGAGGGCAGGGACTATATTTTCCTCTTTGTATTCCAGCATCGCTCACAGAACGTGCTGGAGAGAGGTCTAATATGAGAACTGAATTCAGGGTTCAAGTTTGTCCCTTTCTTCAGGTCAAGGCCAGGTGCCTTGTTGTTGTGGATTGATTAATAGGCAAAGCAGACCTTACCAGACAGGGTCTCTATGGAAGCTGATTATATCTGGCACTAAGTACCTTCATTTAAGAACCTGAAGATTTCCAGGTGGAGGTAGGGGTGGGGTGAAGGCATGAGAAATGCAGAGCTTCCTCTGAAAGCAGAGCAGGAGCATGCAGGGCTGGGCGCGGGTCCTTCTCCCAAGTATAAGCAGTGACTGGATGAGGCAGGGTTTTCCATGGGGAGACGGGAGAACCAAGAGCAGACCGCAGCGCTCGACTGTACGAAACGGAAGGGTTGTCTGACAGAGAAGGGCAGAGCCCCCTTGGGCACCATAGGGGAGCGGGATGACCTACAGGGCCGGTTTCAGATTGCCGTGTCATTCAGGAAAACGCATCCACCTCGTTAAATGCAGGGGTTGGGAAGCCTTGTCCATAGAGGGACAGACAGTAGGTGTTCTAGGCTTTGTGGGCCAGGCGGTGTCTGTCACAGAGGCTCAGCCCTGCTATGTGGTGTGAGGGCAGCCACAGACGATCCGCAGGAAGCATGGCTGTGTGACTGTAAAGCTGGGCTCACAAGAGCTAGCAGCTGGCTGGATTTGCAGGCCCTCGAATTAGAGGAGCGCGGGGTGAGCTCTGTGACTGCTGGAAGGAACCCTCCCCCCCAACTTCACACCGCAGGAGAGGTGTTCCAGGAGAGGTAGAAAGACCCTTTTACTAGCTAGGGTCAGGTGTATGTCTCTGTCTTAGGTAGGGGTTCTGGTTCACTGGCCTGTGGGCTCCCTTTACCACTAAACCCCACTTTTTAGAAAGTGGACATGGGGCGAGCCTATGGGGCTCTGAGTATCTGTTTGGGGGCAGAAGCCCTCTGAAGGAGGACTGGGCTCCTAAGACAAACTGCAAGTAGTCTGAGGCTTCTGCGATTGAGTTCAGCTTCTTTCAGCTTCGGTTCCCTTCCTGGCGGAGGAACCTCGTCTGGGAAGGACTTTGTGCTCTTACAGCTTCGGCAGATTTGAAGGGGGATCTCACGGACACGGTCAGTTACAAATATATCAGATGGGCAAAAATTCCTTTCTTCCTTTTTCTGATATTTTGGATTCCCCCACCCCATTTGCCATGCGTGCACACACATGCACATACATGTGCACACGCACGCACACACTCATGCACATTTCGCCACTCACTGGTGGTGTTTATATTGTCATGCAGACCAGCTGAATACAGAGCAGGCATCTAAGATCTCAAAAGAAACCTAGCCCGAGAGGAAAACTGCAGCTCTGTCTCACCCCCATGCCCTCCTCTGCATGGTTTGCCCCCCAGAGCCCCAGCTCCTCTTCGGATTGTCTTCCTAGCCCAGTCAGTCTCCCTCAGAGACACAGCAGGACTTGGAGGCAGAAGGAGGGAATATCGAGCATACAGACGGAACTGCTGTGATGTGACTCAGACACCGGGCTCCCCCTAGGGCTGCTGGCAGCTTGCTGTGGATCCTGTAACAGGCCACTGATAGGGCGAGTCCTTCTGAAGCCCCGCTCAGCCCAGGCAGGGTTCTCCGTCTTTCCCTGGCCATTCCATCCAACCAAGAGCCGACGAGGCCTCCTTGCAGAAGCCCTGAATTATCCTTCAGTGTGATGGCCTGGCCGCCTGTCACCTTCTAAGACCTCAGGGATACTGGCTTGGCTGTTGTTTTAGGATCTGTAACCTCTCAGAATAGAAGTATGGAGGGAGCGGGAGTCAGACCATTTGGGTTCAAGTCCTGGTTCCATCGCTTAGTAGGTAACGGGGCCTTGGGGAAGACAGCCTTGTGAGACTAGGTTCCTCGTTTGTGAGAAGGAAATTTAAAAGTGAAATAGAGCAACGCCACAGCAAGTACAGTGGATCAGTGGATTCTCTTTATCGCAGTAATCATGTTCTCTAACGTCCCTGAGAACACGGCAGCAGCGGACACGGAGCCAGTGCTTTTATGGGGAATACAGAATCAGGTGCCCATGAGCCTCTGGTCACAAGAGTTTAATTACTGTGTCCATACAGAACCCTGTTTTATGTGTGTTTTTGCTTGTAGACCTCTTACTGTATATGTATCATTGATTTGCTGACATTGAACTGGCCAGTAACACTATAACCTGCGCCCGCATGAAGCTATCGCAAACACGCATTTCCTCTGGCTCCTTGCTCTGCAGCACTCCAGCACCATGCTGGGAACTATGTTAAACAGTGAAATCACTAACACAAAGCACAAAAATGTGTAAAATGTGGCACTAAATGAGTGGCAGAAAAGGCATTCACTTAGACCGCGAGAGCCGAAGCAGAAAGAGCATCACCTTTTCTGACCTCACTTGGGATCAGGCACAAAACTTTTTGCTGCTCTGCCCATGTGAGTGGGTCATCACAGAAGCACTGCAAGGATCGACCTTGGGGTTACCAATAAATTTTAGTGAATAGGAGAATTTGCACCTATCAAGTGTGTGAGAGATGACGATCGTCTGTAGGTGCGAGTCATCATGAGGATCTATGGTGATAAAACCCAAGGCATCCCACCTTGTGCACAAAGGCCTCCAGGATTCATCCCCTGCCTGCTTTCTGAGCCTTTCTGTGGCTGTCCCCTGACACCCCATTTTCCAGCTGTCCTTGCTGTTCTGCGGTCAGCAAGAGAAATGCTGTTTCTTGCCTCTCTGCCACTGTACACATCTTTTCTACTTACAACACCCTCTTTATTCTAAAAAAGAGAAACTGTTACTGAGCTCAGGGGAATGCCAGTGGGTAGAAAACCTGGTCTTCCACACAATCTGTATATTTGGCTCAGAATAAAAGGATTCGACTTCTAAGATTTATTCTTTAAGGCGCATGTGAAACACATGAAGATGTCTTTTCTGTAAAGAGCAGTTTCTTCTGATTCCCTTCACCATCAGCTCTTGCAGAAGCTCAGTCTGGTGAACGCCCTCAGAATCAGGGGTGGTGGTAGACTTCCTGCTTTATTTTTCCGGACGCTTCTGCTCAAGATTTGGGGAGCTCTCATTCCCTGCCTGTGTTTTCCACCCTTGACTTAAGCTTTCACCACACGAGACCTTTCAGAATGGTAAGCTTAGAACAACAGCCACAAAAATAACTTCTGAACTCAAAGGCAACCCTTAATGTTTCAGAACAATAGTGCGTCCGGCATCCCTTGTCCCTCCAGGTCAGGGCTGGCCTTCCGGGAGGCGTGGAACCAGCCAAGCAGTGAGTGCCTTGAGTCGGGCTCCCAGGTAATTGCCTCTAAGCAGCTTGGCTAGATGTCACTGGCTGTTAGGTTTGGGCTCCCATCTGCTCGGCCTACTGCTCAGACATGCCCATTCTGTCCCTGCCTTTTTTCATGGCTCATCTCTCTGGTCCTGGGGCTTGTTTCTGTGTTTGTTTCATCTTGACTCTAGCCAGCTGATTTCCAGCTGCTCCTGGCTCGCCCACCTGCAGGAACTGCCTTTCTGCCCCGTTCCTGCCAAGGCTCTGCCAGTGCCAGCTGACTCCTAGAAGAGGGGACAGCAGGGAGCAGAAGAACACTGGGTTGGGAGGCAAGCACACGTGGGTTCTGGTCTCATTCTCTGGGTATTCCTGTATGAGGCCATTACGATTCTGTGTTCCGTTTTCCTGGTCTGTATAGTGCAAGGGATGTGGACTGGGGAGGGCTTTTTCAGCATTCACATCTCTGCTGCTCTGAATCCTTGGAAGGGAGATGGCGGGGGTGGGGGGGCACGTGTCTCATTTGTCCACAGGTGGAGAAGCCACCTTTGAATAGCTTCAGGGCCAATGCAAATCAACTTCATGACTGTTTGGTTGAAAATTTCAGCCCGCAGATGTGCAGGCTCAGTGGTGACAGCACCCGTGTGCGTGCTGCTTATGAAAACAAGATGGGGGCTGCACTGGTTTTCAGAGCCATCAGACAGCCGGTCACCACTGCTCTTTCAGAGGAGGAGAAGCCTCTCAGGGTGTCAGAGAAAGCCTTGCTGCTCTCTGTTCTAATGCTGCTTGGGGGTTCAGACATTGGCTCAAAAAGAAAACACACTCAGCCAAATGCCCATGAATCAAGGAGAGGGAATGTTCACCAATTAGGGCCATTTATAGTTTTTATAATTTTATATATAGTTTATATATAGTTTTTAAAATTTTAAAGTTTTTAAAATGAATGACATGTGATAACCAAGAGGACGGTGGTGGTGAGGGAGAGGACGGTGGTGGAGGAGGTAGAGGAGGACATGTGGTAGGATGATGAGGAGCACAGGCAGAGCAGACAGGGCTACATGGGGAGAGGTCTCTACAGACATCATGTCATTTAATCCTCGGAGCCAAGCAGTGTAGCCCAAGTCCCAGCCCTGTGTAAACAATGATATGCTACGAACCACAGACCTCGACTTGTTGAGGAGACAAGAGTAATATCCTTCACATTAACTCCCAGTCCGGAAGCCATTGCTTGTCTCTGACCCCTTCTCTGTTTTGACTTTGGCAGCTGTCCTGCAGGGTGGAAGGGCGGCCTGTGGCTCACGTCATCCATAGGGAAGTTGAGACTCCCGAGGGTGGAGTAGCAGGCTGGCAGACACCTGAGAAAAGCTGGTGGGGGTCCCTTCACGGAGACCACAGTGGGGATTCGGGAAGGACTGTCCTCTCACTGTGACTTGTGTAACACGAAGAAAATGAAGTGTTTATCCTCGTATAGGAAAAACATTTACTTAATTGCACACCCTTTGGCTATGTTGAGACCTGAAACGGAAATAGTTGAGACACGAAATGTTCCCAGAATTCTTTCGAGGGGAAGTGGTTTCCCTTCTCCTCCAGGACCTGGCCCTGGCTGCTTTTCTGAGCTGGTGGGCCCGCTCCTTCCTGAGGTCAGCAGGGGCCGGGGGGGCGGTGTCCCCACAGCTTCTGCTGCTCTCTGCCCCTTGGTAATGGCTGCTTTTCCTGCTGATTTTTTCTTTGAAATCATTGACCCTTGGAATTCTAGGCTTGCTTAATCTCCAGTCTGTGTTGGCTTGACTGTGGCCAACTCTTCACCCGGGCACTGCGCAGAGTGGGGCTGTGGGTCGTGGAGTGGAGTCCGAGATGGGGCCCTTCTTTTCCCCCAAGGTCAGCCAGAGGGCTCAGACAAGAATAGAGATGATCTCAGTACTCTCTCTTCCAGTTTCTACATCCAAGAACTTTATGAACTCATTCTTTTAATCTTTCCTCACATGTCAGTCTTGTCTCAGCTTGGCACCATGTGCCCTTCTGAGCAACTTTCTTCTTATTTCATCTTCTAGGTCACTCATAAGGATGTTAATCATTTAGAAGGATGGGAGCTTTCCCTACCTGGAGAATGCTTTTTTCCTGAACTCATTGAAAGTCTCTTTGATTTGCCCAAGTACTAAGAAAATAAAATCTAGACTAAGTGGGAAAATATTCTGTGTGAATAACATATTTATAAGCTCTGGGTGTTATATCAAAATCCCCGCATTGTGGAGAGGCCTGCTGGCTGGTCCCATTGGCAGAGTAGGTGGTTGCCTATACAGTGTGTTTTAAAGTTTGCTAGAAAAGCTTCCTGCCTCTAAACATATTGCCTTGGATTCTGCCGTTACAGATATATATCTTAGCATTAAATACTGCCCTTTATGTTTGTGTGATAGGGGTGAGACTCTCTTTTAAAATCAGAATACCCCTAAGGTGGTTTTCAGCTAGAATTGTGCCTGACTCGGGTAACAGAGTCTGGATTGAGTTTTACCTGTTGTAGGCAGATGCTATTGGCTGCCCATGTCTGTCTACAAGACAATGCAGATGCCCCCAGTCTTGGTCTTAGGGCTTTTTCAGGCTTTGGGAGCATGTGTGGCTCGTGTGCAGGGCAGGCCAGTGTGCTGGAGAATTAATGTCCTACAGAAGCCAGTTTGCCCCATGGTCGGTTAGGATTTCATGAATGCACGGCCCCAGCCCCTCATCCCTTGGTGGCATAATTCTTAGATGTGTTTTACATGGTTGACCAGATTTCCCTGGTAGGGCTAAGCTGCAGTTTCCTCCCACTGTGGTAACTGGCTGATGAACACAGTTCTTGGCTTCCCCCCCTTCCCTGTGTCACTTCCCATTTCCCTACTGGTGTTCCCTGGGATTACTTCCCGAATAAATTGCAGTTGAATTTTTGTCTGAAGACCGCTTCTGGGGAAACCCAAACCTAGACACCAGGAAACAGCATGTAGGCACGTTCTGTGAGGCAAGAAGGACCCAGGTTTTTCCTTCCTCCCCCACCATGTCCAATGTGAGGTTTTCAGTGTCATGGTGATAGCCCCATGTTTCAGGCAGGAAAAAGGAGAAAACAGGAAAAGCCAAGACAGAGACCAAAACCTTTTTCATCAGAGGTTTTGTCATTTTAAACAGGAAGGGACGTCTTCTCCAGAGTGTTCTAACTAAAATCTTTCCTCAGAATTCTGTCACCCCCACTCCCACTCTAGTGGATACTGGGGAACTGAAGTTTTACCCTCCCAAACAACCCGGGGCTCTCCTTGTAAAATAAAAAGAGAATGGATATTGGGTTAGGCAGGTAGCAGTATGACTCACAGAAGTTACTTCCTTATAATGTTATACCAACACCCGAGTGTGGCACGAGCTTATTAGATCCATGCTCCTCAAAGTATCTGACTTGATACTTGGCATTGACATCACCTGGGAACTTGTTAGAAATGTAGGTTTCTAATGCCAGACCTGCTGTATCAGAATTTGCTTTTTTTTTTTTTTTAAGATTTTATTTATTTATTTGTGAGAGAGAAAGCAAGAAGGGGGTGGTAAGAGGGAGAAGCCGGCTCCCCACTGAGCAGGGAGGCTGAGGCAGGGCTCCATCCCAAGACCCTGAGATCATGACCTAAGCCAAAGGCAGACACTTAACCCACTGAGCCACTCAGGCACCCCCAGATTTTGCCTTTTAGCAGCTCCCCATAATCAGGTCATTTGTATGCATGATCGAGTTTGAAAGCCCTGAGTTCAATCCCTTTCCTTGGTGTCAGGAGCAACAAGGAAATCTCTGGCTCTTGATATCCTTTCCTTGCTTTTGCCCAGTGCCTTATCTGGGGTAAATTTCTGCTGGATGACTGAGTAACTGGGCTGGGGGGGGTGGTGTCCTCCCTGGTCCCTCACAGTCAAAGTGACCCCCTCAGCTCTGAACAACCCCCGTCCCTCTCAGTGCCTTTTACATCTCTCTTTTGTGTGTCATTGCCAGTTCTGAGCTCCTCTCATTGTTCTCTTGGACCATAAAGTCTAGGATCTTATCTCAGTCATCGGGGCACCATCCCCACCCCACTGCCTGCCAACACCTAGCTGGGTGCTTTGCTAGGGGAAATTGAGTGGAATGAAACTTTCTATACCTGGTTCCACCTTTGTTTTTTTCATTAATTTGACTCTTCATTTCCGTGTTCCTTTTCTTAAAATAAAGCAACTCCCACAACTAACAAGGTAGTGTTTCCTTTCTGGATTTTCCTAGCATTGTATTAAATGACTGTGGTATTTGAATAAATTGAAAAATTTAGTGCAAAGATTTCAAACATTTTTTTGGCAGCAGGGTTCTTTCTGCAAACACAGAAACTCAGTGTGTGCTCAGATTTGAGGCAAACTGCTGTGCTTTAATGAAGCGTCTAGGGGCCCGAATTCCTGGTCACGGGCTCCTAGTGCAGAGCCCCTCCCAACTACCCGAGTCTTTCCGTGGTTTCCCCCCTAGTCTACTTGCATGAGGCCGGCATTCCTGTGACCCACCCATTCCCTCTTTCACTCATGAAGACGAGTGGTGATGGTAAAAAAGAAAATCAACAAACTGTGGTAAACTCTCTGTTAGTAAGAAATGCATATTGCAAATTACATTGTAAAAGAGGAAAGCGAGCATAGGCAAGTCTCTATGTGCTGAAACAGTGCCATGTGATCTTAAAACAGCCCAGTGATTTAATCATGCTTTCTTGGGTAGAAGGTTCAAGTTATTCCAATGGCACAAATTCACAGGAAGCACATACAATTTTTTAAAAAGATTTTTATTTATTTATTTGACACAGAGAGAGGGAGTGAGCAGGAGCACAAGCAGGGGGAGCAGCAGGCAGGGGAGAAGCAGGCTCCCCCCCAGAGCAAGGAGCCCGATGTGGGGTGGGGTTCCATCCCAGGATCCTGGGATCATGACCTAAGCTGAAGGCAAATGCTTAACCATTGAGCCACCCAGGCACCCAGCACATTGCAATTTAAGTGTCCTTATAAAAGCACAGGGATATTAATATTAAACTGTAATTACTGAAAACACTATAGACCTGAAATGCCATAAATGTAATATCACTGCACACCATGAGGTTAACCAAATAACTGATAATACTCTAAATTGATAATAATGAAGCTAAATGAACAGCAATTTATATTTTAAAAAATTTATTTATTTATATTTTAAAAAATCAAAAGTAGCAGCTCTTAATAGTTTTATTTATTTTTTTAAAGATTTTATTTATTTATTTGACAGACAGAGATCATAAATAGGCAGAGAGGCAGGCAGAGAGAGAGAGGAGGAAGCAGGCTCCCTAAGCAGGGAGCCTGATGTGGGGCTTGATCCCAGGACCCTGGGATCATGACCTGAGCTGAAGGCAGAGGCTTTAACCCACTGAGCCACCCAGGCACCCCAAAAGTAGCAGCTCTTAAACCTCACCAACTCTTAACAGTTGTGGTAATCTTGTTGCTAGTAAGAAATCACGTGGACCATTATTCACCTTGTGAACGCAAGCCCCAATAGCCAGGAAGACCCAGTGGTAAGAAAGCCAGCTTCCTCAAAACTGCTGGAGAAACTACCTAGAAGACGCTGAGTGAACAAGAAGGAGGAGTTGGGCAAGATGGCCAGGCTTTGTGAGGCCTCCTCACATTTTAGTGGGTACAGAATTAAACGCCTCTGCAGACTCTAATAATGAGCCCCTCTTAGTTTATGAATGCCAACATTTAATGACCTGATAACTCAATTTTAGTTGTTACTAAGTAGCCCATAGTCACATATCCTGAGGAAAGTCTACGGAACAGCTCCTCATTGCCTGGAAGAAAGAGAGACCTCTTGTCTTCATCAGGCTTTGAAAATCATTGCTGTAAGGGAGGAGGGACAGGATGGAAAAATGCTTTCCTTCCCTCAGACGCGCTTCCTTCATTATGTCCTGCTGCTGGAGATGGAGGCTAACCTCACCAGATGGGCTCCTTCTGGGGACGAGGCGTGCATTCATGTCCCTGCAAGCTCACCTTGATGTGGTGTGACTTTTGGGGAAGTAGCTACAGCTGGTGCTGGAGGTTCATTAGCAGAGCCATCGAAGGCCCTGGGAGGCATGTTGGGGGGACGGCTTCTGAGGAAGTGTTCTTTAATGCGCCGAACTGCCTTACTCTTTTGCTAAAAGACCAATTTATTCTTGATTATTTATTATTTTTGGCTTAAAGACCAATTTACAAGCAGTAGTTCTCCCACTTCTTACCACCCTTGACTGCTGCCTATGGGTCTCCTCCCTGTTCTAAGACCACCTTCCAAAGTGGCCCTGACTACGTGCGTGTGAGCAGTAGACGGTTTGTAAAGATGGCGGGTCGTCTCTAAGAATTCTTGTACTTACCAGCGGCCATAGCTCAAGTAGATGGCGGCTGAGACCTGTACAGTGTCATCAGCTGTGGGGAAAAGGAGGAGTCAGGAGGAGGTCAGAGCCGGGATTGGGGCAACCAAGCCTCTCTTACAAAAACGGAAGCCGGCAGATCAGTGACGTAGCAACCCGGGGAGCTGCACATGTCATCTTGGCTCTTGCTAGCCTTAACACCTGAGGTAATTCAGGAGCAAGCATGTGTTCTGAGACTCTGGGGAATTAGAGGCAAGCTTGCTGCACAGATATGGGGGTACAGAGCCCATCTGGATCACATGCTCCCTATGACTGGAGAGATCTCATTGTTATAGTCTCTCATGGCCCATCCCAGTAGAGGCTGATTTCTCTAAAGAAGGTTGCAAGCTGCCTCATCTAGTTCTGGTTTAACTGACTTGCCTTACTTATATACTTCTTTCAAAATGTCCACGAGAATCTACCCAGAAATGATACGCATGGGTTTCCATCTTCCCATAAATGCATGAGAACCCTTGGAAACTCTGGGTCAAGATGGTTCAGAAAGAGTGTTTGTTCCCTCTGGGGTTTTCAGAACACACTCAGATCTAGGGGATAGCCTCATGATTTAAACCTTGGACCTGGAAGGGTTGAGGAAGAAGGGTGGGGCCTCCTGGGCCATTGACATTTCCCTGGCTCTTCCAACAGTGATGGAACTGTAAGATAGTACTTCTCAGATTTTGGTATGCATACATATCAGCAGGTCTTGCATGGAGCCCGGGCTTCTAAAGTTTTAAGCAAGCATCTTGGGCTATTCTTGTGCTTGTTGGGAAACTCTGCTGTGAAATCTGGTTGTATAGCCTGCACAAGGGTGGTGTTAGCTGGTTTGGGGTCAGGATAGAGAGTGTGTCTGAAATGACCCTGCAGCTGGGGCTGAGGTATGCCTTGTGAGTCAGAGGCAGGCAAGGAATTAGAGGACTCAGGAGAAAGAGCTCAGAAAGATCAGTCATGTGAATAAGTTTAGCTTTGAGGATTCTGCAGGCACAGTCTCCTTTCCTTAAATGTTCCTTGAAAACTAGTCAAGCCCCAATAGTAACTTCTCACTCAGCCCCCTAAAATGAAATTTATGTAGTGCCTGTTTTTGGTAATCCCCCTCTAGAAGAAAATGTTTAAAAATATCCACTCCTGGTCCTCGAGGTGAAGTTTGCCACCTGATTCTAGACGACAGGCTCCTTCCTCCAGTTGGAGATGTGCACACATGCCCTCTGACAGGTGCAAGATGGGGGGTCACTGTGACTGGGGGATCTGAAATTTTCATGGGGCCATGGAGTTTGGAAATGTAAGTTATAATTCAATAAAAAGATGTATTTTTCAAAGCAAATCCCAATATCCGTCTTACTGGTGAGATATTAGAATCATTCTCATGCAGTCAGGAACAACAGACATATAGCTCTACACCAACTTCACTGTGATTTAAGTTTGTTTTTGGAGAATCTCACCAAAAAATTCAATGAAAGAATGAAAGATGGTATAAAATTGGAGAGGAAAGAGGAATATTATCCTTGTTTGCAGGTGATATAGTTGTGTATTTGGAAAATCCAAGAAGATCAACTGAAAAACTGTTAGAAGCAATAGTGTATCTGCTAAGAAGCCTAGATACAAAATGATATAGAAAAATCAATAGCACCCCAACATACGTCTCAACAACCAGTTAGAAATTATATCGGAAGGAAAAAAAATCCTCATTTGCAATAACAAAAGAAATGATAGGAATAAATATTACAAAGAATATGTGAGAAGTGTGTGAAGAAGTTGTTAAATGTTATGAAGAACATAACGGAAAAAAACAACAATAACCTCCTATGTTCTTTTTTAAAAATTTTATTTATTTATTTATTTATTTTTAAAGATTTTATTTATTTGACAGAGATCACAAGTAGGCAGAGAGGCAGGCAGAGAGAGGGAGGGAAGCAGGCTCCCTGCCAAGCAGAGAGCCTGATGCAGGGCTTGATCCCAGGACCCTGAGACCATGACCTGAGCTGAAGGCAGAGGATTAACCCACTGAGCAACCCAGGTGCCCCATCTCCTGTGTTCTTGATATAAAGACTCAACATCATGAAGATACACAATTTCCCTATGTTAATTTGTAAATTTTAAGTGATCTCAATAAATAAAATAACAGGAATTTTTAAAACTAGTTGAGTCAGTTCTAAAATTCATACGGTAAAATAAAGGAGCAAGGATAAGTGAATTTAATATCAAGAAAGAATAATTGTAAGGAGGATCTAGCTTTCTACCTATTCTACTTTGGGGGAGGAGTAAACAAATAGATCCATGAACAGAATAGGGAATCAGGAAGAGATCCAAATTCAGGCAAAAAACCATTTTATAATAAAGTTGGCATTTCTTATCAGTGTGGGAAAATATTGCTCATGAAATAAATATTAGGTGAATTCCATGAGTCCCATGTAGGAAGAAAATTAAAAGATAAAGTTGGACTTCAGTTCTTTACCAAAAAAATCCAAATGGTTTAAAAAGGTCCAACCATGAAAACTCATAAAAATATTAGGATAAAATATAGGATAATTTTTTTTAAGATTTTATTTATTTATTTCACACACACAGAGAGAGAGAGATCACAAGTAGGTAGAGAGGCAGGAAGAGAGAGGGGGAAGCAAGCTTCCTGCTGAGCAGAGAGCCCGACTCAGAGCTCGATCCCAGGACCCTGAGATCATGACCTGAGCTGAAGTCAGAGGCTTAACCCACTGAGCCACCCAGGCGCCCCAAAATATAGGATAAATTTTAAAATACATGTGTATTTTGTATGAAGGGAGCTTATAACCTGGAAGCTGTATAAGAGATTATTAATTTGATAGTTGCAAAATTTGTTTTCCATGGTAAAATAAAATAATGAAAGGGAAAATGATACAAATGTGCAAATTTCCTTAATATATAAAGATATCCCACTAATCAATAAGAAAGAACTAATAAATCAAATGACAAATGGGCAGACTACATAAGCAGAGACTTTCCAAAGAAGGTGATAAGAAGACTTTTCAAAATAGGAAAATATACCTGCTCTACTGAGAATGAGAGAAATGGAATTTAAAAGTATAGTAGTATATAATATTTTTAATTATCTGATTTTAGTGATCACAAGTTTGATAATACATTGTGACTGATAGTGAAGCTGTAAAGAAGTAATCATTCTCAACTGTTTTGGGTGTAAAAACTGATACATTCTTTGTGAAGCAGTTTCCCAGTACCTGTTTTAAATGTGTCTACCCTTTGAGCCAGCAGTTCCACTACTGAGGATTTACTATAGAGATATACTTGCTTTTGTACAAAATGAGCATATGAGGTTATTCTGTGCAGTATTTATTGTTATATAATAGTAATATGAAAGCAAAGATTTGAAAAAAAAAAAGCACCCTAAATTCCATCAATAGGAACTGGTTGAATACATATGGAACAACCATGAAATAGAATGAAATACAGTCACTTAAGAACACTAAGGCTGTTTTATAGGTGCTGAGATGAAATAATCTCGAAGATATATTGTCATATTAACACACACACACACACACACACAGACATGGCACGCTACCAGCTATGTGTGTATGTGTGTTTTGAAGTCTGTATCAATAATCTCAAGCATTTTGGGTCTCCAGAGGACTTTATAATCTTAAAAATTATTGAGGACCCTAATCAAGGGTTCTCAGTTGTCTCAGAAAATTCTAGAGAGCCCAAGAATGCACAGGCACACATTCCATTACCTGTCAAAGTGATGATGTAATCACATGTCATGCATCCTCTGGAAAACTCCTGTATACTTGAGAATAAAAGTGAAGAGATGAATAATGCCTTGCTATTATTATGAGAATAGCTTTGATTTTATGGGCTCCCTAAGAGGGTCTTAAGGTCCCATAGGGGTCCATGGGCCACACTTTGAGAACCACTGATCTACATATATGTGATTGTGATTGTATATACATAGAGGAATTCTGCATGAATACCCCAAATGGGTAAAAACTGTTGCCTCTGGAGAAGGGACACTGGGAGGACCAGGGAACCCTGGTGGAAGAAAGGTGTACTTTCACTGCATAATTTTTTTTTTTTATTTATTCATCCATTTCAGAGAGAGAGAGAAAGAGAACAAGTGAGTGGTAGGGAGGAACAGAGGCAGATGGGAGAGAGAATCCCAAGCAGACTCCCCTCCAAGTGCTGAGCCTAAAGCGGGGCTCAGTCCCATGACCTCGAGATCATGATCCTAGCCCAAATCAAAAGTCAGACATTCAACCAAATGAGTCACCCAAGCACCTGGTCACTGCATAAGTTTTTGTCACTTTTAAATTCTGTGCATGTGTTAATGGTTAGTGTGTGTGTGTGTGTGTGTGTGTGTGTGTGTTTTTCTTTGTGTTTTTTTTTTAATTTTTTTTTTTTACAAAGGAACAAAGAATCTAAAGAAATGAAATGCAAACAGATTTATGAGCCATAGAATTAATCAGAGTCACGGGCTAAAATTGATGTACATGAATATTTGTCACAGCATTATTTATAATGGTAGGGACTTGGAAAAACCCCATAAGTTCAAAGATAGAGATTGGTTAAACAAATTATGGTACATCTACACATTGTAATTCTATGCAGTCATTAAAAATCATAAATCCCTAGAATGTTCTGTGATGTGGGAAAATGCTCACAATATAATGTTAAGTTAAAAAAAAGTAGTACAGAATATAACTTTGCATGAGCCAAATTGTAATAATTTAAAACAATTCTGGAAGGAAATATATCCAGATTTTGAGTCATTATTTTTGGGTGGCGAGACTAGGGGTTATTTAAACTTCTGACTTTTCCAAATTTCCTACAATTAATATGTATTGCTTTTATAAACAGAAAGAAAGTGCTATAAAAGAGAGAAGGAAATGGAAAAGATTCATTTCCAGGGCCCTGTGGGGATGTAGAGCTTCTCTTGCAGTGCTGATAGAACAGGGAGTTATATTTGAAGGGTGTCTTGCCCCTGGTTACCAGATGAACTCTTCCTGGGTGGGTGAACCCCATGTTGGTGGGCGTTTGGGCATAGGCAGCACAGCTGTGGAAGACTGGTCTACACGGCGTGGCTGGGGAAGCAGGTGAAAGGGGAGGCAGAGGAAACTAACGAATAGGAAGGGCTGGTATGTTTGCAACTTGTACAACACATCAATGCAAACCTTAGTAGCCTAACATAACCATAAATACTGTCCTCTCCCAAGATCACGCAACTCAAGATTTGACTTAGCTAAGTGGTTCTGGCTCAGGGTCTCTTAGGAGGCCACAGTTAAGGTAGCAACTGAGGCTGCAGGGTCCTCTTCCAAAGTGACTTATTCACATCTCTGGCAAGGGAGGACTGGCTGTTGGGAGGACTCTTACATCTGTTGCCACATGGACCTCTCCATATGGCTTCTTAAATACCTTGGGGGTGCCTGGGTGCCTCAGTTGGTTAAACGTCTGACTCTTGATTTCAGTTCAGGGTGTGTCTTGAGATCGAGCCCCATGTGGGGCTCTGCACTCAGGAGGAAATCTGCTTGAGATGCTCTCCCTCTCTGCCTGCCCCTGCCCCTCTCAAATAAATGAATAAATAGATCTTTAAATATCTGTACACCGTAGAAGCTGGCTTCCTGCAGAGCAAGTGATCCAAGAAAGTCTCCTATCTCTTACAACCAATTCAGAAGTCACACAATATCCTTGTTACATATCCTATTGGTGACACTGGTTGGCCCTATTTAGTGTGGGAGGGCAATGCACAAGGGTGCAATTAGAAGGAGACAGGGCCATCTTTGAAGCTGGGTACCACTGGTAGACACTTGCTGTTCAAAGTAATGGGCAAGCCTCCGGGGCTGGGCTCGCTTCCCATGGCCAGGCATCCTGGATAGGTGGGAGGTTTGAGGATCTGTTTTACAGAATAGGAACTGATTAGCTGGGCCATACTGAGACTGCCAAGTCACCAGGAACTTTTAGATAGGGTTTGGAACTCGGAAAGGGAAAGGAGGTATAAACAAGGCTCTTCCCTCATGCAACTAGGTAGCTCTCCCTGTTTAGAGGATGGCTGTAAAGTTCTGGGGGCCGAGGTATTGGTTCCTGGAATTACAACCTTGCATCCTGGATGCTTTGGATCAGCATGATGTAATTTAATTAATTTATTTTTTAAGATTTTATTTATTTATTTGACAGATGGAGATCACAGAGAAGCAGGCAGAGAGAGAGGAGGAAGCAGGCTCCCTGCTGAGCAGAGAGCCCGATGTGGCGCTCGATCCCAGGACCCTGGGATCATGACCTGAGACGAAGGCAGAGGCTTTAACCCACTGAGTCACCCAGGCACCCTGTAATTTTATTTTCTATAGAGTCTTGAAACATCTGCAGAATGTGAACATTGCAACCTCCAAATTGTCTGCTTTATGTGGAAACTTGCTGTAGATAGAGGTTACGTCAGACCACATGTTTAGATTCGCGGCTTTGAAAATATGATCCTAGGTTTTCCACTGCTAGCCAAATCCACCTGGATACTCTGTTCCCAGTCAGCACAGATGTGAAAGCAGGGGACTCTGGAGCCAGTCCTGGACAGCAGGGTGAGCAGTGCTGGGATTGGTGCCTCTGGATTTAGACAACAGTGTCTACACAGAACCTAGGCAGAGAGTCAGTGCCAGGAAGACCAATGAGAGGGAAAGGGCAAGTGTCCCAGCTTGTCTTAGTTTGATGTGCCAGGAGCAAAGTCCATCCCAAATTTGTTCAAAAAGTGAGTAAAAAAAAAAGTGAGGGTTTATTGGAAACCATCATTCCTGAAGAAAGGGGGCATTCTGGTGCCCCACTAATAATAGCATGACTCAAATGTCAGTGTCACACAGTCCTTGCTACCTAGTTCAGATTTTGGAGAGGGAAGCTAACTGGCTTCAACAGGCCTGGGGACCGGCCTCTCTAGAACCAGATGTTTGACTCTCTTCTAATCTGCCATGGCCATGGCCTGTACCCCATTATAATTAGTGATGCTCGGGGCTGTGGGCCCCATCAGAAGAAGGGGGAAAGGGTGGAAGGGTAGGCATCTCTAGTTCATTCTCCCTGGGAGAGGGGACTGAGACATAGCTGAGTTGGTACAGGACTGGCACTGGGGAAGGCAAACAGTGGAAAGCAGACTTCAGAGAAAGGGGATTGCCAAAAAGATCAGGGCTAAGCCCAGTCCTTCAGGAAATGAGGGATAAGGTGTGGCTTGTTCACAGGAGCAAGACAAAAATAGCAGTTATTTGAAATAGGACTCAAAGTGAGAGGGGAATTAGCATGAATGTCGGTCCTGGCCTTAATTCTTCCTAAGAAGAGCCAAGGTTGGTCACTAAACTGTGTAGGGCTGAGTCAAAGGGGTTCAGTTAGCCCTGGGTCTGGATAAGAAAGGAAAGCAGGGACACAGCCCAGGCAGGACAATAGGGTTATGAAATGACGAATCAGATAGGACTGGCCAGTGGGAACTCTTACTGTGATCATTCAATTAGCTATAACCCAGTGCTCAGAGATTATCTTGCCCATGGTCTAGGCTCTAAGACACCAAAGCCTTCTTGATACCACTAAAAGTCATAGGCCACGGCGCTTACCTGTGTTGGCTGGAGATTGGAAAGGACTAAAATGGAATGGATACTGTGCTTCTGTGTGGAGTTCTTTGAAAGGCTTATCGAGAAGACTATATTGGTCACCAAATTATTACCCAAATTTTATTTTCATCTTCCTCAGCCAAAAAGGATATTAAAAACAAACAAACAAACAAAAAACCACAAGAAAATACGAAGATAGCAGCAGGTGGTAAGACCAACACGTGTTAGTTACAGTAATAGCTCCCACATGAGAGAAAGCTCCCTTTCTCCCTCATGTACAGGCGGGTTGCTGTGAAATACATCGTAGTGAACTGTTTGCTCTGATCTCTCTGGTTGTTACTCCTCTCTTCAGTAAACATGAGATTGTTTATAGTTTCCGGGAGAGAGCTCTTACTCCCTGGTGGTTGAGAAGGGCTTTTCCTGTGGCCCCTCCTATCAGGCTTCCCCAGGGTCTGGTTGGAGAAGAGCAGGCTGAGCTCTTCTGTTGTGGTTTCCGCAGTGACGTAGGTGCAGACTCAGAGGCTGTGCTCTCTGATGGCAGCAGGGGCTACGCATTTGGCTATGGATCCCAAGAGAATTAGGTCATTTTCCTCGGGGTAACTATCTTCTAGACCCTTCCTGGTCTAAGTCAGATAATGCAATCCTTGCTGGTTTTCTCCTTCTTTGGGAGCCAGTAAGGCCGTTGGTGAGGTATTACTGATTCTGCCTTGTGGGGCCTTTAGGGTAGAACCACATGGATAGCTTCATCCAGAGGTGCTGAGTGGAAATGACATGTGCCTTTTCCAGGCTGGAGTATTTAGTTGTTGGTGCATGACCCAGACGGTGAGGGCTCCATCAGCCAGCATCTCTAACTGATTATGATGATCAGAGCCCTCTGCTCACCTGAGATGGACATAGAATATAAGAATAGATTTCTTTGTTTTTAAGTTACTGAGGTTTGTTGTTGTTACAACATAACCTGGGTATCCTGACAGATACGCTTTTTTTTTAATAGGGACGAAATGCTATTATTATTTGTTATACAAAACCATTAAAAGTCATTTGTAAAAAAAAAAAAAAAATCACCCCAAATTCTGCCACCTCGACAAGTTTTATTTGTCAGTGATTTCCTCTGGGGTGTTTTGTTTGTTTGTCTGTATTTGTAATTTTTGCTTAGCTGTAGCGTCGGTATGAATTCCAATTTTGTATATATATATATTTTTAATGTAACTTTATGAGGGCATCTGGGTGGCTCAGTCAGTGAAGCATCCAACTCTTGATTTCAGCTCAGGTCATGATCTCAGAGTCGTGAGATCAAGCCCTATGTCGGGCTTCACGCTCAGCGTGGAGTCTTCTTAAGATTCTCTTTCCATCTCCCTCTGCCCCTCCTCCCACTGCCCCCCCCACATAAATAAATAAATAAATAAATAAAATATTTTTAAAAATTTAATTTTTTCATGGCTTCATGATGATAAGAACCTTGACTCTTCTATTAACCACAGTCTCTCTCCTTAGCACCTTACACAAATCCGAGCACATACTAGGTACCTAATATATAATGATTGAATTAATAACTGTACTTTCCTTTTAGCATGATTATTAGAAGACGCCTTATGTATGACTGACCAGAAACTGCAGGCTGTCAATTCAAACCTCAGGTTTGTCTAGTGGCAGAGACCAAGTTTTTGTTTTATTTTAATTTTACTCTGGCTAGCCTTAGGTCCAGGCTCTTTTCCTGGTTTCCCTGCAAGTTCATAGTCTCCTTTTGGTACCTTTTAACTCTGGTTCCCAGTCTTGGACCAGACTCTTTGGCCACTTTGAGAAATCTCAAATAGAATTTCAGAGTGGGGGGGCGCCTGGTGGCTCAGTGGCTTAAGCAAGGCTTGGATTGAAAGCAAATTTCCTGACTGCAAACCCACAGTTCATTTGAATGTTTCTTCTGGGTTGCAGTTCCTGATTTTGGCCCAGAGTAAGCTATTTCAATTGTGGGTTCCAAATGTCTTAGCCTGACTGTCTTATGATGCCTAATTTCAGCTTGACTTCGTGATTTTTCTCCCAGCTTTTTTCTCCTCCTGCTCCTTTTCCTGTTTTCCTTCTTCCCGACTTTCCTCCTTCTCCTCCCTCTCCTCCTCTTCCTTCCTGACCAACTGGATGCCTGACTTAATTAACCCTGTAGGTCGCCATCAAGTTTTTTGCAATTGTGAGATGTGTTTTGCCTTAAGTCACATTGTCTGGATTTGAAATGAGTTTTTATTACTCTTTCTCTTGAGAGAATTCAAACCCCTTCCTAACTGAGTTGTCCATTTTTCCATTTTCAGAAATTGGGAGTTTCCTGAAGAGGGTCCTGGTGCTCTCACTATGCAGCTTGGCCCTTTTCTCTCTTGGTTTGTGGTCTACTTACTTTCCTCCCTCCCATCTCAAGTGGTCAAGTCAACGGCAGGGTGACTCACAGAAGCCCATCTCATTAACTGTGTCCCCAGGGCTTCCGGTATCTTCTGTCTGCCCCTCCCCCAACCCCAGTGGGCTCTCATTTTCATCCTCTGTCCCCCTCCGCCCAGTCTATTCAGCCCTACTCCACTTCTCCCTTGTGAGATTGCTCAGGTTTTGAGACCATGGACTTCACCTGATATCCAGGTACAAATCTTTTAACAGATTTTATTTCCTGTGTAATCTTATTGTTGGGAGCTCACTCTCTCTGAGCTTGCATTTGCGATCTGTAGAAGAGATATATTATTTCCCCTCATCGTGTTATAGGGAATCTTAAATGAGATAACGCATGGGAATTATTTTGAAATATGCTGGCCCATAATAGGTGTGCAAGACATGTTAGCCGTCACTTGATCACACTTTTTTTTTTTATCCCTGTCTGTATTTCCCCTATTTGCTCTTAACTGCACTTTCTCATCTCCCTTCCTCTAGATGGCAAAGATATAGGTTAGAAGTGTCAACATTATAGCTGTAGGCGTGAGGAAAAGGCCTAATTTGTTCCAGAGGGATGTGTAAATTTCAGAGAAAAAGAATCATTGGTTTGAATTCCAGTGGCTTTATTTGCTTGCTATTTGACCTTGGGCAAATTATTTTGCCTCTCTGAACCTTAACTGTTTTTGTCTCTGTGATGAAAACAATACATACCTTCCCCCAAAAGGCCATTGTGTGATGTGAAACACACATACACACACACACACACACACACACACACACTCCTCAGATGCATGTGTAGTGACCAACAGACTATCAATACTCATTCCTGCCAACCTTTTAAAATTAACAAAAAGGGAACATTTTTTAGATTTGGTGTGACTTAATGTACAAGGATGAGCACTGTTCCTCCTTCAGGGGAAATTTGAAAGAATTCATAAAAACTTGAGAATTAATTGAGACCCATGTCTGCACTAGGTGCAAAGCCAGTGGTCCCAGACATTACCTGGGAGAAGGGTAAACCCTGGAGGCTCCTCTGAAGTTTCAGGTCTCTGCCGCCCCCTAGTGGCCACTGATTGTAGCAGACGATTCATAGTTCTTGACAAATTACTCCAATTAATTTGACTTTGGACAAGAATTATATAGAGAATAAGGAATGGAGTGAAAGGGCCTACATTTTAGTCTTTTTTAAAAAACATTTCAGATAGAAAATTTTTCTTCTATCAGTATGCATGCCAGTGAAATCTGGTGAAAATCCAGACATATATGCCCCGCTACTAGGGAAGTATTAACCAACATATTACCTTTCCTTCCTCTTCTCTTTCTCCCTCCCTCTCTTCCTTTACCAAGGTAGGACCATCCTTTCTCTCCTTGGGTCAGATCATTCTTTGCCCTTAAACTTGTTAAAGGCTGTGTACCCAGTTCGAGTTCCAGAGGGAGGCCAGGTACCTGTCAAATTAAGTGAGTTGTCAAACACACATCAGGAAGCAAAATATTCCTGGAATTAAGTTTCTTTTGTTAGAAGGTTTCCAGTGGCCAAAGGCAATACCACAATGCTCTAAGGAGCCTGGCCTGGGAGAGCAGAGGCCTGCTTGGCCACCACCTCCTGGAAGCAAGGGACATCCTGCGGCACTCTGCAGCTCATTGAGAGACATTCAACTCCACTCTGTGCTCTGATTCAATGAGGAAGCTTCTCTGCTGTCCTGCAGGCTGTGAGCTCCTCCAGGGAGGCTCTTGCCTTATTTTTTGCTCTGACAGCACAAGACTTGACAATCAACCTTTGACAAGAAGGAACGGAAGGGATTTATGTGAACCTCATACTATGGTCTTTGGTCCTAGTGAACCACTTGTTATAAACACAGCCATTATCTGAATTCTGTGTTGGCAGCTCAGGAGAGATGAAGGGAAAGAGAAACCAGAGGTATAGTCCTTTACAGATGAATAAAAAATGGTCTTTGGTAATGAACTCTCACTCCCAAAGCTGTGAGCAAGTGTTGGATCATTATTCCTTCCAACTAAGTCACCTCTAGATCTTCTCGGCCTGTTACTCATAGAGGGATAGGCAGTATGAATAAGAGCACACGAGGGAGGGCCTGGGATGCACATATGACTGTGTGACCCAAAGAAAATCAATTACCATCTTGGCAATTCAATGTTGTCTCATCGCTAAAGCTGAAATTTAAAATATTTACCTTTCAGAGAATAAAAGAGGTGACAAACGGTCAAGCACCATTCTGAGAAAATGCAGGATGACTGACAGGTCTGAAAAGTACTTGCTGTAGCTGAAGAACTCTTAGAGATCATCGTCACTCTACCCCCACACTGCTAACTTTTCTTCGTGTGGATGGCAGAACCACCAGCTTCCCAGGAATGCGTTTAAATAATGAAAGGGTCAGGGAAGATTCTATCTCAGGGCCCTAATCCAAGCTGTTCTTGGCTTTGGCAATGTCGTGCTGCCTCTCCTCCCACTCCTCTCTTCCCCTCGCCTCCACTTTTATTCCAGAACCAGATTTTCTGAAGTCGGACCCGTTTAATTTCTTAAATGCATAATTAGGGAGAGTGCTTGATTTTAAAGGCCTCTTCCAATCCTCCCATTTATCCAAAACACGCTCCTGTTCACACAGCAGAGAAATAGGGCAGGGAATCGGGAGGAAGGGAAGGAGAGAGGGGAGAGGGATGGAGGGAGGGAGGGGCGGGCCCTGTGCTTTTCTCAATGAATGCCGAGGCCTCTGCAGATTTGCATAGAATCCCATCTAGCCGCGCGATTGGTTGGCGGGTGCGAGCGGGGCAGGGCGGGCCTGGGTGAGCCTGGCAGTGGCGCGGAGTTGGCGTTCGAGCTCCGCCCCCATCACGGCCCCGCCCCCTCCCGGCGCGAGCTCCCGACTCTGCCAGCTGCAAGTGGCGGGCGCCCAGGCAGATGCGATCCAGCGGCTCCGGGGGTGGCAGCAGAGGTAGCAGCTGGCACATCCCGTCGCCACTGTCCTGAGGGTCGCACAGCACAGAGGCGCCTTTCGGCCGCCCTCTGCTCAGCCACCCGAAGCCGGGGCGGGGGCGGCTGCCGTTGGGTGAGGAGGGGCAGCTAGATTTTGGGCTCTCTTGCCCGGAATGCTTTCATTTGGCTGCTGCCGCTGGGGCCGCTTCGGTGCCTGAGAAGTCTGAGCAGACGAGACGCGGGAGAGCAAGGACGCTGCAAACTTGGCACGGCGGCAGCTTGAGCCTCTCCTTCACAGCGCGGAGGCTCGATTCAAGCCCAGAAGTTCAGCGAGCAGTGCAATCCGCAGACTTCCCGCTGCGGAGGGTTGCAGGAGGGTGCGCGAGAAAGCAACCCCTGCCCCGGGTTTTCCCCTACACTAAGGGAGAGAAGCTCAGAAGCCGAAAGGAGTGCAGAGGAAGAGCTAGGACACCAGAACGCTCGGAGCCATCGTTCTCAGCTGGAAAGTTGCGGAGGATTGGAGGCTGCTGGAGAGCAGACAGACCACAGCTCAAGCTGCGGGGGGCAGGAGAGGACGGCACCCTGCTGCCGCCTCCCTTCAACCATAGTAGTTTCTCTTGTTCCGGAGCGCAGCAAGCTACAGACGAAGGCGCGGCACTCGTCTCGGCGCGCCAGAGGCACAGGGTCCCAGCTGCTGAGCCCCAGGCGCTCAGGGTCTCTTGACACGCCCCTGAGCTTCTAGCCCCATTTTATTGAGACTCCTCCTTGCCTCCTAGCAGTTGGAGGAAAACGAGAGAATCGAGTGCACGCATAATCCCCCAGAGATCAGGTGGAAGGAGCCTGGCAGAACTAAGGACTATTCGGAGACCCTTCTAATTTGAGGGGAAGTGAAGGGCAAGGCTGGATAGTGGGGACTCTAGTATAAACAACGCTTCTCTGGCGGAATGGGATCTTTAGAGCTCCTAGGGCTGCTGCTGCTGCTGCTGCTGCTTTCAGTGGCAGCCTCGGGCTCAGGCACCGGGACCGAGACCGAGACCGGGACCGGGACCGGCCTGCTCGTGGGCTCACCCGCCATGGGGCCAGCTCTGCAGCCTCGGGAGCCGCTCAGCTACTCACGTCTACAGAGGAAGAGCCTGGCGGTGGACTTTGTGGTGCCCTCGCTCTTCCGCGTCTATGCCCGGGACCTGCTGCTGCCGCCTTCGTCCTGGTCGGAATCAAGGGCTGGCCGGACGGAGGCGCGCGGCTCTCTGGCTCTAGACTGCGCCCCACTACTTCAGCTGGTGGGGCCACCGCCCGCGGTCTCCTGGACAGAAGGTCCCAGTTCACCAGCCCCTGCCCCTGCACGGACGCTGACCAGGGTGCTGAAGGGCGGCTCGGTTCGCAAGCTGCGGCGCGCCAAGCAGCTGGTGCTGGAGCTGGGAGAGGAGGCGATCCTTGAGGGCTGCGTCGGGCCCCCAGAGGAGGGGACTGCGGGACTGCTCCAGTTCAACCTCAGCGAACTGTTCAGCTGGTGGATTCACCATGGTGAAGGGCGGCTGAGGATCCGCCTGATGCCGGAGAAGAAGTCTTCCGAAGTGGGCAGAGAGGGAAGGCTGTCCGCGGCGATCCGCGCATCCCAGCCCCGCCTTCTCTTCCAGATCTTGGGGACCGGTGAGCAGCTCCCGCCTGAACGTGTCGGGTTTTGTATTTTTAGACACATCAGTTTGCAACCGCTGTCAACTAACCCCTGTTTCCAAAACCCAGTCTCTGGTTCTTAGCTCTTTTCCTCCTTCCACAAGGCTCCTCTCTCCGTTAGACCATATTTTCTTATTTTCTTCTTGAATACAGTCACTCCCCAAGGGTTTTCCTTCCTCTCCAGCAACCAAGTTGGGAGAAAAGTTTTCTCTTATTGGCAGAATGCCTCTATCTACCGACTTAACATGGGGTTCTAGCCAAAATGAGATGCACTTCTAATGGGGGCCCCTTGGATGGTTGAAATGCCCTTATTACTTCTGTGTTCTAAGCTAAGCTCTAGATCTCAAGACTCTTGTCCATCTTCCCTTCCCCTTGTTCCTCTTCCTGGCCATCACAGATGTGGGAAATGTAGTACACATTCTCAGAGAACATAGAACTCTTCTTCATCTTGTTGAATCCTACCTAGCTGTCCCTTTCAAATGTTGGCTTACCTAGGGATTGCCTCTTCATTAATTTTTCTGCCCCTTTTCTCCAGCCCATGTGCTGGCCACTCTCAGCCTCCTGTTTTTCCTCTCAGATGTTGTTGGGAGAGCCCCAGAAGAAATAAGGAACATGGGACAGGAGGGAGATATGAAGAAGAGGGAGCAAACTTGCCAAGATTGTCTCCCTTTGAGGGAGTAAGTATGAAGCCAGAAGAGACAATAGTTGAATTCTCTTTCTTCTCCTGCTAGCCTCCCTCCCCCCAACCTCTAATTCTTAGCTTGTATGTCTGCAGTAGCAGCTCTGGGTGACAGTCTCTGGCAGGCCTATTTCACTGCAGATCTCTCTCCTGGAGACTGCTGAAATGAGGCTTCTGTTTCATTTACTCTCTCATTTTCTTCTCCTATTCACTGAGTTGGGGGTGTGTGTGCAGGCACTTACTTCTAACTCTTCCCATAGTATTCTTTGACCGGAAAACCAGGTGGTTTTGAATGGATGTTTCTCTCCTAAGACCACTGGGGAAAGGCTCAGTGAATAAAATACACCATGTAAATGAATGAGAAGGCACAGAAAAGAAATCATGCCTTTAAAAAGCCTACACTAATTCCATTGAGCAAACCCAGCCTCTTTTATATCATTCTCATCATCAGAAATAAATGAAATTTTTATGCTCCACTGGTTACTAATGTCTAGCGTTAATTGGATGGAGAGCACTGAAAAGAGCCCACTGTAGAGCTACAAGTATCTGCCATGCTTGTCCCGGTGCACACATATACTCGCCCCCACACCCACTACACTGCTGAAGCAGGGACATTTACAGGCCGAGGTTCTTCAGTCATTGCACACACACGGAACCTAATGGTATATGGTCCCCGAGTCTGGATGCATAGTTCCGCATTAGCATTGGTGGCACTGGCACCTAAGATGACCCCTTTGTGTTCAGGGCTGGAATTTATATTAAGAGGCAGAATTGATAGTAAGAGGCAGGGTCTGATGAGTGTGATGGCACCTTCTGTGAACTGAGCTAGGAGACTGATACTGTGGTCTCACCACAGATACTTTCGTGAAGAACAGCTGTGCTTTATGTCAGCCTGGCTTCTGTGGTTTATACGTACAGCATCTTCTCTAAATGCCCACGGTACTTGGAATGGGTCTAGAGATGACTTCTTGGGCAATGTGGAGTTTCTTCTCCCTTCGTGTCAGTGAGCATCTCTGGAGCTTTTCCTGTCACCTCTTGTCAAATGACCATGGGCCCAGCAGTCTAGATCAGCTATTGTGAGATGTTGGTGACAGATAAAAGGGGTCCTTTCTGTGGCCCTGAACTTGCCTACTGTAAACAGGCAGGTAGCATGAAGTTGTCAGTACGTGTCTCTGAAGCTTCATATATACTTAGTGCATTTGAAGAATATACTCCAGTCAAGCCTCAGGTAAGCTGCTGAGCAGGGGACTTCCATGTAGAGAGGAGCGTGTTTCAAGAGCTTGTCTGCTGCTGCCAGTGGGGACGCTCTGTGAGTGTCCCAGGTCCTCCCAAGTCCCATCGTAGTCTATTTGGCAGTTGGACCAAGGCATTATGCATCATATGACACATCCAGCACTGCTGTTTTCAGAAAGAGCCAGGATTCTGTCATTAAAAGGCTAGAAATTTTGGCCAAGCATTTTTCGGCAGCGTTGGGATCAAATGATTATTGATGGGATCACATAAGACAGTAAGTGTAACTGGATGAGCTCCCCGTGACCTGCAGGGAGACAGGCAGCTTATTGAAAAGCACTTCGGGCCTTGTAGTGATCACACTTGGAACAGGCTGGGCTGTCCTGCTCCGAGGCATATGCTGTTTCCCATTAGGCAGCTGGCCATGCAGGACTAGCCTCTTGCCTTTCCACTGCCTCCCCAGCCTCATTCAGATACGGTTTCCACCACAGACCTCCCCGGGGAGGGAGTGGACACACCCTGCTCTATCATGATTCATGTTTGGGGCAACATAAATCATGTGGTTCCATTCACTTTCCTGTATGAAAATTCAAGCTTAGGTTCTCACACTGGGGTTGACTTTACTGTTTTTTGCATTTGAGGAAATGGGTTTATTCTTTTTATATAGGCTCGTGTCGTAGAAAAGGCATTCAACTCCTCTGTGACATAGGATCCTCAAGCAGACAAAGGGAAAATAGGCACAGCTCAGCTTGCCTCTTCCTGCTTCTGCGCAAATGACCAGTGATCTGGTCTAGAGGGGCACGAGCATGCTGACAGAGCTAACTGTGAGGAGGGGAGAGGAGAGGAAGGGTGTTCTGCCCACTCTCCTTGTGGTGACTGGCCTGCAGCAGCCCATTTGTTTCAGACTGAGGATAGCTTTCTGAATCTCAACAGGATCATGACCAGGGATGTGATCAAAATGGAAAAGCACCCAGTCAGGATAAAGCAGTTACTTTGTATTGCTTGTGGTTTGGGATGTCTGAGAGGCCTCCTAATGCATGACATGCAAATGTTTTTTCTTTGTGGGTTGCTTTGAATTCAAAAATGGGATCACTATTTCAAAGCACTCATTTATGGAAAGTAGAAGGGGTAGAAGGGTAGATAGGCCATTGCTGAGACTGTATGAATTTTGGTACATCATTCTGGGCCAGTCCAAACCTCAGAAAAGATGTCTGCCACACTGCTCACAGCCCTACTTCTTAGCTTATTTTGTGGATGTTCTGACATCTTGCTTCTGCCATCCCCCAGGCAGAGGCCTAGAGGATATTGACTTGTAGGATAGGAGGGCCTGTTTCTCTGTAAGCATCCCCCTCTCACTCCTGGAAAGAGGATATATGACTGGGGATTTTATATGTACTATGGAGAGGCCTGAGAAACTTAAAGTAGATTATGCAATGCAATATACATGACCCTTGACTTCACATATCTTTCAGTCCCTTCTGATTTTATTTCTGGAGAGGGTGAAGAGAGCCAAGGAAGATAGAAAGGAAGTTAGAGCTCCCAGAAGGAATATCAGTTATTGGAGGTGAATTGGGAGAGTTGGAACTAGTCCAGAGAAGAGCAGAGAGCTGATTTAAGACTTGAAGGGACCGATTTATGGTGAAAGATGAAAAGAATTAAATATATATGGCTGAGTGAAGTGGCAGTGAAGGGAATGCCATGGTAACAGTCTACAAATCTCTGAGTCTGTGAAGGAGAGTAGCCATATAGTGTAGCCCATAGGAGTAAAAGGATGAGACTTGCAGAAGGAAACTTCAGGGTGGATATCAGGGAAACCTTATTTTCTGACATTGATATTCCTCTGACTATGGAATGGAATTCCAAAGGAGCAAAGAGTAAGGTGAGATGTGGGTCAGATAAACCACAGCATTCATAATTAATCAGTGTTATATTTGGAAGTATTGAGAAGCCACAACAGGCAGGAGAGCTGGGATGGGGAACAGCAGCAGGAAACAGGATCTTTCAGGATCCAACTCTCAAGAGACCTTGGATATTGGTGTTTGCTGTAGGAAAAGATAAGAACTGCATATGTGTCTTTGAAATTGGTTGAAATGTACTTACAAAGAAGATTGTGATGAAAACAATATTTTGAAATTACCAGGTTTATTTATCTCTGCCTCTGGACTGATGCAGAGTATTTCTATGGGGTGTTGTTTGTCTGTCCCCTGTGGGGGAGGCATACCTGGAGAGCATTACACATCTGAGATGCATCTCTACTATGTGTGTCATCAGGCCTTTGGGCAGGGTGGGAGATACCTGGCTCTTGAGAAGATGAGACCAGTTCTAGATTTGATGGACTCCTCCTGGCTCCTACTGGCAACTTGAAAACCCTCTGGCATACTGAGAATATATATATGGCTGTTAGATTATATATATGGATATATATATATGTACATATATATCTATAGATATAGCTATGGCCGTATCTATATTTACCTATCTATATGGCCATTAGAGAGGTGGAATGCATCTAAATCCATTTGATCTTTTCACAAATTGACAAAAGAAAAAGAAGGAAAGCCCGTGAGGGGTTTGTGTGCGTGGTGTGGGAGGAAGGTGTTACCATTAGTAAAACTGAATTCTTTTAAGGAAGTGTGTCTTGTGAAGGACAAGGCCACTGGCTTGCTGGTGGGAGAAGAAGAGAGGAAGAGTTGTGTCAGCAGAAGTGGTGGCCCCTGCCACTCCTAGGATTACTGCCCGATTACCTCACTTTGTGGGAATTTGCCCAGCCTGGTTCATAAAGGATATTTGCCTGTCTTTATAACCATTAATAATGTCCTATTATGGTTTTAAGAGATTTTATAATTTATAAAGATCTTTCAAATGTATTATTTTTTCCAGTCTTACCGTGGGCAAGGCAAATATTTGCTTTATTTTATAAATGAAGTAACTGGAATCTGGCTATTTTTGGTAAGGATTTTTTTGGGGTAAAAGGTGGTAGACCTAGAAATTTTAACTTATGGATCAAGAGGGTGTGAGATGCTGAATGCTGAGTTAGGTCCTGACTAGGACTACACATCTTTTTGCCTTCAAATTGGGGCTCTTTTCACTAAAGGAATCATCTCAAGATGCAGATTATAAATAACAAAGACATGTAAATAGATGAAAAGCTTTACATTATCATTGTCAGAAGGCCATACAACAAATATTTGGTGTTTGAGAGCCATGAATTGGAAAAGTTCTTTAACATCTTTTATTTTCTTAAAATCTTTGAGATCCAGTTTCATCATTAGCAAAATAGTGATAGTAATAGTTCCTATCTCAAGATGTTGTCATGGAAATTGAATTAGAAGAGACGTGAAAATCTGTAACCCAACGCCTGACATAATAAAGTGCTCCATTGATATGAACCATATGGCTTTTCCTAGCTGTGGCAACACCTCAGTGTCTGGTTGTGCAGGTTGTGTACTCTGTAACTCCAAGAGTTGCATATACATTTAAGTTTATTTAAATGGTGCCATCTGGAGTTGTGTAGTCCCTCTGTGTGGCCAGATGTGACCTTAGCAGCAGCAGTCATAATACTGTGGGCTCCCATGCAATTAACTACTAATTCCTGACATAAGTGGGATCCAGTGTCAATGGGGAGAGTGACAGGGTGATAGTTTCTATTGTCTTACCTAGAAATGTGGATGGGGAGAATTGAGGTGTGATATTTACTTCATTTTTATTCACTAGTATCCTCCAAGGTCTTTTGACCTTAGATTTCGCTCAGAGATTCAAGCAGCATATTCGCAAACCAATTATTTTTTTCTTCTACACAAAGAAAGCAAGCCTTAACTTAATGAAGATATGAAGTCTAATGAAGAACAAGTTAGAGGCATTACAGAATAGCAGTTTTCAGATGGTGGATCTTTCTTAACAGAGAGCAATGTGTGTAGTTCAAGCCCCTCAGTGCCCAGAGAGGTGCTTGGCCATTGACCTCTGGTAATTTCTTTGTCATACATAGCTGGAACTATACCCTTTCATCTCTGGCTTCACCATTCATTGTCAAGTGGAAGGCAGGAGAGAGATGGAAGGTGCCAACTGGTTGATGGACATGTGCCCATTAAGAGCAATTAGACCTTTGAGATTCCGCGAAGACACATAGCCCAGGGACTTGAGTAGGAGGCCACCTCAGAAAAGTAGCTCAACCTAAAAGAAGCTGTTAAGCATCCATATTGCATTTTATAGATAGTATTTTTTATGAGCAATGGCTGATCCATTGCTTTCAAAAGATGTACATGGATGTTATTTTTTCTTGGGAGTAGAAGAAGCCTAGGACATTTTTGTGAGAATAGTTATAGGTCCAGAGGTTATGTGACAAGAGCTGCGAATAAACTTACCAAAGAGCCCTAGGGGTGTCTTCTTTCTTACAGCCACTATGTTGTCCTCCAGTCTAGGATGTGGCCAGTGTTTCCTTCTTTCTTTTTAAAGTAAAGTTCTTTTTGTTTTTGTTTTATTTTTTAAATTTTTTCTTTTTTAAATTTTTATTTTGTTTATTATGTTCAGTTAGCCCCTGTATAGTACATCATTAATTTTTGACATAGTGTTCAGTGATTCTTTAGTTGAGTATAATACCCAGTGCTTATCATAGCATGTACCCTCCTTAATACTCATCACCCAATTACCCCCTCCCCCCCCCCCCTCCCTCCCTTCTGAAACACTCAATTTTTTTCCCAGAGTCCAGAGTCTTTCATGGTTTATCTCCCTCTGATTTCTCCCCCTTCAGTTTTCCCTCCCTTCCTCTGTGATCCTCCCCACTATTCCTTATGTTCCACATATGAGTGAAACCATATGGTAATTGTCTTTCTCTGCTTGACTTATTTCACTTAACATAATCCCCTCCAGTTCCATCCATGTTGATGCAGATGGTAGGTATTCATCCTCTCTCATAGCTGGATAATATTCCACTGTATACATGGACAACATCTTCTTTATCCATTCATCTGTTGAAGGGCATCTCAGCTCCTTCCAGAGTTTGGCTATTGTAGACATTGCTGCTATGAACACTGAGGTGCATGTGCCCCTTCTTTTCACTATGTGTGTATCTTTGGGGGTAAATAGCTAGTAGTACAATTGCTGGGTCCTAGGGTAGTTCTATTTTTAACGTCTTGAGGAACCTCCATACTGTTTTCCAGAGTGACTGTACTAGCTTGCATTCCCACCAACAGTATAAGAGGGTTACCCTTTCTCCACATCCTCTCCAACACATGTTGTTTACTGTATTGTTAATTTTTGCCATTCTAACTGGTGTGAAGTGGTATCTCATTATGGTTTTGATTTGTATTTCTCTGATGGCTAGTGATGTTGAGCATTTTTTCATGTGTCTGTTAGTCATTTGTATGTCTTTGGAGAAGTGTCTGTTCATGTCTTCTGTTCATTTATTGGGTGGATTATTTGTTTTTTATGAGTGTTGAGTTTGAAAAGTTCTTTAAAGATCTTGGATACCAGCCCTTTATCTGTAATGTCATTTGCAAGTAACTTCTCCCATTCCGTGGGTTGCTTCTTAGTTTTGTTGACTATTTCCTTTGCTGTGCAGAAGCTTTTTATCCTGATGAAGTCCCAGAAGTTCATTTTTGCTTTTGTTTCCCTTGCCTTTGGAGATGTGTCTTGAAAGAGGTTACTATGGTGGCCAGTGTTTCCTAACCTACTGCAGACCTGGGCTTTTTCATATGGGCCAAGGTTGGAGAAAGGAGCAGTTTAAAAGAGTGTTGTCCTGGTGGGGAAATAGGGAGGGGGTGGGGGATATCTTAGTACCTTTATTGCTGAGCCAGATTTCTCAAAACAACTTTTTTTTTTTTTTAATTCAGTAAATTTTGTGATGAACTTTCCAGCTGGGCTCTTATGAGCTTGGGTCCTGTCCCAGAAAAATTCTCTCAGATTCACTTGGTGAACATAGGCATTCCAGAATGTGGGAAGTCCCAGAACCGGGGAAATCTCTGCTGGGACAGATACATCCATCCACTTGGTTAATTAAGAGTCTTTATTTCTTGAACTCTTACTTTTGTGGTTATATAACAACAGGTGCCTGGAGAGGTAGGGAGTGAGAATTCCCTGGAGTAAGGAAAAGGCTAAAAGGAAGATGTGAAAATAAAAACAAAGAAAATCTAAGCAAACTTAAAGGAAATCAGGCAACTGGCCAGAGGAAATCAAAAGGAAACTTTAAACCATTGATTCTGTTTTTCCTCTTTTTATCTTTTATTCAGTTTTCATTGGAATATGGTTCATGAAGGTGGGCATGGGCAGGTCTCCTTCATAGATCCTTTCCACATTTTCAGCCCAGGTAATTAAAATAAGTGTTCTGTGGTGAAGGGAACACTAGATTGGGAGCTAGAAGGCTTAGATTCCATTATGATACTGGCCTTTTTTTTAATCTTTGACATCTTGTGCAACTACCTTAAACTTGTTGAACCTCTGGGACTTTTTTCCTAAAGGAGAAAATACAGAACTTGTCTTGACTACCTCATGGAGTGAGAGCATTATATAAAATACCCTCCATGGAAGATTCGGGTCTGGATTATTCAGAAAAAAATCTATAAGGCCGTAAAAGAGTGAGTGTGTACAAGATCATAAATGTGCTGAGATTCTACTTTATCAATTCGTAATTTCAACCAACCCTTGGCATTGGGGAGCAGCCGTACCAGCTCCCAGATTTTGAGGCAGGTGTTGGGCTTCATTTAAGAGCTCAGTAGCCCTGAAGGGGGTTTAAGTGGCCCCTTCCCACAGTTTCTCGGAATGAGATCCTTTCATTGAAGTAATTTTCCTCAATCCCAGGCTTTTCGAAAAGAATTTATGGCTGTGGGACATAGGAACTTGTACTTTAACATCAGAAAATTATTTTTTAATGGAATGATGACAAATACAATGATGTACATTGAGTATATTGTTCTCATGTGTAGCTTGATTATAATTCACATATGCAGCATCCATATAATCACTATCCAGATAAAGATTCAGAGCATTTCTGGCATCCCAGGAAGTTCCTGTTTAAGCCATTATGTGGACATATATTGTCAGTTGTCTTAAGTTATTTCAGGAATTGCTGAGTTCTATGGTAAATATATGTTTAACTTTGTAAGAAATGGTCAAACTGTTGTTACAAGCAGTTATGCTTTATGGTCCCACCAGTAATGTGTAAGAATCCTTGAGAATGCTTGATATTGTCAGCTTGTGGTGGTAGCTTGTTGTGGTTTTAATGTCTACTTTTTTGTGTGTTGGTTATCTAATATCGCATAAGAAATTAGCTAAAAAATTAGTGGTTCAGATTAATAATAACAATTTATCTTTTATGGTTCCTATGAGTTAGGAATTTGGGAATAGCTTGACTAGGTGTTCTTTGCTTGGAGTCTCTCATGAGATAACAGTCAGATATCAGCCAAGGATGCAGTCATCTTAAATCTTGGCTGGAGCTGCAGGATCTACTTGCATGGTGCCTCGCTCATAAGGCTAGTGAGCTGATGCTGGCTAGTGGTGGGAGGTCTCATTTCTTCTCCAGGTATTCCTGTCCGTAGGGCTGCTGGAGTATCCTTGTTACCTGATGTCTGGCTTCCCCGAGAATGAGCATCCATTGAGATAATATGATCTTTTGGGGGGTAAATATTATGGGTCACAGTATTTGATTTTCAAATATTGAATTAGCTTCATATTCTCAGGATAAGCCATATATATTGCTGGATCAGCTCACTAACATCTTGTTGACAATTTCTTCATCTGTGTTCATGAAGATTATTGGTCTGTAGGTCTCTTGTCTCTGACAGGCTTTAAGGTGTGGGTAATGCTGGGCTTATAAAATGAGTTGTGAAATGTTTCCTCTTCTGTTTCTCCTGGAAGAGAATTTTAATTTTTTCTTTCTTGAATTTTTGTTTAATAGAACTTGCCAGTGAGACCTTCTTGGCCTGGTATATTCATTGTTGGAAAGTTTTGAATTACTAATTATATTTATCAAATGATAATGATTATAAGAATATTCATATTATCTGTTTCTTTTTGAATGAATTTTTGTAGTTTGTGTCTGTCAGAAAGTTTCATCTCATTTATGTTGTTGAATTAATGCAAGTTAAATTGTTCATAATTTCCCCATTATTTTTTGTCTGTAGCATCAGTAGTGATATCCCTTCTTTCATATTTGATATTGGTAGTTTATATCATCTCTCTCTTTTCTTCATGGTCATTCTGGCTAGAGGTTTACCAATTTCATTGACTTTTTTTTTTTTAAGATTTTATTTATTTATTTGACAGAGATCACAAGTAGGCAGAGAGGCAAGCAGAGAGAGAGAGAGAGGAAGCAGGCTCCCCGCCGAGCAGAGAGCCCGATGCGGGGCTCGATCCCAGGACCCTAGGATCATGACCTGAGCCGAAGGCAGAGGCTTTAATCCACTGAGCCACCCAGGCGCCCCTTTCATTGACTTTTTAAAAAAAATTTTGTGATACTAATTTCTTCTGTTATCCTTATTTAATTTTCATTGATTTCTGTTCTTATTTTATTATTTTTCCTTCATTTTGTTTGCATTGCTTTAAGTTGTTCTTCCTGTTTCTAGTTTCTTATGGTGAAAACCTAGATCATTGATTTGAGTCCTTTCTTCTTCTTTTAAAAAATTTTTCTTATTAACATATAATGTATTATTTTACTCCAGGGGTACAGGTCTATGAATCCTCAGTCTTACACAGCACTCACCATAGCACGTACCCTCCCCAATGTCCATAGCCCAGCCACTCTATCTCTCCTCCCCCACTCCCCAACAGCCCTCAGTTTGTTTCCTGAGATTAAGAGTCTCTTATAGTTTGAGACCTTTCTTCTTTTTCTGTTATAAGTATGTAATGGAAAAATTCTCTGTAATATCTCAGTTTAGAAACATCATATAAATTTTGTTATGTTATAATGAAATTTACTTTCTATTCAATTAAAATATTTTAAAATTTTCCATTTGGTGTTCTTTTGACTCATGGTTATATATCTTTCTTTTATTTCTGAATATTTGGGGATTTCCCAGATATCTTTCTCTTATTAATTTCTAATTTAATTTTGATATAGTCTGAGAACACACTTGGTTTGATTTTAGTTATTTAAAATTTGTTCAGGTTTGTATCATGCCTCAGAATATGGTGTAGCTTGCTGAATGTTCCATGTTCCACTGTTCAAAAGAACACTTTCTGTTATTGTTTGGTGGAGCATTCAATCAATGTCAATTAGGTCAATTGGGTCAATAGAGTTGTTCAGGTCTTTTGTACCCTTCCTTATTTTTTTGTGTTTGCTATTTGCATTACCAGTAGAGGACTCCTAAAGTGTCCAAGTTTTTTTTTTTTTTTTTTTGGTCTACTTTTCCTTTCAGTTCTATCATTTTTTATTTCATGTATCTTTTTATTATGTTCAGTTAGCCAACATATAGTACAGCATTAGTTTTTGATGTAGTGTTCAGTGATTCATTAGTTGAGTATAACACCCAGGTCTCATCACTACATGTGCCCTCCTTAATACCCATCACCTGGTTACCCCATCCACCTACCTCCATACCTCTGAAACCCTTAGTTTGTTTCCCAGAGTCCAGAGTCTTTCATGGTTTGTCACCCTCTCTGATTTCTTCCCATTCAGTTTCTCCCCTTCCCCCGTGATCCTCCACACTATTCCTTATGTTCCACATATGAGTGAAACCATATGGTAATTGTCTTTCTCTGCTTGACTTATTTCACTTAACATAATCCCCTCCAGTTCTATCCATGATGATGCAGATGGTGGGTATTCATCCTCTCTCATGGCTGGATAATATTCCACTGTATACATGGACCACATCTTCTTTATCCATTCATCTGTTGAAGGGCATCTTAGCTTCTTCCACAGTTTGGCTATTGTAGACATTGCTGCTATGAACTTTGGGGTGCATATGCCCCTTCTTTTCACTATGTGTGTATCTTTGGGGGTAAATAGCTAGTAGTACAATTGCTGGGTCATAGGGTAGCTTTATTTTTAATGTCTTAAGGAACCTCCATACTGTTTTCCAGAGTGACTGTACTAGCTTGCATTCCCACCAACAGTGTAAGAGGGTTACCCTTTCTCCACATCCTCTCCAACACATGTTGTTTACTGTCTTGTTAACTTTTGCCATTCTGACTGGTGTGAGGTGGTATCTCATTGTGGTTTTGATTTGTATTTCTCTGATGGCTAGTGATGTTGAGCATTTTTCATGTGCCTGTTAGCCATTTGTATGTCTTCTTTGGAGAAGTATCTGTTCATGTCTTCTGCCCATTTATTGACTGGATTATTTGTTTTTTGGGTGCTGTGTTTAAGGAGTTCTTTATTAGGTGCCAACACATTTAGAATTAAGTCATTTCTTGATGATTTCACTCCCTTATTATTGTGTAATATGTCTTTTTATCCCTGGATATATTAATATTTTGAAATTGATATTAATATAGTCTTTTAGGTATCTTTTGATTATTGTATATGTAGTATATCTGTTCTACTCTCTTAATTTAGATCTTTATATTTATAGTGAGTTCCTTATAGAAAACATACTATTGGATATAGTGTGATTTTTAAAAATTTAATCTTATAGTCTTTGTCTTTTACTTGGTCTTTTAGGCCACTTGTATTTAATGTTATATTTGATATGGTTGGATTTAGGGTCTACCATTTTGTTTTTGTTTTTGTTTGGCTCTCTGTTTTAAGTTCTTCTCTTTTTCCTTTCTTGGTATCTTTTCGGTTATTAATATTTGAATATTTTTTAGTATTTCAGTTTTAATTTACCTGTTGGTTTTTGGTTTTATCTTTGTATTATTATTTTAGTGGTTGCTCTAGAGATCGCAAATATATATATATATATTTGTGTATATATGCATGTTATAATTACATATACCTATATATGCATACTATATATCATATATATGTATGTATAAAATCTCACAGTTACTTTGAGTTGATGTTTTAGTACTTCAAGTAGAATATAGAACCTTATAACCAAATAGGTCTCTTTACCCTCCCCCTCTGTTATAGTTGTCCTATGTGCAATAGCTACATAATTAAAAATACTGCTGGATTATATATATATATATATATATATATATGATACAACTGAAATATATATATATACATACATATATACATACATATATATGTATATACATATATGTATGTGTGTATATATATATATATATATATATACATACACATACACACACACACCCACACATACATATAGGTTTTAGCAGGTATACGTATTTTACATAATTGAGAGAAGAAAACTAGTCCTTTATATTTACCCAGATATATAACATTTTTCTTTCTCTTCCTTGTTTTCTAAGTTCCAATTTCCCTACTTTATCATTTTTCCTTCGACCTAAAGAACTTCCTCTTTCATTTCTTTTAGAGAAGTTCCGCTGACAACAAATGAGCTTAGTTTTCTTTTATCTGAGAATGTCCTTATTTCACCTTTATTTCTGAATTGTGGGTTGACGGGTCTTTTCTTTTTATACTTTAAGAATGCTGTTCCTCTGTCCTTCATAGTTTCTGATAAGCATTCTGCCATTAAATTGTTTTTCCCTGCATGTAGCTGTTTTCAAGTTTTTTGTCTTTAGTTTTCAGAAGTTTATTTGACTATTTGATTATGATAAGTCTGGCATGGTTTGCAGTTTGTTGAGATTCTTGAATCTGTAAGTTTATATCTTTTATGAAGTCTGGTGAGTTTTCAGCCATTATTTCCTCATTTTTTTCTGTACATAGCTTTTTCCCCTCCTCTGGGACTTCAATTACACAATTTTTAGATCTTTTGCTACTGTCTCACGTTCTCTTGAGACTCTGCTAATTTCTTTTTTCAACTTTTTTCTTTCTGTTCTGCAAATTGGACGGGTTCTGACTCTTCCTCTCTTTCCATTTTGCTATAATTTGTAATATTAGATATTGTATTTTTCAGTTAAAATTTAGTTTTTTTACTTTCATTTTTTGAAGGTTTTATTTATTTATGAGCGTGAGTGGGGGGGGAGGGGCAGAGGGAGAAGCAGACTCCCCACTGAGCAGGGAGCCCGATGTGGAGCTCCATCCCAGGACCCTGAGATCATGACCTGAGCTGAAGGCAGAGGCTTAACTGACTGAGCCACCCAGGGACCCCAAACTTTCTACTTTTAAGAGTAATTTCTATTTCCCTACTTAGGACTACTTTTTCATCAATTTTCCAGGATGTTTACTTTTCCCTCTTGGAACACAGTTATAACAGGTTGCTTCTTTAAAGTCTTTGTCTGATCATTTCCACATTTGGATCATCTTGTTATTGGCATTTGTTGATTATCTTTACCTTTAAGGATTGGCCGAATAATAATAATGGCTGAATAATATTTCATTGTACATCTGCACCGTATCTTCTTTATCCATTCATCAGTCGATGGACATTTGGGCTCTCTCCATAGTTACTCAGCCATCATAAATAATGGAATCTTGCCATTTGCAATGACATGAATGGAACTAGGGTGTATTATGCTAAATGAAATAAGTCATTCAGAGAAAGACAAATATCATATGTTCTCACTCATATGTGGAATTTAAGATTAACATGTTGGGGAGGGGGAAAAGGAAAAAAGGAGAGAGGTAAGCAAGTCATAAGTGTGTCTTAACTATGAAGAACAAACTGAGGGTTGATGGAGGGACGTGGGTTGGGGGTGGGCTAGATTGGTTATGGGGATTAAGGCAGCCATGTGTGATGAGCACTGGGTGTTGTATGTAAGTGATGAATCACCTAATTCTGCTCCAGAAACCAATATTGCACTGTATGGTAACTAACACAATTTATATTAAAAAAAAACCACTTGGTCATTTGTTTTGTTTTGTTTTGCTTTTGTATACTGAGTAATTTTACATCATATCCATGATTGCACATCATGTTTGGTCTGAGACCTGGGTGTATTTTAAATCTCAGTTTTTTTTCTTAAAGCCTTTTTTATGCTGATTTGAGTCTGTCCATACATGTGCTGCTTGGAGATGAGCTGGGATCCTAGGCCAGTTCCTTCACAGAATTAGCATATTTCTGTCTCTCCCCTCTAGAATTCTCCTTAAGCTCAGTTTTACCTATCTGTACTACGTTTGCACAGTTTGTGTGACCGGGACTGTCCTCGTGCAAAATAGAGAGATAATAAAGAGAAACAAATCAGGGATTCTCTGCATACTCTGGCCTGAGGTGCCCTTTTTCCCCAAGCCCCTGGCCTGACAGATGTGGTTTCTAATAGGGTCTCTAGTAGAGTGGTGGCTGCTGACATTGCCAGCCACGCTGACACTGCTGAGAGCTCACTATCATGACATGAGAGGGAGAAAAAAGGAAAAAAAGCAAGGAGAGATTTCCCTCCACACTCTCTGGACTACAAGACTCATTTTCCTGCCCTTTTGGCCAGAAAGAAGAGATTTCTATGGGCATTTTATCCGTCCATGGTACCATCACCCTAGCTTTTCTGGGTGCCCACATTTGGTTCAAGATGCAAGAGAAAAAGGTTAAAAATAGAAACTCTTCTCCATATGGATTGCTTTCCCAGATTTTGACTTTCTTCACCAGTATTCCTGCTTTTATTTATTTTTCAGAGTCCCTTATTGGTTGTTTTTTTGTAATTTGTCCAGAGTTCTTTGTTGTAAGGAGGAGGATAAATAGAATTTAGTGGGCTTACTCCATCTTGCTGCACTGGAAGTCCCTCATTCCTTTTTGGAATCAGAGTTTCCAGCAGCAATATTTTTCTTTCATTCCCTCCTTCCCATGTCAGGGTGCGGCAGATGCTTCCAGGCAGAAAATCAGGACAGAGCTAGGGCCTACTCCATTTATTTTCCTTCTCCCCTGTGATACTAATTATCCCATGAAAACAGTTTTTCTTATATTTTGTCCAGTTTTACAGCTGTTTATTACTTTATCATGGCTGAGGGCCTACAAAATGAACTTTGAGATCACGGCCATTTTGGCTTATCTCCAGAGACACCATCTAGATCTGTGTGGGAGGTGCTCGCCCAACAGATATTAGACAAGGGAATCCTCTGTATGAGTATCTATAAATTTGGACTTTTGCCTGAAGAAATGTTTATTTATTGGGTGGTGTTTTTTTGTTTTGTTTTGTTTTGTTTTTAAGCACTGAGTGCTTACCAAGTTAAATAGAGTACAGTCTGTTTCTCCCAGAAGTTCACAAACTAGTTGGGAGCAAAAGGGCAAACAAGGCGTGTTAATAAATAACTCCAGGGAACAGCAGCACTTGTGGCTGCAGAACGGACGCAGATGATTATAGTGGCTCACGAGAGGTTTGGCGATGTCAGCACCTGCTGGGGCGATTGGAGATGGTTTTGTTCTGTTTCTCCAGATCTCAAAAACCATTCCCCGAAAGCCTGATGAATTCTACTTGCTCAGCGCATGGTAGTAGGAGGGAGAAGTTCCTCTAAGACAGGAAGTTATAGCTCTGGAACTTTAGAAAGAATAAGCTTACTGCCTTTTGGCAGGGGGTCAGGTCAAAGGGTGTCTGCTGAGAATGATGGCTTTTCTTTTGAGATTGTGATAGAAGTGAATTAGAAAAAACTTCCAGAAGGAGGTGATTTGAGAAACAGGGTCTTGGAGGGAGTATAGAATCAGAGAAAAGAGAAGGGCACAGGACTTTACAAATTAGGGCAATAGCACAAAATAACACCCAGAAGAGGAACAGTTGTTGGTGAGAGATAGAGACAGACAGACAGACAGACACTCTGTGTGTGTGTGTGTGTGTGTGTGTATGTGTGTGTGTGTATGTGTGTGTGTGTGTTTATAACAAAGTAGGACTAGCCTAAGAAGTCCTGGGGGTTGAGAGGCTGGGTGCTGAGTAGATAATCTGAGTTAGAGGGAGGGCTGGCTTATTGAATCAGGAATTTACATTTGATGCTGAAGAAATCAGAAAGTATTTAGTTTTTGAGTAAGGGAATGCATGTTGACTGCAGATTCTTGAAGGAATGTTGTTTGGTTGTGGGTCTCAGTCCTGGGCTACACAGATTTCTGACAGTTACTTTGGAACCTTGAGAGGCTGTTGTAATGGCTCAGGAGTGAGAAGCTCAGAGCTGGGCCAAAAGACGCCCAGATATAAGGGGAACAAGAAGAAAGGAGTCAAAGGTCCAAGGGTTTGACTTGGGGACCCTGCAGACTGGTGATATTACTGAAAAGAGGACAGTTGGGAAGGGCATCTGGTTTGGGGGAAGAGTACTTGAAATGATGACCATTTCATGGGCCTCTACCAGATCAGGTTATCTGGAAATGCACATGAAGATAGGCAACAGAAGCAGGGACAGGTAAGAGGTCCAGGTGGAAGACATCAATGTGGGAACTGTTTAATGGACCTGGTGGTCTAATTCTTTAGAACAGACGCATTTTCCTGAGGAAGAAGAGAGAGTCCAAGGTCATACCTCGAACTTAGGAAAATTCATGATTTGACAATGGAATGGAGTCGATGACATCACTAGAAAGAACTTCTAAGAAGGAAGAAAGGTCACTGAATTGTGATGTCATGGAAGCTAAGGGAGACGGATGTTCCAAAGATGGAATGGAAAGGCCTTGTGTTTGTCCCTGTCCCCTTCTGGAGAGCAGGTGGAGGCAGAAGGAAGTTTAGAGGGAGTGCTGAAGAAATCGCAGCAAAATGTGCTTCTGTAGTTCGATTTGTGAAAGGAAGAAGAGAAGATCAAGAGAATGAAATGTCAATGATGTTAGAAGCTTTAGCAAAATGAAGAAAAGATGTGTTGAGTGTGAACCTTCTTAATAAAATCAGGAGGGAAAACACTGAAGAGAAAGGTTTGAGGGAGTAAGGGAGGGGTTAATTACATAGCAAGACCACTCAGTCTAGGCAGTGTGAACCCTTCTCCCAGCCTTGAATGCATTCCATCCAGGCCCTGGCTGCTTCTTAAAATAGAGCTTTTGCTGCCTTATCCTTTTAAATATTTCTGGGAGGTAGGGATCACTATGTTCAGAGGCTACCTGGTGCTTACTGGACAAAACTATTGGGAAAATACTGAGTAGTGGCTGCATCCTACTAATAGAATGCTGTATGCAAGTAACATGTAATGTAAGTTAATGCTAGTAACAATTACCACTGAACAGCTTTGCAGAATTACTCTGTCTACTGTAACATGGCAAAGTTGATTTTTAGTATTACTCCCATTTCCAGATACACTGAGGCTCCATGAGGTTCAGTAACTGGCCATGGTCAGGATTTAGTATTTGAATCCCAGCCTGTTTAACTGTGCACCTGTTATCTCTAAGTCTTCCTGTTCCTGCTTGTGGTTGTCCTTCTGACTCCAAGTAGTGTCTGTTTTCCAACATGAGGGCCCTTCAAATATATGAAGTCAGCTCTCCCACGTACCCTGGATAATTTCCTTTGTCTCCCCTTCTTTCTCTCTTTCCTCCTCTTTTTGGCTTTCTCTCTCTCTCTCTTTTAAATTATTAATTCAATGGGTAATTATCGAGGGGCTTCCGTGGGTCAGTCATTGTGCTAGGTGCTACACAGACAGCACTGAACAAAACAGACAAGTGCTTCGCCCTCACGGTGTTTACGGAGAGCTGAGGCAGGCATGTTAAATGTGCAAACGAACACAGAAATCTATACTAAGAAACGATGAGGAGCGCTGTGAAGGGATGGGGTGTCTCTAGCCCTCCTTGGCACCCTTTCTCATAAACTCTGATTTTCAGAGGCCTCATTATCCTTGCTTCTTTCCTCCAGACACCGCTCCTTTTAAGGGGTGGACTTCAAACAAGGCCAAGTTTCCGCCACTGTGGTCTAATCTTGGAGCACAGTGAGCCTCTTAACTGAGAAACCTTGTGCTACTGCATCTTCCAGGTAGGAAGGGGCAGACCCATGGGCAGGAGTGACTAGAGAGAAAGAAAATCACTTCCTTCTCTGAGACAAGAAGACATATGTCCAGAGGGCCAGACAGAGGCAAGGCACAAGGACTGAGAGCCCAGGAGTAGGGCCAGATGGCCTCTAACCATTCCGTGAAGTATGACCAGAGGTCATGCTAAATAGATCACCACACCACGCACTCCCTTCCGTTCCACAAATCTCGCCTCGCCTTTCATGCACCAGCCCCTCTTGTTACCACAGCTCCTCTCCATCCTCTCTCCCCTCTCCTTTCCTCCCCGCTCCTTCCCTTCTTTCTCCCTGTCTTTTCTCCTTTTCTTTTTTCTCTCTTCTCTTCTCCCCTTTCCTCCCTCCCTCCCTCTTTCCCTCTCTCGTTCTCTCTCTTTTTGTCCTCCCTCCCGTTCTTTCTTTCCTTTCCTGAGTATCTGTCTCAATACCATAATTTGGAAGAATCTAGTTGGAGAAAAATGTCAAGAAGTACAAATGCAGATTTGATATATCTGACCTTTTTTCTCTTCAAAACAATAAATGCCTAGTAGTTTAAAATGACAGCCAGGGTGGTTAGCGATTATTTATGTGCTTAAATATTTGGGAAAGAGAGGTAGTTCAGATTTAAGTGTAATTTATGTGAAGATTCCGACAGGTGAGAGTCCTAAGTACTTTTAAGGAACCAGCATAAGTAGTGAAGTTTACATTTCAGGCAACAGAAAATGTGAAAAATCAGAATAGAATGAAGTGGTAAATGATCCCTGATAAGTAATGAGACCATTTGATAACATCAAGGAAGTATTTTGCAACACACAACTGTGTTTGGGTTTTTCTTATGGTATGGTGGCCTCCCAGAGAAAGACCCACAATCCCCATGTCCCCTCCTTTGATGAAATACCAAATATTTTGTGTATGCAGGTCCACCGGTATCACTTACCTACTGCACTGAAGACATTTTATTGTTAAAACAGAAGGAGGGAGAATTATCTTGCTCCAGCTGTGTAAATCCTGATAGAAGTATAATCCATCCAGCCTGGAGTGTAATTCTGTACTCAATCTCATACTCAATTATCATCAGAAGCAGCAGTGTCCTTTTCAGAGTGGAGGCTCTGAAAGGATTTTTTCCTTTTTTTAAAGAACTGTGAACACTAGTTAACCCATTTACTTCTGAAAGGAGACAACATTGCATTGTGTTAAGAAAATAGAAGGCAGATTTTGGTCTTGGTTTGGTGCCCAGGTCCAGAACTTAGTTACAAAATAGTTACTATATCTTAATATAGTTACAAAATCTTAAGGTAGTAGGACAATAACTTAATTTTGCTGCTCATCTATAAGGTAGAGATTATTATAGCACTTGCTTTATAGGGTTCTTAGGAGGAGTAAATGAGATAATTAAAAAGTTCAGTTTAGCACCTGGCACATGGTTAAAGCATTGAAAATATTGTCCATTATCTTCAATTTTATTATTACTGTTTTATTAATAAAGGGGCTTCCCCTGATTATTATTATTTTTTGTGGCTTCCTTTCCATGTCATCTTTGCTGAAATCGAACTATACTCAAAATTGTATTTATCTTGTAGAAATATGGTTAAATAAATGAAGGGCCCCAAAGAAACCTTTACATATTATGGACTAAAGCAGCCTTTTTGCTTAAAGCTAAAACCATCAGAAAGTCAGTGCCATCCCATTGTGCGTTGCCTACGAATTCCACATGGAAGTAGCAAATCTTTTATTTATTTATTTTTTAATGTCAAAGAATTTTAATTAAGTCATGAAGATGATTTCTAAACCCTTAAGATACTCATTATAAGATCTTTTACTTTCATAGCAGGAAAAGTCCTTATTTAAATAATGAACAATGAAGTTTGAAAAACCATAATGTCATTTGAGGCCTGGAAGGAGGGAAGAGACTTCGGAACTAGGAATTGTGGGATTAGGTTTTCATTTTAGGGTGTGCCAGATTGTCCTGTTTGAACCTGGGCCAGTCACCTAAGCTTTCTGAGTCTTAGTTTCTGTCATATGAAATAAGTGAGTTCTAATCTCTACTTTCCCTTTCATGTTAAAATTGCATGATTCCAGCCTCTTTCCAGGCCTGGTGCTGAAGCTTTACTGGGAAGATGCTATTTCTATGAACAGTTGCAGGGTCAGTTAGAATTTCGCAGAGCAGTAATAAGAAATGATAACCTTTTCTGATTCTTACACATTTGGTCACTAGCAGATGATGACAAGAGCTGTTTACTCCTAACCAATATGACTTAGAGACTATGATAAGATTAAAGAAATTTGTTTTCATTTCTACCCAAAAGGAAAAACCAAGTTACTTTGGTTCTTTTCTGGATATATAGTGAACTCATCTAAGATGCTCTGTTCTGGTTTTCTGTTCAATCATTGCAGCTGGTCAGGGACAAAGTGTGTGGTCAGAGGCGATAGATAAATTCTTATCCCCCTACTTACCTACATGCATGAAAACTGTACTTCCTTTTCCTTATTTGGGTAGAGTTTAGGTTAGGTATGGGATATTGGGATATGGGAGTACTTGACTCATCTGTCTCAGTATGAGGGACATGGGGGGTACTCAGTAAATACTTGCTGAATCAACAAAGAAAAAATAAAGAATGAATGAGGAATAAAAATATGATATATGAAAATGGCTGTAGGACAAGCCCTCTGCATCTTTAATAACCACCTGCCTCAGTGAACACAGTGTGTCTTACAAGTTCACGTGCTCACTTCTTAATGGCTCATTGACTCTTTCCTTAACTTCAATTCTCCATCCAACAAATAATCATAGAGATCCTTGTGTGTTCAGAACTTTGTAAAAGTATAAAGACAATAATTACAAAATGTGATTCCTGACTCTAAAGAACTTAATCTATTAAGGAAGATGAGAAATATGGGATTTGAAGTCAAAAGTTGGGGATTCAAGACTTGACCCCAGCATCAGTTAGCTTCATGATCTTCATTTAAACGGTCTTGAGTCCTGCTGATGTGCAGGGGATGATTCCAACCTCACAGGACTGTTGAGAGGATCAAATAAGATTATATATGTAGAATAGTGCTCTGTAAAGTTGAAAGCACTATAAGCATTACACCAGCTGTTAGAAAAAAATACAAGAGGGTGTGGGCTTAAATTCTAAGTGTACTGGGGCAAAGAACAGTGAGTAGGGGTGATGAGTATGGGACTGAGCCTTCATGGGTCCTGGAGGATGAGTAGGGTTTGGATAATCAAGATGAGAGGAGGGCATTCCAGACAGGGAGCATGGAGCATGGAGGGACGGGTGCTAGATTGAGTCTGATTAAATCAACTAGTCTTCGTGGAGTACCTGATATGAACATTATGATCTGCTGGGATTTCTCTGGAGAAGAGATTTTCTGCTGGAAAGTACAGTTGGATGGGCAGGATGGGATCCAGACAATGACAGGAGGGCTTTGGAAGTACGCAAGAGTGTTTGATCTTCTCCTAGGAAGAACCGGGCAACTGTCAACAGGTCTCATCTGAATTTTAAGACAATGAAACTCATAGAGGCGTGTAGTTCAGATTAGAACGTGGGGGGACTGGAGTTGGTCATGTGGGGTGCAGTGTGGGTTTGGAAAGTCAAATGGCAGAGAGAAAGATGACTGCAGAGAAACTTTGCAGCTCCTGTTGTCAGAGGCAGAAGAGGGATGAATTCAAGTTATTCTGGAACTTTCTGCCAGCAAGATTAGAGTATCTTTGATAGAAACGCAGAACTGGGGAAGGAAAGATTTGGGGAGGGAGAGTTGTGTTCCACTTGCATGTGGGAAGCTGAGATAGTAGCTGGGTCCAGCCAGCAACATCCTGTAGGCGATTGGAAATGTGGGACTAGAACTCCTATAAGAAGTCAGGGCCGGGCGTGGGGATTTGGGAATCAGCAGCAGCACAGAGACTTCTCATAAATTATGCACTTTGCTTAGAACTTAATTTCATGTTTTTCAGAAGATAAGAGAAATGAGAAGCTTGCTGAATTATGGATTATGCAACTATTAAAAGTAATTCTCTCTTTCCCCCTCCCATCCTCCTCCCCAGTGATTTTGGTGTTCTGTTCTTCCCTCTGATCCACTCCCCCCGCCCCTAATGCTTTATAAACGGAGGGGCATGATAACCTCTATTTCTGTCAGATCAGAAGATTGTCAGAGAAGAGATTAAGGTGATCAGGAATGTTCACCAGAAGATATAGTGATCCTCTTGGCACCCTCTCCAGTCCGTCAGAGATCAGAGGGGTAGAAGTGTTCTCTAGAGGAAAGCAATCATTTATATTTATAGGAGGAAATGTTTAAAGAGCTAAATTCTCAGTTCCCTGGACAGCTCCGTTGTTTGATTTACAGCTTTTCTTAAGTAAAGCACTGATTCTCGACAAGAGACGAGCTGCTTGGCAGATAATGTGATCAGATGAAGTGGGGCTTTCATGGCTGGTGGATGGGCTTGAAGCTGGGACTCCTTTCCCGGCACCAAGCTTTCATTAGTGGTTTGAACTGAGTTAGCTCAAACAGCAGGTGCGGCTCTCAGAAGTCCAATTTTCTTTGGTTCTAATCCTCTTCTTCCTCCCCTTCAAAGGGAAAATTTCCCCCACAATTTACTTAGACGTTCTCGAGCATTACCTGGCACTGGGTATCAGACTTGACTTTAGAGGAGGTAATGATGGCGAGGGGAGGGGAGGGGACCTTCGGAGAAATAAGATGCAGGGGCTCAATTTATTGAACATTTATTATATGCCAGGAACTTTGCAGACATTCTCTCATTTAACCTTTACAGCCACAAAAGATGGGTATTTTTCATCTCTTCTGCAAATGAGGCTTCCGGGGCTTACGTGATGTGCCCGGATCATGAGATGAGTAAGCAGCTGAACTGGGATTTGTTTCCCCGAACTGGGATTAGGTTTCTAAGCCTGAAGATCCTCTCCTTGTTCGAAGTCGTGCTTTCTTCCAATCCCGGTTAGAAGGAAAAGGAAGCCTGTGGAGGAGCTTGGGAACCCAGGAGTGCTCATCTCCGTGTCCTCCACAGCTGTGTCATCCTCATCCCTTCTCCCTCTTTCCTTCCTTCCTGCTCTTCTACTTTGTTGCTGCCATGTCATCGTGGGAGGCCCCCTTCTCTTGTCACGTCTTTCTCTTGGGGTGTGTGGGTTAATGGGATGAGGCACAGAGAGGAGGCCGTGCAGCGCCGAGTCTTTCATCTTTCAGGGCATCCTGTGCACTTACTCTTGACCTTGGGTGGAGCCTGGCTGAGGGCAGGTGGCTGCTCTGGTGTGGCTGCATTGTGGCTGCTGATTTCCGTTTTGACTGTGGACAGACTCCGAGAGAGGTGCCCTCTGCACAGGGCCCCACGCTGGGTGCGAGAAAAAATTACTTTGAAGTGACTAAATTGGAATTTCCTTAGAATTAAGGGAAAAAAGTGTGGGGAAAAAAAAAGAGGAAAGAGTGGGGGGGAGAGAGGAGCAGGCAGCAACTCCGCTTCGAGGCTAAGGCATTCCTGGGGGTGCAAGACGAGGCCAGCCTGATGTGCGGCCCCGGCCACCCATCCTGTCCTGGTACATGGCACATGGCACGGCCCCTGCTTGGTGCACAGCCCTCATGGGTCCCGGCTTTCCATTTGGCAGCCCATTCCCCTTGATACCCTTCAGGTGGTCCTCTGTGCAGACTGGCTGGTCGATCCCCTTTCTCTCCTGCGCTGGAATCTAAGCCGTGGATGAGCGGGCGTCAGCCTGCCCTCCAGTAGACCTGCAGGTGTTTTCCAAGCTGTGTCCATCTGGGCAGGACTAGGGCGAGGGTGTGGGCACCCCTCAGAGCATTCTCCCGGCAGTCGGCGCATGTGAGCTACAGCCTTCCGGAGAAGTGTTGCTACTGGTGAGGGCTGCAGGTCCATGAGGAGTGGTGAAGAGGACACAGATGATAGCCGGGACAGTCCCAACAGCACGTGGCTCACGGCCATCGTAGTCCACGCTCCGTGCAGCACGTGCAGCAGGGACACTCTTTGTACGGAGCGTGTTTGTTCTCACTGAGATCAGCTCAAGTGCTTTGGGCTACCGTAATAAAGACCCAACTGACGGCAGCTCCGCAGTCTCATGTGATAAGAGGTGTGGAGCTGGCGTGGCTGCAGGGTTAGTTCACTCATAAGTCACGATGCAGAACAAAGCGAAGGACCCACGCCCGTCCTGGCTTTCCACTCCGCCTTTTTCAGGGTTGGTGGCTGCAGAAGCTCCTTCCTACACAGCAGAAAAGGGCAAAAGCTTGTTTTTTGTTCCTTCGTAAGGAGGAGGAAACCTTTTCCAAAGGCCCCTGGTGGAATTCTCCTGTGTCCCATTTGCTCGGGCCACACACGACTGTGCCCAGACCGAGAGGATACCCACAGGGTAGAACAGGGAAGAAGACGGTTCACTTGGTCTCAGACCTGAATGTGCATCAGAGCCCCTGGCAGGGCTTATTAAAATAGACTCTCTTCCTGGGCCCCAGCCCCAGAGATTCTGGTTCAGCAGGTGTAGGGCAGGGCCCGGGAATTTGTATTTCTAACATCTCCTCTGTTGGTGCTGAGACTGCACTCTGAGAACCGTGGGCTTAAACTGTTCATCAGTCATCTGCCAGGTCTGGGGCAGTGCCCTTGACCTCCACAGATGCCCCAAACGTGACCACAGTTGAACAACTTTTAGCAAGAAGGGAGGGGGAATGCCTGCTGAGTGTCTCCATCATCGTTTTTAATTTTGGGAGTTCTAGAAAGAGAGTTCCATATAAGGCTCTCAGTCCCTCTGGGTCCTGTCCTAGAGGGGTTTCCCTTCACATGGGACAGCCCAGGAGAGTGTCTGGATTGCAGACCCAACTCATAGGGAAGTCTCACTATCATTCTGGCCCACAGGCTTGTGGACGGCAAATGTGGATATTAACAGGCCACGGGAGCTGGTGGTGGCAGCATCTTCCTCCCCCTTTCCCTCCTCCTTTTCCCCTTCCCTCTCTTCTTCCTTTTCCTCCCTCCAAACTTCAGTGTCATATGAAACTTCCACTTTTCAGAAGACAGAGCTCTTCCTGATCCTGCAGTGAGTGCAGTCAGAGCCTCCTACTTTGGAGACACGCAGCTCCCTTGGCAGCAAAGGGCTTGAGGGCCTTTCAGCTGGAGGCTGAGCTGCACGGAATCAGCCATCGGGGAGCTCGATGCCGCGGTTACTCCGAACCGAACGCTCATTATTGATGCTAATTGAACTTGAAGTTAATGAAAAAGGATTATTTTACAGGGCTTAAGTTGAGGCCAAAATTGTTATTACAGGTTAATTATTCTCTTTAAAAGGCACCATTACAGCCATGATTGTTTTTTATCAGCTTTTTCTCTGGTGCCGAAAGAGATTTCTTCGAAGGCAGATTCCTGATATAATTAGTCACCTCATCTAATTCTTAATCACCAATCATTTCTCTCCAGATAGAGGTTAATCAAAGGGAGATGAGTTGGATATTCTGCCTTAATTGCATTTGATCAGTTTCAAAGAAACTCTTTTCTCTTCCATTTTTGGTTAGGAATGTGGCCTTTCCTTGGTGCTTTTTTTTTTTAAGATTTTATTTATTTATTAGAGAGAGAGAGAGAGAGAGCAAGCACAGGCAGACAGAGTGGCAGGCAGAGGGCAAAGCAGGCTCCCTGCCGAGCAAGGAGCCGGATGCGGGACTCGATCCCAGGTTGCTGGGATCATGACCTGAGCCGAAGGCAGCTGCTTAACCAACTGAGCCACCCAGGTGTCCCTCCTTGGTGCTTTTAAGCCTAGAATCTGGAAGAGGGAATCAACACAGGCTGAGTGGAAAGAAACACACCTGCTCTAGTCCTGGGGATGGTATGAGGCAGGCATGCAGGTGGGCTCCTGCCAGGGCTGGAGGCAGGGCGAGGTCCTCTGTGGTGGTGGGGCTGGGGGTCCGGGACCTGGGGACTGGGTCTCTGCTGACTTTCCCCTTCACTCTTCTCCCTTCTCCTTTTCTTTCCTTTCATACAGGGCAGTGGGGGTGGGTAAGGCACCAACCTACGGATTCAGGCTATAGCGACACCCGACACCCAGTTCGCCCGCATAGCTCTGTGCTTTGGTTAAGTGGGTCCCTCTTCCAGGGTGCTCTTTTGTTCTTTCTCCATCCTAGAAAATGCTCCTCATACCTCATGTCTCCACCTACATGTCAACTCCTCCAAGGTGCAGAGCCTCCACAGCCCGCATCCTTTGCCCTGGGCCACTGAACATGCTGGAGCACCATGAGTGCACTCCTGGGCTCCTCCCTTCAGAGGCCCATTGGCCAAAATAGAGTCCAGGGAACTGATATCTGGCCAGCAGTCGGCCGGATTGAAGCCCACCATTAACTGGTGAATTTTGGTGGTAAGGGAGCGCCTGAATGAAGCCACTGGAAGAATCGGTAAAGCACTAGTAATATCAGGAAAGAATAAAATGAGCAATGGGGGCTAACCTTGCAAGACTGGTTTGTGAGGACCGTGAACCTTTTCCACATTGTTGGGCCCGTTCCCTGTCCGTCTGGGGGGGCAGCGGCAGAGGCAGAGGCACTGGCTGGTGCTTTTGCCGGGCTGACAGTTTGATGGCCACGGCCCAGGGGTGTCAGGCTGCAGCTTCCTGGTTCCATTCGCAGAAAATTTTTGTCTCTCTGCCAAGACTTTCAGCCGTATAACTTTCAGCTCGCCGCCTGTTCCCGTTTAAGGAAAAGCTTTGTCTTTTAACCCTTGTTCACCTCCAGTGTCTTTCAGCATGAAGAAAAGATTTTCTAGTGGAATCTTAACGTGCATCACTGTGGCCTTGCCTTTGCAGGTGTCACCCGTTCACGGAGCAAAATGGCAGGGAGGAGGAGTAACAACTCTCAGTGCTAATGATGGTTTTAAATCATCCTAGAGAAGTAGGAACAACCGGAGGCCCTCATGGGTGCCCCTGTAACTTGTCAACCCCAAACCCTGTCTTATCTCCAGGCATAAAAGCCACATTAAGTTTTAAGACCTGATCAAAAACGCATTACAGATAACGATGATGCCTAGATATGAATTCTTCACAAAGGAGCCTGGACATTTGACTTGACATATTGAGGTTTTACCACTGATAGAACAGTTAGGGGGTTTATGGTTTCCAGTGATTGTTAAGAAAATGCTACATCCTTCTATTGGAAATGTTGACCCCAAAAGTGCATTTTCAGGAGAAAATGTGTGGGTGATGTGTGTGCGGGTGCACGTGTGTGTGTGTGTGTAAAGCAGCAACATTCTCAGACTTTTTCCCTTGTCTCCTTCCTAATGGAAAAGCAAGATTCTTGAGAATTTGAAGAGAATCCAGAGTCAAAGGATATACTACATTAAAGAAAAGTGCTTAGGAGCAAGATTGGAATACTAGGTAACATGATAGTGTCCTGATGTTTTAAAATTTCATTTTTTCCTACTGTAGAAGAAGATAATATCCTGGCTAGAAATCACGTTATTGGGTTCTCATTGCTCTCCTACTCGTTAGCTAGGTGATCTTAGGTAAGTTATTATGAGTTGTAAGAGGTAACACTTTATTGGCTTTTTGTGGCTTTTTTTTTTTTTTTTGAGTCAGGTTTTATGTAACCATCCTAGCAGTGCCACAAGGCAAGTATGATTGCCTTTCCCATTTGTCCAAGAGCCTAGAGAGGTTAAGTCACCTGCCCAAGTGGAAGAGCTGGGCTCTTGCTCAGGGTTCCCAGACCCCTAACACCTGCCATTAGCCTCCTTGCTTTGCTGCCTCTCTTGGGTCCAGCAACACAGTCCACAATGGTGGCAAATACCCACTAAGCACTTACCATGAGCCCAGGCACCAGGAACGGGATGGAGACAGGTGTGGCCTGGCTCTGTCCTCAGAGCTTGCAGGGCAGGACAACCAAGGTCTCCCTTTGTTTCTTGATCTTCTTCTAGTAAATGAATAGATTTCAGAGCCTTGGCATCCCTTTCAACCTGAAAGCTTATGAACATTTAAATTATTTTCAGTGACTTCTGGTCTTCCATTTCTTTATTCATATTAGTCACACACTTTTATTGGATGACTGTCATGTGCCAGGTACTCTGCCAAGGGTTTTTAGAGGACTATTGAATTCAGCTTTCATGCCAGTCCAGGGAGAGGCTGCAAATGAGGAGATGGAGGCTCAGAGAGGTGACCTTGGTCAAGGTCATTTGGTTTATAAATGGCAGAGTGGGAATTGAACCCAGCTCTGTCAGCCCCACGTTTTCCCTACATAAGGAACTTCTTGAGCCATCGCACTTGAAATTTAATGAGCTCCGTTCATTTAAACAAGCTAATTCCTCTAACTACAGATCTCGTGGAAGCAGGAATCTAGGTAACTGAGCAGTCTTGAAGCTGGGCAGCCATCTGTTTATTATAGACGGCATTGGATACCAGAGAATTCCGACCCAGACAGCCTCAACCAGGGTGTTAGGCTTGTTTGAAGCAGAGAATGAATCTGGGAACCTTCACAGCAGGGAGAGCTAACATTTCGCCACAATGAATTGAACTTGGGAAGTTGTTAGGTATAGAAACAACAACAACAACAACAACAACAACAACGAAGAACTCGTATTTATATACCTCTTTTTAGTACTGTAGACCCTTTCACATCCATTATCTCATTTGATAAGAGGAAAAGAATAATGGAATGAGTTGGAAGCCTGCAAAGATATAAAATTGTATTGAGTCTGCCAGGGAGAGACTCAGAGCGACGAGAAAAAAGGAGCAGGGTCACTCATCAGAAGTAGACTGGCTTATCTTTAAATACCTGATCAGGAAGGTGGCTGAGCAGTGGATAAATGTAAAAAGGACCGTGAAGCTGAGAATAAATGGAGCAATATTTTTCTGAATGGAAAGTAGCTGCAATTCCATGGCTAGGGAGGGGGTGGGTATTCAGAAATTATGGCCTGCGAAGAATCCCTCAAGCTGTCAGGCAGCGGGGGATGGCAGCGGCCCATCAGGAGTGGCCCGGATAGATGGGGCTATCAATCATGGGCAGAAGCATTATGGCCATCTCAAGGCACTGCTGTGCCCGAGTGGAGAATGGGCTGGATGGCTTTATAAAGCTGGGTCTCCCAGGCTCTGGGCATGCTGGAATTGACTGTGTCAACCTTGAGAAGGCTCAGAATTCAATCAACTTGCTTTTAAAAATGGGCTTGTGGGGATGGTTAGGTCATTCTAAAGATCCACAAGCCACTTTTCCCCCTCTCCCTAGAATCTATTTAACATAAAAAAGATTAGATTCTGTTGGGAAAGAGTATGTATGCCCGAGCAGGGGAGATGTTCTGGATGTCCTGGCCTCTGGGTTTCCCAGTTCCATCAATGCCCACAGAAGCACTCTGGGGTGGTCCTGATGCGCCCTGGGGCTCTGGCACAGATGGTCTTGGTTTCGAGTCCCAGACTGACACCCCTGTCATGGACCAGGCCCTTCAGCTCTCAGCCTTCTGGTTCTCTCAACTTCGGTTTTATCATCTGTGAAATGGGGACAATCATATGTCATGAGAGCTCATTGCGAATGAGCTCATGACTGTAAGGCACTTGACACAGGGTCTAGTGCAGGGTAAGTGGGTAGAAGCAGTTATTAAAGTTGGTGGGGGGAGAATTGTTCTATCTGTTTACTCAGAAATCGCAATCCAACAGATGAAGAGTGTAGGAGAAAATTTCCTCTGGTTCTGTTGTGTAAATGATCACAAACTCTTAATGCTTTACCCCGTTTATAGCTCTGTCCTTCAGGCTGCTTGTTTGTGTCATGGGACAGCCACAGTTGCTCTGCCCCAGGCTGTCAGCAGCTTCAGATCTGCTCCGTGCCTCTTATTCTGGGAGCAGGATGAGGGGCACCTCTTCTCCAGGCCTCCGTGTTCCCATGGCAGGGGAAACAAGTACGAGCGAACCTTTGCTTGGAGCTGGTACCTTGCCACATCTACATACATTCCAGCTTCCCAATGATATCCTGATGTGCAGGCCCCCCATTGGTGGGGCAGGCAAGCCTGTCCTCCCATGGAAGGTGGGAAGGCGAGACAGTAATGGAGTCCTCCTTGTGCTTAAGATCACGTTGTGAACAAAGTCATATTATAAGGTCAGGGAGAGAGCAGTTGAATTTGGTCCAGCCACTGTTCACCCGAGCGGTGGTCACACAGTCAGAGAATGGGCTTTTGCTGAATCTTGCTCTTTGCTCTGGAACTGTGTGGAGAGAGGCTGAGTATCAGGAGGGCTGTGCCCAAGTTCTCCCCACCACGGTGGCCTCAGGTCTTGCTGTATCTGGGCGTCTACCTGTGACTGGCAATGACCTCTCTGACCCTGAGCCCTCAGCACTTCGGTAGTGGTTCCAGGTCTGTGTGAGTTGACAGTGTGTCGGTGTCCCCTAAGCAGGCAGATGATGTAAATGTTAGCTCTGATTCCCTTAGCAGTTTCTTACAGTTCTCCCCAGAATCATAAAATGTTCTTCTTTATGGGTCTCAGCCTTGTCATTTTTAAATGAGATGTGGTAGAGTAATCTCTGAGGCCATTTCCAATGTCTATGGTCTATGACCATGATGATTTGACAAGTGCTTGGGAGGCATGAATGACATACTTGATTGGAAACTTCCTGATGTAGATAAGTGTTAATTGCAACATTACACTCATTAAAGCTGAATTGCATTGCCCACATTACTGTAAAAGGGTGATCATCACCCAGCATCCTCTCCCAGTCTCCTGTAACCCTGGGGTGCTTATTTTCTTATATCCACCTCTTTCAAAAAATCTGCTTCAACTCTCACTGACATGTGCACGACTGATCATTTTTCCATTTTTGAAGGAGAAGAATCTTTACCCCCAAAGGAATGACTTCCAAATACCATGATGTTAGGGGCCTCCATCCAAGACTTGAGCCTGCTTCTGGTCTGTGTGACCTGAGGCAAGTCTCTGGCTATGTGAAATTGAGGCAAGGGAACATTTGGCTGTTAGGAGACCTTTGCTTTTATTTTTTTTATTTTTTTAAAGATTTTATTTATTTGACAGACAGAGATCACAAGTAGGCAGAAAGGCAGGCAGAAAGAGGAGGAAGCAGGCTCCCCGCTGAGCAGAGAGCCCGATTCGGGGCTCGATCCCAGGACCCTGAGATCATGACCTGAGCCGAATGCGGAGGCTTAACCCACTGAGCCACCCAGGTGCCCCTGAGACCTTTGTTTTTAGATTCAAGTTCACAGTTTATTAATTCAATGCCTTTAGGCTAATCACATATAAAACAGTACTTATGATACCTACCCTGCCCACCTCCCAGAGATTCTGAGCACAAAGAAAGAATAAATGTGAAAATACTTTGCAAACTATTTAATATTATTAAAACATACAGCATTGTTGGTGGTTCTGTCTAGGAGGAAAAAGACGCAAACTGTCACTTCCCTTCCTAGAGACAGGTTCTGCCTAAAAAGGAAATCCTGCCCCCTGAAATGTTTGTTTTGAGGGTTCCAAGAGACAGGAGAGGACCATCAAGTCTGTAGATCCTTTATGGAAGAGAGAACAAAAGACAGAATTTCAAACTCACCTTCAGAAATCCCAGTGCACAGAAATCCAGATTTCCATCAAAGGCATTCAGGGATTGAGACCCAGGCTGCTTTGACCTTGGAAACTCCCACTTTTTTATTCTAAAACAGGATGAAAGTTGGCTAGATACTAACAGCGTTTACCAAATAGAAGACATGGTCTCTCTACTCTAGCGACACACAGTCTGACTGGTGTGGGGGAAAGGCAGTTCCACAGAATGGCTAACTCCCAGCGCACGTGGTATGGGGTATAGGCTCTGTTGCCAAAATGAATGCCTGGTTAAGGCAGAGAGCAGAGCCTGCTTCTCTCCTACGTGTGTGCTCTGTGATCCACGGAAAGTGTCAGTGGCCTGGGAGTACTCATTAAGGGGACTGAAACCCTCAGGACATACACCTTTTTTGAAGCATTTCTCCACCATGTATATGTAAAGCAGCCTGTTGTCTTGTATCAGCCGCTTTCTTTCAGTAGAATCTCCAGTAGCTGGCTATCTGGCGGTTTTCCTTTTCACTCAATAAGCTGCATTATAAATCCAAGTGACTCCTCAGTAATCTAGAGCTAAGAATACTTGAGACCATCTTCATCCACCTCATCTGACCATCTACCGCCCCCCCATTTTCATTCATTCATTCCCTCTCTCTCTCTCCCCATAGATTCAGAGCTCCTTCCTTCTTTCCCCTCTCTCCGGTCTGCAGAGAAACTATTGTACAGCTCTGGAAACATTTTGTTCTATTCAGATGTGCTTTGAAATGTTACCAAAGTTAAAAGACACAACTTTTGGGGCACCTGGGTGGCTCAGTGGGTTAAGCCTCTGCTTTCGGCTCAGGTCATGATCCCAGAGTCCTGGGATTGAGCCCCACATCGGGCTCTCTGCTCAGCAGGGAGCCTGCTTCCTCCTCTCTCTCTGCCTGCCTCTCTGCCTACTTGTGATCTCTGTCAAATAAAAATAAAACCTTTAAAAAAAAACACAACTTTTAAAGCAGAAGCTGCAAGACTAGTAATTTACTATTCACAGTTACTTTTTGGTTTGAATTAACTTCTCCGCAGTGGTTTTCGGACTGTGTCCAGGGAGGGGATGCCCCCACTTTGGATTCCACCCTGGCCTCATGAATTTTATGCACTGGGATCCTCTTAGGACTTCACTGGACGAAATGTTCTGATACAAACCGCATGTAAATCCTACTCTTTTATACCAATAGTGAGTTTCCTAAGAGTCAGAGGAAATGGCATACTGGATGTTGGAGTAAGATTTTTCGAATAGTAAGGAAACAGTCTTAGAAATTGGCATGTAACTTGACTTTTTTTTTCAAGTGGTTTTGAATGGAATGTAAAAAATATGAAGAGTGTGCATATAGTAGAAGTAAATCATTTTTGAGAAGTTTGATAGGAAGTCACATGTATATCTTGAACTTAATTTCTGTGAACTTAGAATAGGTCAGAGTTAATATGGTTTACTGAAAAGAAGCATTAGTGAGGTGTTTTTATTTTTTGTTTTTGGTGGTGGTGGGGAATTACATGGTAGGTTTCCAGGCTGGTGGTGCCCATGAGTCTCTAAGTTCTGAATGAGGCTTGGTGGCTAGAGCAGCACAACCTGGGGAATTTGTCCTTATTGTGGTTGAACAAAGGAAAAGGTCCCTTTAAAGAAAATAGATGTTATGGAGATAGTAATTTGGAGCAGTTGAGAATTAATCCAGAAATACCCATTATATCCAGGGGTTTATATTTATCTGAATACTGCTTTGAATTGTATCTTTTTTTTTTTTTTTTGTAAAGAGGGAGGGGGAGGGAGGGGCAGAGAGAGAGGGAGGGAGAGAATCTCAAGCAGACTCCATGCCCAGCATGGAGCCTGACACGAGGCTCGATCTCATGACCCTGAGATCATGACCTGATCTAAAATCACAGGTCAGACACTTAATCAGCTGAGCCACCCAGGCGCCCCTGAATTGTATTGTTCCTTAAATAAGCAAGTAAATGTTAATAAATGAAGTTGTGTTAACCTTGATCATTAGCTAGTGCATAGTCCTTTTTTAATAGAAAAAGTAATTGATTGAACTATACACTCCGTGCCTCTAGGCCCAACCGTCCACACCCAGGAACAACTGTGATAATTGACCAGAATGACCAGAACCCACGGCATCGTGTTTACCCATCGGCAGCTAGCTGGGTCCTGACCTTGCTGAGTCTCTCGAGGTGATACACAGCTAGTGAGCCCTTTTTCACAAGTGTCTTCTTGGATGTGTCTCTCAAATGGATGGTGGAGAGAAAGGTGCCCCAAAGTTCTTATGGTTACCTGACCTGACATGCTCGTTTGCTAAAGACTTTCCCCTTTAGCCATTTTAAGCTCCCTTGGGACATCTAAACACAGCGATGTTTCTTTCTTTTGAAATAAAGGTCTTTGAATGTAGCCGTCCTTCCAGTGAGCCCAAGAAAAGATTGTCTGGCTGAGTTCTAAATTAAATGAAGCTACCAGGAAATGAGAGAACAGAAACAGGAACAGACATGATTTGGGTTCAGTGGAAGACGCAGTGTGATGGGCTGTCGAAACCTTTCCTACTCAGTGTGATCTGCGGAAGAGCAGTAGCAGCACCACTGGGGAATTTTTTTTTTTTTTAAATGCAGAATCTCAGGTCCTGCCCCAGACCTGCTAAACCCGAATCTGCCTTTTAATAAGACTCCCAGGCTGACAGTTTAAAAAAATGGACCCCAGTTCCTTGCTATTCCTGCCATTGAGAGGTGGGAAGCCTATGTCACCTCCCTTTGAATCTGGTTAGGCTTATGACTGTTTTGACTAATAGAATGTGGCAGGAGGGGCTGGCTGTATGACCTTCCAAGAGCAGGTCAGAAATGGCCAAGTCACTTTCTCCCAATTCTCCTGAGATGTTTACGATGGGGGAACTAGCTGCAGTGTGAGAAGTCTGAGCGGCCTCCAGTAGCCGGGAAGGCACTTGGATAGCCTGTCCCACCTAAGCCTTGACTTCCAGCCATCCTGGCGAAAGTGCCAGAAGTATGAGTGAAGCCACTGTGGGCCCTGGAGACCAGCCGTTCCAGCAGCTGAGTACCACCAGCTGACCCCGGTGATGCCACAGGGAGCAGGAGAATTGCCCGGCCAAGCCCTGCTGGAATTTATGAACCATAAAATTCACAAGATATAATAAAATGGTGGTGTTTTAAGCCACTACATTTTGATGGGACTTTGTTAGGCAGCAAGGTACCTGAAATGTGTCCATACTAGGTGATCTGTATGCCCAATAAAAATTTAGATGCACTAGACAAAGTAACAACAATCAATCACTCAGGGAGGCATTGAGAGAGATGTGCAGTACTCGAAATGCTGGGGTGGATTGGGGAGTTCCTGATTTCAAGTGGGACTGCTCCTCTTTCAGGCTTTCTTCTGTTACTGTGTCAACCGTGGCAAGTCTTAGGATAAAAATTTGAAAACCGACATCTATTACGTGTCCACTCTGCCAAGCAAAGAGCTAAGTGCTTCACCAAGCTCTGTTCCTCTTCATAACAACTTTATGAGTTAGGGGTAATTATTGCCATGTTACCAATGATGGCACTGAAGCTGAAGAGGTTATGAGACTTGCCCAAGGTGAACACCTAGAAGTCAGACATAGGTCTCTAACCTGAATGCCTCTTTTCCTCAGGTTGTGCCATCTTTGGATGGTGCAAGGTTGAGATTCACTTACTCTCAGGCCAGACAAGTTACTGTCAGCTAAAGGCACTCTTCCATCCTTCTCTTTCCTCCCTGGGAGAAACAGACAGGGCTGGTATCAACTGGCCTGAGTTTTGAGTTTCAACTTTTATTTTTTTTTAATATTTTATTTATTTATTTGACACAGAAAGAGAGATCACAAGCAGGCAGAGAGGCAGGCAGAGAGAGAGGGGGAAGCAGGCTCCCCGCTGAGCGGAGAGCCCGATGTGGGACTTGATCCCAGGACCTTGAGATCATGACCTGAGCCGAAGGCAGAGGCCCAACCCACTGAGCCAACCAAGCACCCTCAACTTTCTTGATATTTTTATATCCAGTCTCTGATGGACAGCTAACAAATACCAAGATACAGGTGCCCAAAGGGATAGAGGACCAGGTGCCCATGTACTGCACACCTGTGGTCAGTTTTTTCTTAGTCAGCAGGCTCAAAGGTAATTAATTGGCCTGTGAGGAAATTCCATCTCATTCTTCAAGGAGTGAATAGATTTGAGCCTAATTTTTACCCCACTGAGTTTGAGTTCCTCATCTCTGTATTTATCTCATGAGAGAGAAATGCCTTTCAGCATTTTTTACTGAAGATCACTGCGTGCCTGAAGTGGTGCCAGCACTGTTGGGCGTGGGGTACAGGTGAAAAGAGTTGACACCCACCTCAAGAAATCATCATCATCACACGCTGATGAATATCACTGGACAGAGGCCAGAGGATGGACAGTCTGGGATGGGGCAGGGAATGTTTTCTAGGTAAGATGGGCAAAGGTGGACCTTGAGCATTTCACAGAGATGGGGTTAAGAGCGTTTAGGCAGAGGTACCAAAAGCAAGGGTCTAGAGTAAGGAAAATGGCAATGGCAAAGAGCAATGGCAAACAGATCTCAGTGGCTGGGATCAGTCCAGGCTTTGGCTTTGTGTTGTATGTAGAAGGAGTGAGTTTGGGGTGGGGGCCCCCATTCTGTTGACCTTCTTAAAAGGGAAGTCAAGAGACTCTTTAATGCCCCCCTTTTTTTAATTTTTAAGAAAAAATTCTCTGTCAATGTCAAGGACAGTCTTACTTGTTTTTTCCATTTATGACCAAGTAAAAGATATTTGGGTATTAGGTAGAGTTGCTAGATTAAACAAATAAATATTCCAGATGCGCAGTTAAACTTGAATTTCAGATAAATGTGTTCTATACAATATTTGGGATAGTTATGTGCTATCCGAAATTTATTCATTCTTTATTTGCAATTCAAATTTAATTTGCTGTCCTGTATTTTATAAGATGACTCTACTATTACGAAAACATAAACAGCCCCTCTGACTTCTCATGTCTATTCCATGAGGGAGGTGAGACCTACTTGGTCTTGTTTCGTTTTTATAAATGAGTGAAGTTTCGATTTAACCCAGCGTAACAGTTTATGTCAAGACATCATGTTACGCTTATACATTATTTTTTTCTTATTTTTTCAATGACCTGTATGCAAGTTTCACTTGGTTTCTACTTGTCTGCCTTTATTCTCCTGATTTTGACACTTTCAAGTCTGACAGCCATAGTCTTGGAAAGCATTCTGGATCAAGCCAAGGTTTGCCGTGAGGAGACACCCGGGCTCTCACACTTCTAATCCTTCACCTCCTTTTGCCTTTCGTAGCAGACTTGGAAGTGATGACGTTTATTTAGACAACCTCAAATGGAGTCCCTGTGTGCACATGGATGCGTTGGGTGGGAGCTGCGGTGTGGGCGGGGGTCTTCCTCAGGCTGCTGGAGAGCTGGGGCTCAGGAAGGGGAGGTGTCACGGTGTGGGGCGGGCCCCCTCCTAGGACTCCCTGGATTCAGGAGCCTCCAGTGAGTCTCTCTCCAACTTGATGGCAGTAGACATCATTGAAGATGGGTGGTGTAAGATGAGGGAAAAGGGAGGTGTAGATAGAGTGAAGGGAATGACGAGAAAGTGATTCATTCTGACCTGGAGCAGGCGAGGGGGCCATGGGAGGGGGAGGGGGTAGGACAAGTTTCATGGAAGAGGTGACATTTCAGAGAAGCTTTGGGAAGTTGGGTGGGATTTTGGCCCTGTTCTTGCCTGTGGAGTCTCGGCTGCTCTCCCAGTCTCATCATGTAACTTTGTGAAGAGTACAAGGGCTCAACTTGGGACAGCGCGTGGTGGAGTCAGGGAGACAGGCAGCGGGCTGCTGTGTCTGGAGGGGCTGGCAGGGGAGCCTGCCTGCGGGGGCACAGAGGTTTGCCGAGCCTGCGGTGCCGCCGTGCCCCTTGCTCCAGAGTCAGAACTCTGTTCAGCCCCACCTCTCTCTCTCTCTCTCTCTCTCTCTCTTCCTCTTCCTGTAAGATACAGAAATGCTGCTCTTTGGAACTTGGTAAAAGCACCAACCTGCCAATCAGAAGAGGGAAGATCATAATTAATGATAATAGCCCTGTTTTAATTATAGCTATTTAGCAAGTTAGCAGAACAATACCAGTAACACAGCTCCACGCTGAATGGGTCGGGAGCAGGCTGCTCGTTCTCTCAGCATTCACTCGGTGCCCCTGGAGCTCTGTAAGGTTCAGCTCCCTGGAGCTGGAGGGCTTGTCAGTGGTTTCCTGGTGGTGTGCCTCTTCCCTTTCCCCAGCAAGGTCTTTCTTTCTTCCTGGCTTGCTTCCGTTCTTTTTGCATCTCATGCCAGGTGCCTCTGGCTTTGAGTCAGTGACCTCTGGGGCTGCAAGGCTGAAGACAGACCTCCATTCTGTTGGGGGCAGAGGCAAGGTCTGGGGTCTTCAGATCCCACTGAGGCCCTTTCTGAGCTGTTCTTCCTTGGTTCATCTCTCTGTTCTGGTCAGACTTAGACTTCCAGAAAGTCAGCCCTGGAAGGGACCTTAGAGATCCTCTAATCCAGATTGCTCAAATTCTTCAAGACCAGAAGAGCTTCTCCAGTTGAATGGGAGGGTCAGAGAATGCCCTGCTCACTCGAACCCCTGCTCAATCAGGCTCCACCTTGTCCCTGGCCTCAACCACCTGGTTGTTCCTTAAGGAACCCTTAAGACTCCTTGGAGAAGTTTTCCATCACCCCCCCCCTTTAAAAAAATTATTTATTATTTATTTCTTTTCAGTGTTCCAGAATTCATTGTTTATGCACCACACCCAGTGCTCCATGCAATACGTGCCCTCCATGATACCCACCACCTGGCTCCCCCATCCTCCCACCCCCCACCCCTCCAAAACCCTCAGTTTGTTTCTCAGAGTCCACAGTCTCTCATGGTTTGTCTCCCCCTCAGATTTCCTCCAAATCCCTTTTCCTCTCTATCTCTCCATGTCCTCCATGTTATTCCTTATGCTCCACAAGTAAGTGAAACCATATGATAATTGACTTTCTCTGCTTGACTTAATTCACTCAACATAATCTCTTCCAGTCCCGTCCATGTTGATACAAAAGTTGGGTATTCATCCTTTCTGATGGAAGCATTATACACACACACACACACACACACACACATATATATTTATTTATTTTAACAATGGAATGACTAGAGGAAATACAGCTTTCCTACACCCAAGCAATTAGAGACTGGAAGAATTAAAACCCAGACCTCCTCCCTTCCAGATATATGCCACTATAACAAGCCCACTTAGGTTATTCTTTCAGTGCCGAGAATCCGAATCCATCTATCCACAGAACCCAAAGGACCTATAACAGAGAAAAAGAAGAGTATATGTAGGTCTTGGGGTTGGGGACAACCCCTAAGTCAGTGACTTTTCATCTGTGGTCCATAAATGGTGTGTGTGTGTATGTGTGTGTAGGTTGCATATATGGGCTTTTTTTTTTCTTTTTTGAGAAGAGGATCCATAGTTTTCATCAGATTTTGGCAGGATTCATGACCCCCATTATTTAAGAACCATTGTCAGAGATTGCCCAGCAGATCACTGAAGGGCTGTGACAAACCCCGAGCTTCTGCTTCCTTTCCAAATCAGATTGGCAAACCCTTCTGCCTCGGGACACATCAGCCTTCCCAGCCGGTTCTTTCTACTTCACAGCTAATTCCAAGTGACCACAGACCCGAGCAAGATGGAACCTGACAGGTAGCAAAGGCATGAAGCAGAAAGGAAGGGAGCAGGTTCTTCCCCAAGGCAGCCAGGGGGAGATTTGCTCTGAGAGATGACAAAGTGGCCTTGTCATTAATGAGGCGGACATCTCTCCAAGGATGGGTCTGAAGGAAAGATGGCACTTTCCCAATCCCTTTGCTGACAAGATGCAGCCTTTAATGGATGCAGAAGACATGTGCCAGACAGGGTCTCCTGGATCTGCTGTAGAACTGCCTTGGGATGTCGGCAGTCAGAGGGCGTCATCTCAGGTGATAAAGACTTGGATTAGCATCAGATGAGTATGAAGTAATAATTTGCCCCTTTGAAATAACTCAGGCAGCCTTTCTTCTCCCTGACAGACTCAGCCCCTGGAGTTTCGGCCTTGTTAGTTATCAGATTTACAGGAAACTTGCTGGCTGCTTCTTAGCAAAGGGAAGAGGAATTTCTCCCTAAGAGACTTGGGCCCGGCAATCTTTCTTCCTTTCCTAATTCATAAGTAGTCACACCATCTTTGTTTCTGAGGAACACTGACTCTACTGCTCTTGAAAGCAAAGGGACAGAAGAAGCTGGTGTGTGACAGCCACCCCCTCTTTTGAGTCGAGATAAACCGATCACGGCCTAGGAGGCGAGTCCTCGAGGCCCAGCTTCCCATGCTGTCGGTCTGCTGGGACGCATGTTACACCTCAGCACTGGTTTTGGGGAGAGAGTGCATGCGCCCAAGGAGCTGGAGCAGAATGGTTTAGATGGTTAGCTAAACCAACAGTTCACACACTGTTACTGGTCATTGATGACACGATCTTGCTCCAGAGCCACTGAGTTCACAGGGCTGTCCAGTTGACCTTGTTATCACTGAAAGACCCTCCCAGAGGAGGATGCAGCGTGCCCGCAATTGTGCGCTGGTGTTTGCTCCTTCTGTCGCCGTGGCTGGCACTTTGAGGGGCACTGGTTGAAGAGGAAAGCATTTCCTTAAGCTTCTTCCTCTAAAGGTTGGCAGTTTGTCAGGCCTGATGCTCTCTGATGCTCCTGATGAGGCTAAGTTCTCAGAACTTAGAGGAATTGATTGGAGGAGAGATTCTTGTTCCCTGGGTCAGGTCTGTGTGTTCTGGTGCTGCCATAGAGGCTCCTGCCAGTAGTCCTTTAGGACCGTGCACGGGGGAGCTGGGTGCCCTCGTTGACTAGGACCTCATGGTTCTGGTTGCAAAGGACACTGGGTGGAATTGTATTCCCTGGGCCACTGGGGCCCACCGGAGCAATGTCCCTGGCCTCAGTCATTTCTTGCCTGCTCACTGCTCAGCCCTAAACCTGGGCTCTGCCCAGCCAGCCTGCTGAGTGGCCCCATGCTCGGCTCTGGCCTCTTTCCCTGCCCCATCTACCAGCCACGACTTCTGGATGCTGGATTCCTGGCCAATGTCATCTCCTGATGCCACTGTCCTCATAGACCCAGTGACCCTATGCCACACACTTGCCAGCTCTGACGTGCCCCAGTCCCTCAGCCCTGTACTTCCCTCTGCTCCCTATCCCGTGGCAGGGGAGTTCCTTCCTGGCGACTGGCCATCCTCCAGGGTAGACTGGGAATTCCAGGGCCCCTGTAGTGACCCAGGCCTGCTGGGAGCATCTAGATCTGAGTTGAGTGAAGCTGTGTTAGAAAATGTCCCAGAAGGACAGTGCAGCACATTTGCCTAAAGATGATGTTCAGGGAATAAAACCGGGGTTTGGGATTAAATCTGTGGTCGACAGTTTACCAGCTGGTAGAGTTCAGGCCAGTCATATGACCACGGAGCCTCAGTTTCTCAATCTGTAAAATATGGATAATTATAAGAATGTGTGAGTTCAGTAGTTGCATTGGACATGCCCTTAACAAGGCTCAGCTGATCATAGTTTCCATTATTATCACTCAACCTCCTGAAGACTGATTGTCCCTAAAGACCCATAACTTTCTTCTTTGTCTTCTCTCTCCCGTTTCTGAGCCTCCTACACTCCTCAGTGGGTAGAACGCTGTGGCTCCACACCAGTATTTCTCAGAGGCAATCAAGTCCCTTTACAAATGGTAAACAGGTGGTTTCTTTGTAAACAAAAAGCTGTGTACTTGGTTTATCCTGCAGTCCAACAGAATGAAAAGACAGCTTTTTATTCTGTAGGATAGCAGAAAACCCATTCTTACCAAACAATACCCTCCTCAGTTTGTCTCCCAAGTTGGGGTGAGTGGGCTGGTGGCCCCACCCTTCGATCTGGCGGCCATGTCTTCCCTCTGGGTCTTGGAAAGAGGCCAGTGTTCTGGGGCTGGGCATGGGGAAGAGGGGCTTCCTCGATTCTGTTTCACTAGGAGCCACCTGACAGTGGGTCATGCCTCTGGGAACAGCAGCCCCCTGGGGACAGTCTGCTGCATTCTCCCACCGAAGGGCCAGGGACAAGCACAAGGAGGAGCCCTGAGGCTCCCCTGCCCTGAAGCCCTGGTTCCGGAACTTCAGATGGGCAGAGCCTCTATGTGGGAGCCGTGAAGTGGGGGGTCTTGCCCATAATTTGCCTCTGCATTCTGTGAAATTTTGCGCCAATTAAATCAATGGTAGACGGTGGCCTCTGGAGTTCATTCAGTAAACGACTAACTCCATGAATGAACGAATGAACGATTGTTGAATTGCTCTCCAGGCACTAGGAATATAGCAGTGAATGGAATGGGATAAAAGTTCCCCTTCTCTTTATGTTCTAGAAGGGAGAGCAGACAATAGCCAAGAAATCTGTAGCATAGGAGGGGGTAAGAAGGGTCAGGGAGAAAACGGAGCCTGGGAAGGGGGCGGGCTGCTGCTTTGCATAGGAGGGTTGGGGAAGCCTCTGAGACAGGCTGGTGTTAGAGCAGGAATGATGTGAGTGGTGGAGCCATGAGACCTGAGGGGAAGAACTCCAGGCAGAGAGAATAGCAACCATGAGGGGTCTGTGGTGAGAGTATATGTTAGCCCACATGAACCTCCAACTTTAGCTCATAAAGATGCAAAAAAAAAAAAAAATTAAAATTAAAAAGCTACATGTTTATTTCTGATATGCAAGTGTGACCTCTCAGCGGTACATATAAGTATAAATGTGTGGTATTTGATTTGCTCTGAGCTCCCTTCTGTAGGACAGGGATTGGAGGCTGATTTTTTTTTCATGGGTACCAGTAGGCCTTGATTTTGGGGAGAAGCCAGGACCAGCACATTTTACTTCCATGGGGTGTCCTTGTGCATTTCAGTCCTTTAGCATTCGTACCTGGCAAAGAGGGGGGTCAGTGGATGCTTGCTGAATGAACGAATGACCTAGAAGTCAGTCAGACAGATGAGCTTCAGGAGGAAAAGCTGATGTCAGGAATGGAGGGGGCGCTTGGGAGTGAAGGGGCTGGGTTGTTAGGTTTGGTGATGACCTTTCAGGCCACTTTTGTTCTGAGAGTCAAATTCAACAGGCGCACTTTGTTCTTTATTCCTTCCTTCCTTCCTCCCTTCTTTCCTTCATCCCTTCCTTTTAAAGATTTTATTTATTCATTTGAGAGACAGAAAGAGAGCACAAGCAGGGAGAGCAGCAGCAGGAGAGGGTGAAGCGGGCTTCCCACCAAACAGGGCGCCCAGTGTGGGGCTTGATCCCAGGACCCTGGGATCATGACCTGAGCTGAAGGCAGGTGCTTAAGCCACTGAGCCACCCAGGTGCCCCAAGACTTTGTAGACTTTTGAAAGTCACTGTGTCCACTTTATTAGCTGTGGGAACTTCATCAGGTCATTAACATCGATCCTCACCTGTTCCTTTGTGGCTCTTAGCATATTGCTCAAAACATGCAAAGAATTCTGTTCATGTTTATTTATTTAGCTAGGAGAAAAGGCCAGGGCAAGTGGACAGAGGCTGAGAGGGTGGTCAGATATTAAAAAGCACATGGGCCACACCCAAGAGATTCTGATTCAGTTGGTCTTAGGTAAGATGCAAGCACAGGTAATTATTTTTTAAAGTTTTCTGTGCTTATTTAAGACAATGTTTATATTAGTTCTTATTCTGGTAAAATATATAAACATCAAATTTAACATTTTAAACAGTTTTTTAAGTTGTTTTTTTTTTTTTTTTTTTTTTTTTTTTAACAAGCAGAGGGAGCAGTAGTAGGCAGAGGGAGAAGCAGCCTCCCCACTGAGCAAGGAGCCCGATGTGGGGCTCGATCCCAGGACCCTGGGATCATAACCTGACCTGAAGGAAGATGCTTAACCAACTGAGCCACCTAGCTATCCCATTTTAAACCATTTGAAATGTACATTGACATAAAGTACATTCACAATGTCATGGATCTCTTGCCACTGTGTATTCCTAGAACTTGTTCACTCCCCCAGACAGGAACTCTACACCCATTAGATGATAACGCCCCATTCTCTCACTCCTGTAATTCCTGCTACCACCTGTTCTGCTTTCTGATTCTATGCCTTTGCCTTACGAAGGTACTTCCTGTGAATGAAATCACACAGTAAATCTCTGTTTGTGTCTGGCTTATTTCACTTGGCATAAAATTTCAAGGTCTATCCATGTTGTAGCATGTGACCGAATTCCGTTCCTTTTTCATGCTGAAGGATATTCTGTGGTGTGTTTATACCACACTTGGTTTATCCATTCCTCTGTCGGCGAGTACATTTGGCTTGTTTCCATCTTCTGGCCATTGTGGATAGTGCTGCTGTGAACACAGTTGTACAAGGTTCTGTTTGAGTCATGCTTTGAGTTTGGGGGATACAAACCCAGAAGTGGAATTGCTGAATCAAATAGTGGAATGACTATTTCGAGGAGCTGCCCAATACAGGCATGTTTTAAAAGGCTCCCTGGGCAGTTCTGAGGAGCAGCTGAGGGTGCTCCTGACTGTGGGTGAGGCCCTCTGAGGAGGGGCACCGGATGGCTGAGCCAGGAGGGACCTAGTCGTCAAGGCACACGTGGTTACATCCCAAGGGTTTATATCTGTGTAAACTTGTCTCCAGTATGTTTTACAAAGGCCCCTCTGAAATGAGAAACAACTGTGTGCAAGTCCAGAATGCAAACATTGGTCCCCCTGTTGGCTTCCTGGAGATTTTCTGCAAATGATGTCTCCGTACATATCTCAGTTTCCCCGTGTGAAAGCCACATCCTGCCTGGTCCCTTGGATCCTCTTGGCATGTTGAGAAGTGGCATCGGTCATGTGGAGACAGTTTATCTGAGGTGTGCTTGGGTGGTGTGGTGAGCGTCTCTTCTGGCTGCATGTGGGCTGAGGGGTCCTGTCCAAGATACTACTGCCACTCCAGCTGTGCCCCTCTCTTTAACCGTATGAATTTTCTCATTGATTTCTGACTTCCTCTCAAGAGGGAGGAAAATGTCTGATCTGTGTATCTGATATTTCACTTAGTCCCTTTGGATTCAGCTTGTCATTGCCAAGGTTTCTTTCAAGTATGTCCGCCTTTGTCACGCCAACAGAGCATTTTTTGTACTGGACTTCAGTAGCCAGATGTCAAGTGTTGCTTGGTTCTGAGCAGTGGGGGTGGGGAAAGGACCAGGGAAGGAGGCCACAGATAAGGAAATAATCTTACCATCTTTCAAAGCCACAGAAACAGCCGTGCCAACACATGCTTTGGAAAGACAAACCCTGGGGCAGTGGGACAAGAGCATGTATACACAAATTTCTTTGCATCGGTAGATTTGTCCTGTAGTTAGTGATAGCAGAGCAATTCCTGGTCACGGCTGGGGAGGTTATTGTAAGAATGGCCCTCTATGGAAACTGTATTTGTCCACTGCTAAATTTGGGCCATGCTGAAAGAAATGCTTTCGGAACAAACCAGTTTCCTCTACACATGGGGAAATACCTGCTTTATTGGCCAGAGGCCATTGCTTTGTCCAGTCATTGAGAGGGTCTGGATTTTGAGCCCCAGCGTCAGACTAGAAATGTTCTCAGGCAACTGCGTCTGGGCAGTGAGGAAGTCATAGGGGTTCTGATTGGCCTCGTGGCCGAGAAGGGTGACCCCCAGCTCCACTGGCCACTGCTTTGCCCACGAAGAGGTCCCTGCCCTTCCTGTGAAGCATCTGCTTCTTCCTTTCAGATTCTGCTTTGAGCTCCTGATGCTGAATTCCCTCCCTAGGACTTGACTCTAGAGCCCTTCTGGAACCTGTTTCTAGCAACTTGTTTTGCTCCACTGATTTTAGTTGGCCCGCTACCTCCTGTCTCACCCGGAACTGATTTCTGAGCAGGGTGGTTACTCTCGACCACCCCCCACCCACTATCACCACTAGATTTCTCCATCCCAGATGCCCGTGTTCTGGTCCCGCCTTACCTTCTTTTGCTCCCTTGACCTGTGCTGACCTGGCTTCAGGGGCTCTGTTCATCCCAGTGCACACCTTTCCTCCGGCTGTTCCCTCCACCCCCTCAAAGGTCATTCTGGCTCTGGATGTGATCTTTGGGGATGTTGTAGGAAAGAGGCATCTGAAATCGAGCCACTGGATTCTTGACTTTTTATCCCTGATTATGAGAAATAATACTTGGCTCTCTTGCCCATTGGCAGTGGGATCCCGTAGCACTGAGCCATCACTTTGATAAACCGTTGGAGTCTGTGGCCAGAGCCACAGCCTGGGGTGGGCACCACCAGTGTCCCTGCTTCCTGGAGGGAGCATGGATGGCGACACGGTGTGCTAAGGTACCCACAGTGTGCTAAGTCTAAGCCACTTCCAAGGAAGCCTTGGGGAATTCCCTGGTCTTCCTCCAAGAAGAGAGGCTGCTTACATTTTGGTACACAAATATGCCCACCAACTTGAAAGTGAGGAGAGCTGCTTTTGAGCAAATCTATAGCAGAGTTGAAGGAAAAATTTAAAGAAACACATAGCTATAAAAGACCTTAGTGACTGTTTAGTTTGCCTGCCTATTTTGTCCCCTTGCCAGATGAGGAAACTGAGATGGGGGAGGATCACAGCAATGTCCTAAAGGCCACACTATTTTCTCCTAGTCACTTGCACCTCTCTCTGGCTTTGTTCTTAAATTCCTTGGGCTTATGAGGCCCCTGGTTCTCTGAATTAAGAATGTTCCAGAGACCAGTTCAGTCAACTCCTTATCATTAAATATTCTGGAAGATTCTCTGAAAGCCTGAAGTGCTTAATTAGTAAGAGAGGAAGGTAGAGGGTAAGGTGGAAGGTGCGAGGTCTCCTGTAGCTTGGGTCTGAGGGTCTGTGTATCTGACAGGCCTGTGAGATCGTTATCCGCTCGAGACTTAATGACACCCAGTCTAGGGTTTGAAGGGCAACAGGCTGCATGGATTCTTTGGCTAGCAGGGTAGGTTAGGAGGCCGCGTTACTAGATATGGGTGCTTTCTTTCCAACCCAATGAGGCAGGTACTATCATTGCTCTCAGTCTGTGATTGCTTCTTCAAAGCCAGTGCCAGGCTTCTGTCAGAATTGGTCTAGGATATGCTGTGAACCAGCTATGTGACCTTGGACCACTCATCTTCCTTCTCTGGGCTTCAGTTTTTCTCCTCTGTAAAACGAGAGGAGTTGCTGATATCTAAGACTTTTAAGGGTCTGTCATTCTGTGACCCATGCTGTGTTGGTAGCATCCAAGAATGATCCCAAGCCTCTTCCTGCATTTCCTACAGGCTTCTCTTGGTCAGAAAAGTAGTGGGAACCATCCATCAAGAGCTGGTTCCAGAATCAGAGGTTTTGTTGCTCTTGGGTACTGGGCCTCCCCTGATTTGTTTTTCCCCTTTTCATACTGCTTGTGGCTGATAGGTCTGAGCCTCCCACTGCTACATGCTCAGCCAGTGACCAGCCTTGGACTCCTCCCTAGGGAGGACTAGGTGGACAAGTATGGGAGGACCCCCCGTAGAGGAATGTGGTAGCTGATCCCATGAAGCCTGTTCAGGACATTAAATCCTCTAGATTTAAGGGGTCAGTGCATGGATGTATTATGGCCTTAGTGCTAGTTGGAAATAACCCAGAGGAGCCTGGATTAGTCTCAATACAAACTTCCACTGGCCCAGAAGATGCCTATACTGGTGATTGGTTGTAAGCTTGGTCTTACATGGATCTCTCCTTTGCTGTCAGACATCCTATCCCTCAACACTTGGCTTCTACTGACTTTTTCCTAAAGCCAGTGGGGGTCTATACCAAGGTTCATGTATGTGTGCCAGCCAGACTTCTCTGTTCCTACAGTGGACTGCTAAAGGAACATGAAATATAGCCATCCACAAACTGAATGTTAGCGTGCAAGGCATTACCTCTGGTCCACTTTCCTGCGAAGGCAGTTACTTGAACTGTGCTATGAATGATCCTGCATAGCCTTGTGGTTCCTGTAGGCAAGAGAATCGATCGCCACTTACCTCCTCCTACAGGGAAGTTGGGACTCAAACCTTGATCAGGCTTGCCTTGTTTTTGTTTTTTATTTCCTAAAAAATTCTACTGGAACAGAAATGTGTAGAATAGATAAGGAAATTGGCCAGTAATCCCTAGAGATAACCAACGCTAATAGTTTGAGATACATCTTAGACTTTTTTCTTTGCAGAAACATACATGTATTTGCATAGTTTAAAATTTAAATTACTATCATATCATTGTCCACATCTTTAAAAACTCTTTGTGAACATGATTAATAAATATCTAATATTTTCTAAAACAGATGTATCATAATTTGCTTAACTATTTTCCTAATGGTGGAAATTTACCCTATATTGGTTTCAAGATTTTTTTCTTTTCTTTTGTTTGCCCTTATGCGTATTGCTGACTTACTTCACCAAAGGTTGTATAAATGTGTATTTCTGCCAGTAGTGTGTGAGAATACTAAGCTTGTGATGCACCATTGTCATCATTTGCTATTATTATAAATGAAGATCATTATTGTCTCATTATTATTTTAATTTGAAATTATTTGATAACCCATCAGGTTGGATATTTACCATTTAGATTTTCTCATTTAGAATTTTTATGTTTGTGTCCTTTGCCCATTAATCAGTTGGAATCTTATTGCTTTTTTTTTGTTTTGTTTTGTTTTGTTTTTTTATATATTTATTTTTTGCTTTGTTGCAGTTTTTCCTTGTTCATTGTCTTTTAATACTCCATATAAGCTTTTGGCCTGCAATTCAATCCATTGGCATTTTCCTTTGCTTTTAAATCTAGAAAGTCTTTTCCTCCAAGAAATAAAACATACCTTTTCTTATTATTTGATTTTTTTCATTAAGCCCTTTGATTTATACTGAATTTATGTAAGGGCAGGATCTAAATTGATTTTCTTTCAAGTAGTTAACCAAGTGTTCCAGTATCAATTTTTAAATAATCTTCCCTTCTTTACTGATCTGTAATTCTTCCTTTAATGTTTATTAAGGTTTGTTTCTGGGCTATTTGTTTTTTGTTTTGTTTTGTTTTGTTTTTGCTGATCTCTTTCAAGGTAATGTTGAGACTGTTAGGTAGCTATGAGGTCAAGGGGCAAAGAAAAACATTGATCTTAACTTAGCATAACCACCTCTACTCCCTGTGAGATGCTTGAGGAAGGTATATGCCCAAGGGACAAGCAAATCCATATATTTATTATTAGCTGGGGTAGGGCTCTCTCCTTTATCATGGATGCTTCAGTTATCTCTCACAATAATAGCAAACCATTCAATTTTCTTAGGCCCATGGATTATATGGGTTAGGAATTGAATGGGGCACAGCAAGGATATCTTGTTTTTACTCCGTGATATCTAGGACTTCAATTGGGAATGACCTGATGGCTGTCATCTGGGACTTCGGCTGGAGCAGTCAGCCAGAACACGTACTTGTGGTCCCTCCATGAGGCTGCTAGGGCTTCCTCACAGTATGGTGGCTGGGTTCCAAGAGTGAGTGTCCCAAGAAAACCAGGCAGAAACTTTACTGTATTTTCTGGCTCAACCTCAGAAGTTATGTAGGATCACTTCTGGTAGAGTCTCAAACCTGTCCTCATTCGAGATGATGGAAGGAGGGCCAAAGTCATATTAAAGGAGAGCATGGGGGGTGGGAGATACTCCTGTGACCATCTTTGGATGAGATACTGTTGTCAGGGCAGTGAGCTTTGACAAGTTGGGCTACAGAGTGAAGCTCAGACTGTTTCTCCTGCTTGATGGTCTCTTCCCCCAAATGACCACATGGTTCATTGCCTCACTAACTTCAAATTTTTGCTCAAAACCACCTTCTTAGTGAGGTCTTCCCTGATCAACCTATTTAAATTTGACTTACCCACCCCTCAAACTCTCTATTACCTGTCCTTGCTTTATTTTTTCCATAGTAACACTTATCATCATCAAACATGCAAGCTCACTGACTTATATATTATGTTATTATTTATTGTCAATCTCCCCTCTGTAGAATACAGTCTCCACAAAAGCAGAATCTTTGTCTCTTAAAGGTCATGGTTGTCTCCCAAGTGCCTAGACCTAGTACATGCTAGGTGCTCAAAATTATTGAATGAGGAAATAGATGATTGAAGGGCAGGGCGCCCTCATTCCCTTCTTTCTCCTGGCCACCTTCCTTTGTGGGGCCTCTTTGGAAGCCAAAAGAGACAATGAGCTCATCTGCTTTCCTCCTTTTTTCTTCCTGGCTCCTGGAACCCCTCTCCACTTTCCTGTTCTGAATCTATAGCCTTTCTCCTCGCCACTCCATCTTTAATGGCTGGCCTTCATCTGGTTCCAGCTGAAACAGGGGGAGTACTCTCCTGGCTCTGAGCCTCCCAGACCACTCACACCTGCTCTGGCCACTCTTGTTTTCCACTTGCTTCTCCAGGGCCTGCGTGTTTTCTGTCCTTATTCATCAATGGGAAGTGAGGCCACTGCTCCCTCACCAACCAGTGGCTATGTCATCTCCTTTCGTAGCATTCCTCACTCATGCAGGACAAGGACCCCTGGGGTCTTAAGACAACCCCGGGAGGCAGGAAAGCCAAATATGGATTATCTGTTTGCTGATGAGGAAATAGAAGAGCTGTGTGGTAAGAGAGCTTGCCTGAAGTCATGGAGAGCAGCAGCTCGAGCTTAGATGCCTCTGACTTGGAGTACACGAGTCTCCATTTATATACACTTCAGTCCTTTCTGACATGTTGACTATTAATTTGTGGCTCTGGACCACTTCTCAGTCTCCTTGTGTTTCAGTTTTCCCAAAAGGGAATTTAAAAACATCCCAAGTTGTAAGGCAATTGTAAGCCTTCAAGTTGTCAGGGACAAAACAGCCTTGTTGTAATTCATGCATCAGTTGAATAGCATGGACATAGCAAGAAAATGGTTGAATGTCTCTTTAGGATATCTCTTTAGTGAACCTTGTAATTTGATCAGTCACCTTCCAGAAATACCATTTTGACTATTTTTAATACAGAAGTTACATACTGAGCAAATGACTATTTCAGTTATGGTACTTCTACTCCCGCTACCGTCGGTCTGGAGAATATTTTGACAATCTCTCTCTCTGTCTCTTTTTTTTAAAGAACTAAATTTCCTTGAAGGGATGTGAGGACACAAGAAAATAACTTTACTTCACCTTCTTTGACACACTCATTTGAGATCTGGGCTTCGATAAATGGGGACTATTTTCTAGAAGGTTCCCCTCCCAACTGTCATTCTGCTGTTACGGAGTGATGTCCTGTGGAATGTGGGGTGGGCTGGAGGCTTACTTTATGTAAATATATTAATCCTTCTACTGCCCTGGAAGCTGCCGAGCAGGGCAAGCCAGATAATGAATTTTGCCCTTCAAATATCAAGCCTGTGTATATATTTCATCTACGAGGTAGAAGCCTGCTCGTCCGGAAGTGGCAGGAAGGCCTAGGATAGTACATTTCTTGACAGGTGCCCCGGGATTCGCAAGCACACCCCCATCTGAGAGCCACAGATGGGGGCCAGCAGGAGCGGGGAGCCCCGAGGGACCTCACTGGGGTGTACTGCCAGGGGCACTTGCCTCGCCCACGTGGCTGTTGCAAGAGTTTTGGGGTTTCAAACAGCTGATGTGTACTCCACATGGCACACTTTCAGTATGCTTTTAAGGACATTGTCCCTTCTCTGTTTCAGTCTCTCTCAACCGCTTTAATCACATTGTTCTTTTCATTTGTTAACCTGGGTTCATCCTCAAATAGGTTCTCCTCGGTCACGGCTGGTCCCTGGTCAGTCTGCATCTCATAGGGATCAGCCTGGGCACAGCGATGTAGCTCACGCATTTAGCCTGTAAATAGACCTGGAGTTTAAGCTCCTTATTACCATAGAAATTAAAAATTCTTCCACTTGCATGTAAGTTTGGTCATCAGAGAGGGTCTGCTAAGCCTGCCAACTCCTAGCAGGCTCTGAGAGCCTTGTACTTGCCACATGCCGAGCTGGTGCTTTCCTGGGAACGGCATCAGACGTGGCGGCCCCCACTGCTCATGGCCCCCTGTGCATTGTGTGTCATGCTGTGAGCGTGAATGGGTTTCCTGGCCCTTCCTTTCATTCCATTTCCCAGAGAGTCACTGGGAGGGAGTTTAGTTCCTGGAGCTGAGCTGCATCTGAGGGATGATGTGGAGGAGGAAGATCTCTCTCCTGCGGCGAGAGGTGGCCTCAGTCCACTTCCTGTGGGGCTGGAGGAGCCCCTCTGCAGCCTCGGGGCTGGTCGGGGTCCGTCTGCACTTTCCCCTTCTTTCCTTCAGGCCATTTCTTTCTCTGCTCTATTGAGAAAGTCACTGATGTTGCTGTGGTTCTAGAAACAGTGGGAATAATTGTTAGTTTGGTTTAAAAAAGAAAATGAAAAAATGCAGTCTCTGCCAGGTCCCAGGCTAGACGTTGAGGATACGATGCTGAGTAGACTGCCTCCTGCTCCCAGAGACCCTTGCGCTCCAAGAGAAAGACGGTGGGCACCCAGGGATCCGGTTGCGTGCTCCGAGTCCTCCATCTTGCTGGCAAACAGGACTTTGGACAATAATAATGCTAATAACGTCTATTTTGGAGCACTAAGCATGTGCTGGCCAGGAAATTAGGGGATTTCACACACATCACCGATTTAAGTAAGTCTGCCTTTCCTACTTCCAGTTTTTCTTTGTACCAGACAGGCACTTTGTCAGCCCAGCCTTTCCTCCACCGTAGTCCCCTCCCCCAGGCCCCATGGCCGTGGTTGTGTCATCTACGGATGGATGTCTGAGCAACGAAGGCCAACAGTCTTTATCCTGGAACGTGGGGCAGGAGTGTGTTGTGTCAGCGGGGAGAGAGCAGGAGAAAGTGAATCTGTGAGTCTCTGGGTGTGTGGATTATTACACATCAAACTCAGAAGCAGCTGAGGAAGCTGGTCCACACATGAGAAACAAAGCAGATTAGCAGAAAGGTGGAGACAAAAGAGAGAGGGGCCCCAGGGGCTCTCCAGGCCCAGGTACCAGCATGCCCTGGATGTCTAGCTCTTTGTTCCTGGGCTCCGTGAGACAGTGCTGAGTCCTAGCAAAACCTTCCCTTATTGGCTGGAGCCAGTGTGACTTGACTTTCTAGCCATTGTAACAAAGAGTCCCAAAGAATGTATTTCTTTCTTGCAAGGAGGGAATTGGCAGAACTCAGTGAGACCACATGCCCGAAGGTGCTCTATAAGCTGTAAGGATTGATGTAAAATACAGGGAGATTATCGGCTGATGACGATGGGAATAATGTTGGCAATGATGCTGCCTACAACAGTGGGCACGTAAACTGTAAGATGTGAGATGAGTATTTTTCAGTAGAGCTGCATTGACAGGGTATTACCAGGTATGAAATGGAATAGAGCTGGCTGTGGTGCTGGACCCATGGCTTCCATTGTGACTGAGGAGCCAATCTAGAAGTTTGAGCTCAGTGAGGTTGGAGCTTGGGCCGGGGGAGTGGTTGTGTACCCTCCTAAAAGAGCCTCACTGTTGCCTTAGATTTGCTGGGAAAGGTCTTCCTCCCTCCAAGAAAAGGATCTGTTTTCTTCTCCTGCTCCTCACAACCCCAGACCCTCACCCCACTATCTTGAACTAGCTCCGGCCAGCTGCTCAGTAAGGGGGGTGGGGTGGGTGAGTTGCAGTCCCATGGAGCATGCATGCCCCAGGCAGGTCACTTTAGGGTGATGAGGAGGTCATGGCTATGTTGGCAAGATGTCCCTGAGAGAGATCATCCAGCCACCAGCTCTATTAATTTAATTATCAGCAGCAGAATTCTGTCTTGGGTGGACAGGGGCAAACCCATTGGGCTCCGTAGCCTCAGGCCAGAGTGTGGCTGAGAGGACGTGGCCGGCATCTGACACCTTTGATGGATACCAGCCCGGCCAATCTCCCATGTCCTTCAGGGGAGAGGGTGGCGGAGGTGTTTGTTATCACGATGTGACTTGCATGTCAAACTGTTAGTTCTGTATCCATCTCTTCTGGGAAAAAAAATACTGTGTTTTCTCCAAAAATGGGTTATGTCCTTGTAGGACGCAGTCTCTCCCATCATTAGAGATACCTGGCACCTGAGGCCATTTTGGAGCTGTGGGAAGTGACCTTTTTTTCCCATCCAATGGGCTTAACCTTTCTCTTTTCTTTCCTTTGTGTTCTCTTCCTCATCATTCAACAAAATAATATATGTGGAAACTAACATGCAATATATTTATTTATCCACTCATTCATTTATTCTACAAATGTTAGACACTATACTAGGATTTGTCAATATGGTGGAAAGAGAAAGGCATGATTCTTGGTGTTGTAGGACATGAGGGACAAAAACAAACAGAAATACCAAGGAGGAAAATAAAGGAAGTAATCTTAAGTTGAAGTGAGTCCTATGAAGGGAAGAAATCAGGGCCAGAGGTAGGGAAAAGCAAAGGATCTACTTAGGGAGGCCAGAGAGTTGAGTACTCCTCTGTTAAGAGCCATAAGAGGAGAAGGAGCCTGATCCTTCAAAGGAAGAGCATTCAAAATAGAAGAAACTGTGTGAGGGAAAGGCTCAAGGCAGGAGGACCTGGGTGTGTTCAGGAATGGAATATGGCCAGCGTGACGCCAATGATTTTGGACAAGCGCTTAACCTCTCTGCGCCCCATCAGAGAATGGGGCTAATGGTGTTTATATGTTGCAGTAACTATGAAATGGGGTAAAATGTTGTGTTCATTCAAGTCTTCTGAGAAGTAGATGCCAAGACGAGATGAGTGCAATAGTCGTATTGGGAGAAATGTTTTGAGGAGTGAAGGGGAGGAAGCCAGAAAAGAGGAGAAGGTCCTCAGACCTCTATGCAGAGTGAAAGGAAGGCATTCCAAGAAAGATTCAGCCAGGCTAGAGAGGAGTCCTGGAGCCAGAGCTGCCTGTTGGAGGAGGCTCACAGCTCACAGGACTACACACCCCACAGGCGTGGCCTTGCTGTGGGCTCCACCAGCCTGAGGGATGGCTGCTGGAGCTCGAGGTCAGTGATATTCCCACAGCAGGAGACCTGAGTAGTGCATTTTCATGGCTGCCAACAGGTTGTGCTTAGCTGAACCTCTGGTACATACCAGGTGTTAAAATTCAAGTGCAGCTTTGGTCATTATTACCAAGGCAATCTTAATAATTACTTTTGTAATCTTATCTTTGTTTGCCTAATTGCTTTTCTCTCTCCCCTGACTTGGCTGTTCCCTAGCCGGCTGCTAGAACCTCTGGACGTTCCTCGTCCTCATGGTTGAGTAAAGGAGTTAACTAACAAGAGAGAGGAAGCGGTTGCCATATGGTGGGATTGGAGAGCTACCAGTAAAAACACTCTTTCTTAAAAAGAAACTTGTCATACTACTAGAAGTTCTGTCATTAAGAATTTCTTCCTTTGGGAGAAGCCGCAAACCACAGCTCCCAAAGGGAAGATTTCAAAGACTCTTTGTAGATTTTTGTCTTTGTTCTCCCCAACTATTTGGAAGCACTCAACACTGCTTAACTTATCCTTAAAATTCTCCTCTTCTCTTTTATGGGTCCCTGCTATGCTGATTACGCCACCCCTGTCCCCTTCCTTTGGTCCATGTGTGTATGCTTCGCAGACTTTCTTCTTCCTCCCATCCTTTGGGACCCCTAAGGCTCTCTTAATGCTCTTCCCCTCGGAAATCTACTATGACTGTGTCTGAAAGCACTCCTGCCAAGTCAGTCTGTCTAACTGGTACCTCTTCCAGCCTCTGTAGTGCGTCCCTCAACTCTCCTATGGTCATTTCTCCGGGAAGACCTCCCAGCAATTCAGTGTCATCGTGACCAACCCAACTTCTCCAGCCCTGCCTTTTCTCACCTCTGGGTTTCCCACTCATTCAAGGCTGGAAATCTGGGGTGCACGTGTGCCGTTTTCTTTTCCTTCCCCTCACTCCCAAGGCTTCTGTTTATTTTTCCACAAGTGATAACTTTCTTCTCTTTGGCTTCTCTGCCATTATCTTAATTTGGGTTCTCTCCTGGCTCCTGTGGCTTTGCCATGGCCTCTTCACTGGACTTTCTGCTGCCAGCCCTCGCTTCCTCCATTTATTAGGATCCATCCCCTGCTTATTTGACACAAGTGGGTGAAGTCGAAGTGGTTTCAAAGTTCTTGAAAATGGTTCGGTCTCAACTTCAGCCACGTGAAACCATCTATGCCCACATCACTTGTGCATAGGTCTGGCTCTTTTGAGAGAACAGAGGCCAACTTCAACTCCAAGGCCTTTCTTCCAGGCCCATCCTGGCTTTCACCCCAGACCTGACCAATTGCCATACCACTGTGGTGTGTACCTGACCTTTCAGACACGGCATCTCCTTATCACTCCCCCTTTCACCTGCAAGGGGTCCTTCCCCAGTGCATGGTCCCTCTTGGGGGACAAATCCAGCTCCTAGCCTCAGTCCCTCCTCGCCATCCTGCCCCACCCACTCAGGTTATTAAATAGGACCAAGTGTCTACTTCCTGAGAATGTCAGAAAGTTCAGCCACATCCGACCCATTGTCTGTGTCGCCCTCTGTTAGCACAGAAGAGGGACTTTGTGGGAGGGGTAGTTCAACTTTCGGGTCTCCATTATTACCTCAAGGGATGTTCCTCATCATTAATTATGTGCTGTTATCCATAGACGTTAAAGCTCATATGATTCCACTTACATAACATTATTGAAATGACAAAACTCTAGAGCTGGAGAACAGATTAGTGGTTACTGGCTGTTGGGGAGAGGGGAATGGGGGCGCGTGGGAGGTGGGCGTGGTTGTAAGAGGGTGACATGAGAGAGCCTTGTGATGGAAGTGTTCTGTGTCTCGACTGTGCTGCTGGAGATAGCGACTGACACATGTGACCAAGTTGCACAGAGTCAAGTGTGCACAGGCTCAGGCAGAACTGGGGAGATCTGAGTGAGATAGTTGCATTGTATCACTGTGAGTAGCCTACGCTATTATGCTGCAGTGATGCGAGATGTTGCTTTCGGGGGACACTGGGTAAAAGGTGCACCTTGGGATCTCACTCTGTTATTTCTTATAACTGCATGTGAATCTATTACTTACCCCAAGATAAAAAGTTTAATTAAAAAAAAATGTTAGCATCCTGGATATAATACTCAGTGGTATTTGTTGAACTGAACCATTTATTCTTTCAACCAGCTGTGCCTCGTGGGAGTAATAGAGTTCATGGGATTTTTGTTCACTTAATGAGAGAACGTTTCCATTTACTTTCCAGAACCTACCTCTAGTTTTGAGTTCTCTAGCCTGTGCTTATTCTTTTACGTATGATTTTGACGACATCACCCACACCCCCTTAGTGCTCTTGCCTCTGGACTAGAGAGTCCCAGTTTAATGAAGTGCAACCTCCGTGTCCCTTTGATTGTCCAGACTCCTCTTCTCGGGCCCCTTCTGCGTTTTTTGCTCCCTGAATGCCAGAACCATACTCAGCCACAGCCCATCCCTGCTTGCCCCACGGTTCGGCAGAGTCACAGTGGGCTCTTCTGTTTGGTTTCTATGTTTCCTGTTCATCCTCCCCCAACCCCCTTTCCAACGTTTTTGGCCACAGGAACACCTTAAAGGGAATCCCGTGGAGTCCAGTCTGGGAAAGACTCCTGGGCGAATTCCCCAGATCTTCACTGGGAACTCAGAGCTTTGAATCCTGTTACGTTGGAGAAAACCCCTCTGCACGCTTTCCCTTCCTGTTCACGTAGGAGCTGGGGGCTTCTTCCCATAAGTTTGCCAGTTCAGTATCCGGAAATACTTAGTACCGCCTGCAGAATCGGAAAGTGTACTGCACATTGCCTGCTCTGGGTGACCTGCAAGTCAGGTAAATAAACTCGAGTCCAGGCTGATTCCTTAGAGCTGGGCATCCACCCTTCTGGATTTTTTCTACCTTTAGGTCGGGTCCTTTTTGTTTTGTTTTGTTTTGTTTTGTCTTTTTGCCAAATCCCATCCCCACAGTCCCCTGCCCAGGCCACATGGTTACACAAGGACAGCTAAGACGGTTTGGCTAAAAAGTAATGCTAAGAATTGTGGCCAAATTTACTACAGAATCCTAGAGGCAGAAAAGACTGTATCCTATTTCTAATTCTAATTCTAATTCAGTGTTCTACCTAACCCAAGAACTTGGCTTGTTAGACATTCTTTCCTATGGTAGGTTCACAGCCATTTGCCTCCAAGAGGGACTCAGGTCCCTCCATTGGTTGTGCTTTTCTGCAAATTGAAACCCGTGTGTCCCAGTATTGCCCGCATTCACTCTTTCAGCCATGTTGTGCACATCAGGGTAAACAGGTGACAGCACCAGGCCTTCTTTATCTACCCACATGTGTCTCCATGGAGGGGGGTTTGGTGAAAGCAGTCTGATGGGGGAGTTCCATAGATCTTGGGCTCAAAGAGCTGTTCCCAGACCTACTCAATGGGTGATTTCAAGCAGATTACTAAGTTACTTTCAGACTGTTTCTTCACCTGTAAAACCTGTCTCAACAGATTGCGGTGGGAAGTACGTGAGGTCCTTTGTATAAAATATGTGGTGGTAGCAGGTGCTTTCAGTGTGATGACTTACATCACTATTAGTAGCTGTAATAATTTCCAGATATTTCGTCGAGCACTTCATATGTGGTATTTGATTTTACTTCTCACAGCAACTGAATAATAAAAGTGCCATTATCATTTCCCACTTTCCAGAAGAGAGATCTGGGGCCAGAGGATGTCACTAGCCCAAGGCCACATAGCTGGAAAATGGCAGAGCCCAAACTCAAGCTCCGATCTTTCTGACATTAGAGGGAAAAGTCCTCAGCCATGAGGCCATGTCATTCATTCTTCCCCTTCCTCCCTCTCAGAACCTCAGCATATTAATCAGGCAGTCCCCTCACATCTTTCTCGGGAAGAGACGGTGTATCAGTAAAGAGAAGACGCATATTTTAACTGGAAGGAACCACAATACTTCTCACTCAGTGTTTATATAATTATCATGAATTTTAAATTAATGTCATTTGAATTAATGGGGTCACACATTAGAGAATCAAAACATGATCTTTGGGGTACTTTTAGTTTTAAAATTTGATGATTCTATTCACATGGCAAATCACAGGGAAATAAACAACTAAATAATTGAAGAACTGGGAAGGCTAAACGGGACTGATCAGGATTTTGCTCAGGATTTTCTAGGAACCACATAGCCAGGGCTGTACCAAGACAAAATGGGCAGGGCCTCTCTCTGTCCAATCCTCTCTGACCTGACAGTCCTAGAAAGAGAACCAGGACTCATAAATTCCTGTGACTGCTTATTTAAGGGAGGCATGGAGACTTTTATCAGTGTGTTGATTTTTACTAATTAATTTTTAGGAGCTCTTCTGTTAATTTTTCCTAAAGTTCAAGGGTGTAATCCTTGAATATTGACCAATTAATTAAAGGTTACACATGGGCCATTTAATCAAGGTTCTCGCCTTTCCACTTCCATTTCCCCAAGAGCATGAGGCAGCAGTCTCTTGGTAGAAGGGAATAACTCTTCCAGCGTCGTTTGCAAGAGAGGAGCTTGGCGTTGCCTAAAGAGATGGGTCACTTGGACACCGAGGCAGCAGCTCTGTGCAGCCTGAGCCTGACATTTAAACTGACTCAAGGGTCAGTCTCTTAGCCTGTGAGCCTTGGTGTGTTCAAGTCTAGAAATGAAATAATAACACCCTTCCAGTGCAGCTGTGAGGATTAAATGAGATATTGTGTGTTGAGGGCTGTGGGCCCTGCTCCTTCGTTTTGAAGGTCAAATGAGGCAATGGGTATGAAGGTACTCTGGCAACATTAAAGGGCCATGAAAGTGTGGGATACGTGTTTTCATGGATTCTGCCACACTGCTGTCCTCGTGGAAGTTAGTCTGGTGAGGAGGATAAACATGGGGCCAAAAGTGTGGCCAGGAAGTGGGGTAAGAAGATGCCTCTTTGGAAACTGTAACAAGGGTGCTGCTGCCTGGTTCTGACCCGTGATTCTCAAAGTGTGGTCCCCAGAGGAGCAACCGCTTCAGCTGGGAGCTGAAGGTCCCACCCCAAACCTACTCACCCAGAAGGGCCGAGAGCTGCCGTTTTTTTAATAAGCCCTCCAGGAGATTTGGATTTGTGTCCCCAGCTGAGAACCACTGGTCCAGGCATTCGGGAAGACCTTCCTGAGACAACAGCTGTAATGAAATCAGGAGAAATGATTAGAATTTACTCAAAGTGGAGGGGCGTGTGGGGTGAAGCCTACGATTCCAGTGGAAGGTCTCACACAAGAGAGAACTTGGTCCTTCTGAAAGAGTGAAGTAAGCCCAAGGCAGTGGGCAGAAGGGCAGAGCCGCTGTAGGAGGGAGTGGACAGAAGCAGCCCTGTGGAAGGGGCCTTGTAAATCTGGGGAAAGACTTTGCAGTTTATGCTCAGGTTAATGGGAAGCCACTAAAGGGTTTGGAGCAGGGAAGGCTTTTTCTGGTCAATATCATGCTATTGTAATTTTAAAACATTTCCTTACAATCCAATAAAGATGGTTAATTGTCTCAATTAGAGCTTATGCTCTAATTGAGCAAAAGACACAGTATAACCAGTGGGCCAGTCTGTGACGATCTAATCCCCACTAATTGAGTGTTTGGCACTGGACAAGGCACAGTAAAGGATGCAGGAAAAGAAGCAGCTCCTCTCCACCACGAGGATTGAGGACTGTGTACCTGGGTAAGGAGAGGAGGTGCAAGTACACACAGGGCTCCCAGTGAAGGATTGCAGACATTTTCCCATTCAATTGCAGTCACCTTGAGGATTCCAGAGACTGGGTAGTTAAAGTGCCTGGGTAGTCCGGTCAGGCTTCCTGGAGGAGGTGGGGCACAAGTTTGGCCTGGTGGAGGAAGGCATAAGGACACAGATGAGCGAGGCAAAGGTCGCCAGTGCTCCTGAACCCAAATGAAGCCATCCTTGGGGTACGGGGCCAGGGCACTACTGGGAGGCCTTCTGCAAGGGTGAAGGGGCCCATTTTGTGCAGTCGCCACTGAGAATTCCTTCTTTGTCTCTTTCTGAGCCTCTTCTGGGGGCATCCCTGATAGTAAACCGCTTTGTGCTAAATCATTTTATTGACATATGCTAATCATAGGAAAAAGGTTCACAGATCTGAAAGTTAATAGCATGCAGAACCTCTCCAAGTGAGCCCCCTTTGTTAACCCCACCACCATCAGGGGTGAGTACATTTCAGCACCCGGAAGCCCTTCTCCCGGCAGCCATTCCCCTCTGTTGCAGTCCTCCCCCAGAGTCATTGTGCTGACTGTTCACTGGCTTCTTTTGGTGCCTTCTGGGCTCTCCGTCGCAGGCTTCCCACAGTCCATTCCCGAGATCTGTCTGTGTTTTTGCCTGTAGCCGCCTGTGGATGATTTCTTCGCGTGGCCGATGGATTTTTCCGTTGTGTGACCACACGACAGTCTACTTACCCATTCCAGATGGGCACTTAGGTGATTTCCAGTTTGGGGCTATTTGCGGGGGGGTGCATTTCAACCTTTGATCTGGGTTTTCCTCTTCAGTTTTCTCAGATTTCCCTTATTGTCACTAAGTTCATCTCCTCTAAAACTAAATGCTCTGTTGGGTATGTGTTTGCCAGGAAATAAATAGAAAGCAATACTAAATAAAAAATGCTGGAGCAAATAATCCTAAAATTTGTATGGAATCAGAAGAGACCCCTGAATCACTAAGGAAATGTTGAAAAACAAAAATAAAACTGGGGGCATCACGTTACCTGATTTCAAGCTTTACTACAAAGCCGTGATCACCAAGACCACATGGTACTGGCATAAAAACAGACACATAGACCAGTGGAACAGAGTAGAGAGCCCAGATATGGACCCTCAACTCTATGGCCAATTAATCTTCGACAAAACAGGAAAAAATATACAGTGGAAAAAAGACAGTCTCTTCAATAAATGGTGCTGGGAAAACTGGACAGCTATATGCAGAAGAATGTAACTCGATCATTCTCTTACACCGTACTCAAAGATAAACTCAAAATGGATAAAAGATCTCAATGTGAGACAGGAATCCATCAGAATCCTAGAGGAGATCATAGGCAGTAACCTCTTCGATATCAGCCACAGCAACTTCTTTCAAGATATGTCTCCAAAGGCAAAGGAAACAAAAGCGAAGATGAACTTTTGAGACTTCATCAAGATCAAAAGCTTCTGCACAGCAAAGGAAACAGTCAAAATAACAAAGAGGCAACCCACGGAATGGGAAAAGATATTTGCAAATGACAGTACAGACAAAAGGTTGATATCCAGGATCTATAAAGAACTCCTGAAACTCAACACACACAAAACAGACAATCATATCAAAAAATGGGCAGAAGATATGAACAGACACTTCTCCAGTGAAGACATACAAATGGCTATCAGACACATGAAAAAATGTTCATCATCACTAGCCATCAGGGAGATTCAAATTAAAACCACATTGAGATACCACCTTACACCAGTTAGAATGGCCAAAATTAGCAAGACAGGAAACAACATGTGTTGGAGAGGATGTGGAGAAAGGGGAACCCTCTTACACTGTTGGTGGGAATGCAAGTTGGTGCAGCCACTTTGGAGAACAGTGTGGAGATTCCTTAAGAAATTAAAAATAGAGCTTCCCTATGACCCTGCCATTGCACTACTGGGTATTTACCCCAAAGATACAGATGTAGTGAAAAGAAGGGCCATCTGTACCCCAATGTTTATAGCAGCAATGGGCACGGTCGCCAGACTGTGGAAAGAACCAAGATGCCCTTCAACGGACGAATGGATAAGGAAGATGTGGTCCATATACACTATGGAGTATTATGCCTCCATCAGAGAGGATGAATACCCAACTTTTGTAGCAACATGGACAGGTCTGGAAGAGATTATGCTGAGTGAAATAAGTCAAGGAGAGAAAGTCAATTATCATATGGTTTCACTTATTTGTGGAGCATAACAAATAGCATGGAGGACAAGGGGAGATGGAAAGGAGAAGGGAGTTGAGGGAAATTGGAAGGGGAGGTGAACCATGAGAGACTATGGACTCTGAAAAACAATCTGAGGGTTTTGAAGGGGTGGGGAGTGGGAGGTTGGGGGATCCAGGTGGTGGGTATTGTAGAGGGCACGGATTGCATGGAGCACTGGGTGTGGTGCAAAAATAATGAATGCTATTACGCTGAAAAAATAAAAAATTAAAAAATTAAAAAAAGATAAAGAAGGATAGTATATCATAATAAATGGGTTTATCCAACAGGAAGTTCTAACAAATGTAAATATTAATGCACCTAACATAGGAGCAATCAAATGTATCAATCAATTAATAATAAAATTAAAGAATCTCTTTGATGATAAAAAAAAATGCGCAATAAGAAATCAGTGGTTTGAGGAAACCGCCTCCCCTCCTCCCTCTTCTTCGGGGAACCCAGCTGAAGGGAAGCTGCTGCCGTGGGCCCAGAGGGTCCAGCCGAACACCCTCCCCACTGCGCCGGCTGGGTCACTCGCAGGGGCTTGTGGAGGGTGGGAGATGCATCCTGTTCATTTTTATAAATGACTCGGTGTAGGCACTTGGTAGATGATTCTTGAATGAATGAGTTTCTAATAAAATAAAGCATGCAAGTCGCTATGACTCTATGCTGTGCCAGGTGGGCCCTGAGAAGATAGCGAGGTATGAAGTCCTTCTTCTGAGGATCTTCTGGAAAATGTTTGTTAAGCACTCTGCACCATGCCAGGCCCCTTCTAGGGCCTTTACATTGTCACCTCCTTAAATTCTTACCCAGCTCCTGGGGTGGGTACTTCTCTTCTCCCCATCTGCGGACAGGAAAGCTGAGGCACGGCCCATGCCCACAGAGTCACGGGTAACATTCGGAGTCAGCAGGCAGCTCAGATCTGGGCACTTCACCCTCAGGGATGGCTGGTGTCAAGAGAGCGCAGCAGGCTAGAAGGGTGTGGGAGGAAGGGCACATGCGGGGCCATCCCCTCCCATAGGAGGCCCGATTCCCAGGGGAGGTGGGGGGTGTGTGGTACCCTGAAGAAGGGGTAAGACTTACAGAGATGGAGAAGAGCAGGCAGGCCCCGAGAGGTGGGTGACCAGCTGGGTGAGTGTCCGGGGAGGCTGCAAGGGGATGGGGAGCTGGGGGAGAGAAGGGGCGTGTCCTGGTTGGCTTCAGAATGCAAGCACCAAGAGGCTGTCTGGGTACGACGTTGACAAATGCCGCCTGAGTCTGTATAGCCCAGGCCGGGGTCTCTGCAGCTTGTCTACTGTTGGGCTGTCTGGTGCCAAACCTCGGTGGCCCCCACTTCCTCATTTCACGTGAGCTCAGCCTGCTCCCTTCCTAGTCTCCTAAGCTGGCTGCTGCCCACTGTCCCTGGGGGCATGACCTCGCATGGTGCCTTCACCTGGACCCTCCGAGTGAGGCTGCCCCCACCCTGTCCTCTACCTGACTGTAGGATCCTGCCACGGGGAACTCTGAACTGAGAGCTGCCCCAGTCTCTTCCTTCCTACAGGTCTGCCTTCCCCATCCTAAGCAACCCTCCGGAAAAATAACAAATCCATTAACATTTATGAAGGTTTGGGAGGCTAGATATTAAAACACAATGCAGAAAGCTCTGTAGGCCAGCAGAAACACTTCAGAATTCTCTACTCATCCCCCTTTCACCGCCAGCAATTTGATAATTATCTTGAAGACAGTAGAGGTGTTCCTTTCCTTCCTCCCTTTTAAGGCTAGCTAGCTCAGTGGTTCTCAAACTTTATTGTGAAAAAAGCTTTCTGAACCAGGTGGTAGGCAAAGGGCAGACACTGCACTTTACAGCGATTTAAAGGATTTTTCAAGCATAGTTTTGACTCTGTGCAATTTTACCCTTTGGAGTGATTTCAGAATGGATGTCCCACTATACTGGTAAGTTGGCTGGGAAGAACAGCCTTCCTCCTGCCCCGGCCTGGGAGGATGGAGGCACACTCAAGGCCTGCTGCCCCTGAGACCCCAGGGACCTGGCAGCTGCCTCCCCAGCCTTGCCAGCAGCCAAGAGGACACTCTTGGAGACTTGGAAATCCCTGCCACTTATGGAGAGATTTAAGTCCAGTTGTCTCTTGAGCTGAGCCTGTATTTTTGGAGCCAAGAGTCTGTCTCCCCTACTAGACAATGAGGTCATCAAAGGCAAGACTGTTTCCTCTTCTCCACTTCTCTTCGCCCTCCCCCTCCTCTTCCTTCTCCTCCTCCTCCCTCCTCCCTTGTCCTCCTCCCTCCTTTTCTCCTCCTTCTCCCCCTTCTACCCTCCCTTCTCCATATTTCCACCATGGAGCACAGTGTCTGGCACAGAACAACGATTCTATAAAGTTTGATAAATGAGTGAATGAATGCCATTATTTGGCTTCAGAGGGAAATTTACTCCCCCCCCCCCCAAGTCTCAGGTCCTTGGAACTGGATTGTCATGTTCACCTTTCTGTCTTTTTCATTATTCCCTGAAAGCACAAACTCAATTTAGGCTTTAGTGAAAAATGAAGAACATTAGACCAAGCTTTTGAAATTGCTTGGTCAGTACTTCCTGCTCGCCTGCACTTCATGGTGCTGTCATCACTGGGTAATTATAACATTAAGTATGTACCTGATCAGCAAGTTGCTTTTAATTAAAATCCCCTGTTGGTTTCCTCGCACCTCAGGGCTCCTGGAGTATTTGTTCAGCTCCCTGGGCTGCTGGCAGAGTGTCAGCTCCAGGGGGGACAGGAGCAGATGCCGAGGTCCTGGGTCAACATTCCCCATCCCCTCTCCCAACAGTATCCTTCCAACCTGTGGTCTGCCGCTCCCTCTGGTCACCTCCGGAAGGGGACATGCTTCCTCCCCAGGGATGGGGGAGCGCTCACACCCTGCAGAGGACTGAGGGAACCCCCAGACCCAGAGCTTTCCTGGGTAATTCCCAAACCCTCAGTGAGACTCCCCTCCTGTGCTAGAGACGGTGGGGCCCCCCAGCCTCTCCTCTGGTGTTTCCACGAGTGGGAGGTGGCAAGCATGGCACAAGTGTTTCTTCTCTTCCTTTCACATCTGTTTAAGATTCTATAACTCAGCAAGAGCTGAGTCTTCCTGTTTACGAATCCTGAGGTAAATGATTTTTCTGAGCTTGGTGTTTTCGTCTATGAAATGGAAATAATAATAGAACCTGTCTCTCAGAATTTTTGTGAAGATTAAATGATAGATGTAAAGAGTTTCACAGTTTCTGGCATGTAATATAATCTCAGGAAGTGGTGTCGGCTACGACGTCACTCCTCCTCCTCCTCTTCTTACTACCACCGCAGCTACCCCCAGTGGCAGCGGAAGTTAGAGAACTTCCTACCAACTACCCAGCAAGGAGGCTGCCTGACCCTCCCTCTCTTGCAGTCTTCAGTGGCCTCCAGTGCCAGGAAAAGGACTGGGTCTTGGACAACTCAGAAGTCAATTGGATGGAGAAAGGAAGACCTCCACTGGGACAGGCTAAACAGGCTATAGAGACTGAGAAAGTTTAAGGAGCAATATCCCTCTTTGAGCACCGACATAACGTCCCAGTGAAGTTCGCTAGTACTTAAAATAAGTGCCTATTTATTTTTGGCAGAGGATTATATCCCCTTCACCTACATTAATAAAAAACCCCAATGTATTACTGTTTTATTTCAACAGATGCTTGTTGGGCACTCACCGAGTATCTAGTAGTTGTGGCAAATGGTTTTCATCACTCAGTGACCTTTCATGCACCTGCTGTGAGTTGGAGGTGGGTGTACAATGGTGAATGAGTTGAGCTGCTGTGCAGAAGGAGGAAAAAAAGCACAGAGAGGTCAAGAGCCTTCCCTAAAGGGACGCAGTGACAGGATTATGATTGACCCAGGCTGCCTCCAGCTTATCCTAGGAACCTTTCTGCTGAGCTTTGCTGACAGTAGACTCTGCCTTCAAGGGGATTGCGATGCTTTTTATGAGACAGAAGTCATTAGCAACAACCCATTGAGAGCTTTTAGTCATTCAACAAATATCCCTACTACGTACCACATTCTGTGCGATGGAAGAGACAAATTACGTTCTCGCGGAGCTTATGTGTGAGACGGGAAGAGAGACGATAAACAAACGTGTAAATAAATGAACAAGGCAACTTTATAGAGCAAAAGTACTGTGAGTAACATAAAACAGGGCATTGGAACCACAGGTGATTTGGAGAGGAGGGCTGTTGAGTCCCAGGGGCTGATGAGATGAGCCACCAGCACGTGCTGGCTGTGAGACAGAGCAGTAGGCAAGTGCAAGGAGGCAGGAATAAACCTGATAAGAAACAGATGGAGGCCACAGTGGGTGACTGGCCTAGGAGAGGACCATTTAGGGTGAGGTCAGGACCAGACTGTGGGGAGCCTGCAAATCATGACATTATGTTCCCAAGTCCTAAATTAAATTTCTTATAATCATGGGTCAACACGTATGGCCAGGCCCATAAGCACTGAATGTAGCCTTGACCCCCGGAGAAAGATTCCTTCACAAGGGGATTTAATATGAGCCTTGAATGGGAAATGACGCTGTATTGCGCTGAAGAGAGCCCTGGCACGAATGAGGGCACTTTGGAGAGCCACATTTCCCCAAATTCTCCTTGGAGCATGGATGTTGAGAAATATTCCTCAACCCAAGGCTCTGGGAAGTCTTTAAAAAGTGTGGGGGATTTGTAAACTGGATTTCCTTCTTCAAGTTTAAAAACTACCAGAAAAACTGGGGAAGTCTTGCAGCAAAGTTACCTGTCTTACCTTTTGTTACACAAAGGATCTGAAGTTCACTTGACTGGAATCTTACTTATTTTCAGAACTCCCATTAATATCACTTAGAATTAAGATACCAAGGAATGGTCTTTGGGAATCACGGCTGAAGAAAAATCTAGGGTTTGTGTGGGCCCGAGCAGTTAGTAGCTTCAGCTCCAGGATCTCAGAGTGAATGATTCACTACTTGTGCCCAGATTGTTCACGCTGATGATCCCCTCCAGTGACTCAAATCATTGAGTGTCAACTATGCCTTTGTTGGCTCAGATCCACTTGTTTTATTTTCGCTTTGCTAGCAGGACAAGGGAGGGCCTGGAGAGAGGAAGTGAGCAGACGTGCATTCCTAAAGTGCCCAGACTTGGCTGCTGTGGATGAGCTGGTAACGAAAATGCTCTTGGGCTTTAGATGGAAGCCCTGTGAACCCCAGTCTTCCAGAAGAGTCTATACCCACAGCTTTTAAGGGGTCTTTCCTTAGGATGGGCGGTGTATGTGTGTGTGTGTGCATCAGAGGAAATTCCGTGTCTATGTGTGTACCTGGTCGGTGGGAGTGGGTACAAAGTAAGCCAAAGCTTCACTACCAAAAATTCCAATTTATAGCTGAGACTGAGTCTGCGCGGTGGTAGGGCACTAAGACCCCTTCTAGCCGATGAGCCTCCCATCCCCCCATTCCCATGCCCCTCCTCTCCATCAGCACAACCTCCCAATGTTAGGATTACTCAGGTCTCAAGCCCAAATATCTTTTTCAACTCAACCACCCTTACCTCCTTACCCTGCCTTTGCCACTTGGTCAAGCTGTGTCTTGGGGACTTCACAGTGGGGTGAAGAAATCAGGAGCGCAGCCTCATAAGAGATGAGAAGCCAGAAGCCTTCCCACCTTTCTCATTTCCTCTGCCCTTAATGCTGGACCATTGGCTCAAACTTCCCCTTTGCCTCAGCATCCTGCCACTCAAGAATCTCTGCCAACTGAGCCCATCGTTCCCCAGATGCAGGTACCTCCCCACTTGCAAGAGAGGAGTTTGAATGGAAAGGGGAGTGAAAGGGATATTTCCAGAGCTCCGGGTGCTCCAAGAGTGCAGTTGCTGTTTTTGAGATGACCCAGTCAGATACAGCACCTGGCAGAGCTGCTCTGTTGGAGATGAGCCCGGCCTTCCAGACGTGCTTACCGTCTTCCCTCCCGACGTGGTCCGGGCCTGCTCCGTGCTGTGGGGGCCTGGATCCTGGTGGGCCTCTGCTGTGGCCTTGCTGCCCCTGGTTGGATATATTGAGAGTCCTGACTGCCCCTTAGCCGCACCCGCCCTTAACCCAGAACCTGAGGGTCTTCCTCAAAGAGTTGAGTAACTGTGCAGTGAGAAAGTCCATGGTTAAGTGATTAAACATTGAAATGAAACAAAACAACGCAAAAACCCAGACACACCACGTAGCTGTGTGTCCTGGCGGAGCATGTGAATGATGGTCAGGGAGCTCCTGGAACACTCCCAGGGCCAGAGTCAGCCTCCATTTCTTGCTTGATGAGCCTCTGCTTGGGTTCCTGGGCTTATGAGTCCTTCCGCTAAATCACTTGTTACTCGAGGTACCTCCCTGTAACCATGAGAGTCAGTCTAGCTAGAAATTCTCCTAGGGTTCTTGGTAATTTTCCTTCTTTTTTTTTTTAAAGATTTTATTTATTTATTTGACAGAGAGAGATCACATGCAGGCAGAGAGAGAGGAGGAAGCAGGCCCCCTGCTGAGCAGAGAGCCCGATGCGGGGCTCGATCCCAGGACTTTGAGATCATGACCCGAGCCGAAGGCAGCGGCTTAACCCACTGAGCCACCCAGGTGCCCCAATTTTCCTTCTTTTTTAAATAGTCATAAAGATACCTGTCATGTCTTCCTTATCAGATTATAAACTCCTTGAGGTAGGTTCTAATTCAGAGTCACCTTTTCAGCTTCTGGTAAAAATTATAAAAAGAGCAAAAAGAGAAAGGGAAGGAGAGAGGGAGAAGGAGGACAAAGAGAAGGCAGGAGGAAGGAAGGTGTGAAGGAGAGAAAGAAGGAGGGAAAGTACGAAGTATGAGGGATGGAGGGAAAAGGAGGGCTCCAGGGAGGAAGGGAAGAGGGAAAGTTCCTTTTTAGGAGGTGTGTGATAGGCACGAGCCTCCTGTCATCACCATTTGCACCACGGATGGGGTAAGAGTGGGGAGGACATGGGTGGAACTTGGGATGAGGATGAAGCTGAGTTTTTCCCAAAGAAAGGCCAGATAAGCCCCTTCTTTGGAGCTGAGTTCTCTTTTTGGAGAAATTATTTTTGATGGATATTTTTGGGAGCTGAGGAAATGGAAGTTTATTTCACTGCCAATTCTGCCTGTCTCAGTTTGGCAAACGTAGATTTCTTCACTCCATTTTGTGTTTCCGATGGTGCTGAAATGAGCAGCACTGGCTGGGCTCTGTGGACTGGGCTGGTTGATTGTTCGCGTAGCTCCCAGGACTCACACCAAGTTCCGCCCCTGGGCAGACGCTTCCTGCTATGACCCAGAAGGCCAATAGAGGGCTCCCAAGAACACTGAGCCAAACTGGGTGGCCTTCACCGCCAAGAGGTTCAACACGAATGGCAGTGATTACTGTGATTACCTAACGCGCAGAAGGATAGATCTGGATTCAGATGGTAAAGGCACAAAGGGGGACAGTTGGCATGAGCACAATGGAAGTTGCTGCATTGGAGGAATCTCTGATTAGTTTGCATACCATACGCTAGATATGTTAAAGCCTTAATTCTGTGCACCTTTATCTTTGAAAAAAAAAATCACTTAATTTCCTATTTTAAAAAAATGTGAGGGACACCTGGATGGCTCGGTCAGTTGGGCGTCAGACTCTTGGTTTTGCCTCAGTCAAACCTGATCTCGTAGGTCCTGAGATGGAGCCCTGCTCGGCCACAGGACTCCATGCTCATCGGGGAGTCTGCTTGACGATTCTCTCCCTCTGTTCCTTCCACGACTCACCCGTGCTCTCTCTCTATCCTGATTACATAAATAAATGTTTTCTTAAAAATGTGATACCGAGATACTGAGAGCCTGGCTTTCTAAGACCTTTTAAGGTTTACCCTTCTATTACTCTAACTTATAGGAATCACTCTCAGGAACACTCTGGTAAAACATGGCTTACTCAACAAAAGGAAGGTTAATCCTGCCCTCCCCAACACAGAACTAACAAAATGGTTCTACCATACACTTTGAGTGATATTTAGAATAGGGAGAGCAGTCTTTAATGACCTAGTGAGCTAGAGACAGTATGATGTGGGTGAAATTGACACTAATTAGAGCAGAAAGATTTTGATTGAGACCTTGATTTTATTCACTAGCTAATCCCTTCACCTCTCTGAGTCTCAGTTTCTTCATCTGTAAAATGGGGATAACCCAAGTTTCCTTGCCTACTCCAAAGTGTGAAGGTCAGACAAGATAATGCAGTGAAAAGATTTTGGTGACTTCCCTGTGTCGTGCAAGTAAGTGTTCAGCTATTACTAGGTGAACTACCTACTACTTACTACTAACTTACATGGTCCCAATGTAATGACATAGAATGTGGGAATGCCTTGAGTCCTTTGTTTCCTGAACTTAAGATCTCATGTAAACTGCATTATAGCCATTTGTAATCTTTGCGATCTCATTTCAACAGAAAATAAATTAGGAAAGAAATATTTCTGAAGTGCAGAGGAATAGGATCGAGATTTGCAAAACTTAGAACTGGAAGGGAATTCAAGATGGAGTAAAACCATCTCTTGTGATGGTTTGTGATTTGAAGCCAACATTGAGACTGTGTTTGAAATAAGAACTGATATGTGTTTGTATTGATTGATTTACTCATCAATTCATTTATTTCAGTTGCTGAGGTTCTAAGAATACAGATTTTGGAATTGGGGAAAGAACTAGGGTTTCGCAATGGGCTCGTGTATCTATTCACCCCTTCAAGCATATGCTGAGATACACCTATTTGCCAGACACCATGTTGATGCAGGAGACAATACAAAGATGTACAAACTATGACCCCTCCCTTCAAGGAACCTCAGACACTCCGCCTGTCACATAGTAAGCATATTGAGATGGAGATAGAGATGGGTTTTTGTTTTCGTTTTACGATAAATGAGACCCAGATGTGTCAAGGAGGTAGTATAGTGGTTAAGAACAAGAGCTTTGGAGTTACACAGCCTTGGCTCTAATCCTAGATCTACTAAGTAGACCAGCTTTGTCCTTGAGCAAGTTATTTGGCCTTTCTAAGCCTTGGTCTCCTATAAATTGGGTTAGTGCTGCCTACCTTGAAGAGTAGCTGTCGGGAGCAAATGAGCTGATGTGTATAAAGCTACAATGAGTAGCACCTTGTTAACCACCCATGATGGTTATTATTGGTATCATCGTCATTATTACAGAGAGCCACGATACCAAGCCATGCTAGATTTCACAGGACATACTGAGTATCATGGAAGTTCAGAAGAGGGAGCAGTCAGCCAGGCTTTGTCGGGAATGACCCACATGCCACTTAAAGGAAGAGGGGACTTGACATTGGCTGATGTAAGGAAAAGGTCATGCCATAGAGACAGAGGGAGGGATATGAGCAAAGGAGGGAAGCTGGAGAGAGCATGGCATGTGGTAAGAATGACAAGATATTTATTTTGCCATAACAAAAAGCTCTTGTTGTGATCTACTTAATGCATTCATTTCTGATTTTGAAATTTCCATGAAGATATCTTGCCATGTCTCTCTGTGTAGGAAATTGCCTCAATTATCCTAATACTCTGCTGGTCTGAATTGGAAAGCAGTTATGTAGAATCTTAAAGATGATGAAACTTGTTTTTTGGAATTCTCGGCTACTTTTCCCTCTGCCAGTTTTCCATCTTACTAGGGTCTTTCAGCCCACCCAGTCATCCAGGATCTCCAAGTACTTAAAAAACCTCTATTTTCCCTCATATATACGTATTGTATATTCATTGAAGAGAAATTAGAACACAGAATAAAAATTAACTCCTGTGACTCTCGTGGTATTGATCCAGTGATTCCCCAAAACCACATTCTTAGAAAAAGAGCAGATAATCTAGTTTCTAAAGGTACAAATGGTTTTCAGTGTTAACCCATTTAAGGACCTTTTTTTATGAACAGGCAGAGTGCTTCAAGGTAAATGAATTGGAATTTCAGCCATCTGCAGGCACACAGAGATGTCATTTTGGGTGGTAAAGGTGATTCCAGTAGGTACTTACAATGTAAAAGTATATTATTGGTCACTTACACATAGAAATTGATTTCATTTTTACTTTTTAAAAACTTTTATTGATAAATACATACAGATGTATATCATGAGATGCACATATCTTTAGCATACAGGTGGAGGTTTTGACAATTGAATGCACCTGCCTACCTTATCCTTATCAGAATGTACATTTTCACCATCACTGAAAGACCCCTTTTGCCCCTTGCCAGTAATCCACCCCTTGCAGAAAGCAACCACTGTTATTTCTTTCATAGATCCATGTGTTCTTTTGTGTTTGGCTTCTTTCACTTGGTATACTTTGACAAAAGGATTCTTTTGTGTTTAGCTTCTTTTACGGAGCATAATGTCTGTGATATATATGTTGTGTGTATCAGGGTTTTTTTATGAATAGTATTCTACTGTATAATTAAATTAAAAATTGCTTATACATTCTCCTGTTGATGGACACTGGGTTATTTTCAGTTTGGAGCTATTATAGGTAATCCCAGAGATGAATGAGGCTCTGATCACTTTTTTCTTGTTATTCTTTTCTTTTTGATTCTCTAATCTTTCTAGTTTGGAAGGTTCCTATTACCTGGTTTTCAAGTTCATTGATCTTTCCTTCTGTAGTGTTATTGTTGTTTAAGCCCAACCAATGAAGTTTTCATTTCAGATATTGTACTTCTTCATTCTAGAATTACTATTTAATTCTTTTTTACTCTACTGTGATTCCTTGTTTGTTCATTAAATTCATATTTTCTTTTAAGTCTTTTAACATATTCATAATACCTCTTTTAAAGTCACTGCTAATTCGCTCTTCTCTATCATTTCTGGTCTGTTTCTATAAATGATGCTTCTCCTGGTCATGGATCATATTTTCTTATTTCTTTGCCCATCCGGTGATTTTTTTATTGTATGCAGGACATGATTGATGCTACAGTGTTGACCACTTAGGTTTCTTTGTCTTCCTTAATAGATAGTTGAATTTTGCTCTAGCAGGCAATTTATTTACTTGTGAGTCAGTTTAATCCTTTTGAGGCTTGTTTTTAAAATTTTTTAGAGATGACCTAGAGCAGCCTTTAACCTAGGGCTAGTTTAGGCCTACTCTTAAGGCATGGCTTTCTGGTGTCTCTAATGAATAATTAGGATTTTTCACTGTGGTTGGATTGTCACTGAAATGTCTCCCAGTGTCTCTAGTAGATTGGGATATAGTCTCTAGTAGAAAAAGGAACAGTTATCCTCTGGAAATTGTTCTTTCTCTGGTATATGTTATTTTCCTAGACCCATGGAGTCATGCCCTCCACGTATGCAGTAGTGTTCAGCCAAAGACTCGAGGGGATATCTGTGCAGATTTGTGGATCTCCTTCTATGTACCACTTCTTTCTTTCTGGAATTTCAGCCACCTCGGTAGCCCTGACCCCCACATTTGTCCCCTGGGCTCAGCAAGACTGTGTTTGTGATCCCTCTTATTGTGCTACAGTCCATCAAGTGCCTCCAGATAGAAGACCAAGTCAATTATGTGGGTCATGTCATCTGTTTCCCCTTTCTCAAGAATCACAATCTTTTGCTGCTTGCTGTTCAGTGTCAGAAAATAGTGATTTCATGTGTATTTTTCTGGTTATATAAGTGTTTTCATTGGGACCTATAGCTCTGTGCCAGTTATTCTATCTTGATGAAAGGGGAAGACCACATAAGATAGTTCTGTTAGCTCGTTTTGCATATGGAAAAACGAAGGCATTGAGCATAGGTGATCTAGGATCATGGTGTTATCAACCCATGGTAAAGCTGGAATAATAGCAAGTTTGAAGTTCTTGGTTTCTCTAACCAATAGCACTGTCTCTTGTAAAAAAAAAAAAAAAGGCTGTAAGTAGATTGTGGGGATAAATTGATATTCACAGAAACCAAATCATATTTCATAGAGAAGCAATAGATTTCAAGGTTCTAAGCTCTGATTTACTGTAGTAGTCATGAATGAAGTTTGTCCCTGGCCTGCTTTTAGTTGGGTGGGACTATAAAACTAGTCGAAGACAGTGAGCTGTTAGCAGAAGTAATGTATGTTAATTCTGAGTGAACACTTATTGCTGGCTGAGACTTTCGGTCTCTCTTTTCATTATGTCATGGTAACTGGCATTGCTGGGTTTTTGAGTGACTGAGGTGAGCAGAGACCAGCTGCTTCTGAACTCTCAGCAAACAAGCAGCATGAACAAGAAGTAGTCCTTTATTGTTTTAAGCTATTGATTTGGGGGATTATATGTTTTCATTGTGTAATATAGCCTATCCTAAATGACTGAATCTTGATAAAATTTGATTGTCTTAGGTTGGTTTCGCAGACGCAGACCCAGAGATGAAAATTAGTGTACGTTACTTTTTTTTTTTAATTCCAGTGTATTTAACATACAGTGTTATATTAGTTTCAGGTATATAATACAGTGATTCAACAATTCCCTACACTACTCAATGTTGATCAAGGTAAGTGTACTCTTAATCCCCTTCACCTGTTTCACCCATCTCCTCCTCCCCCTGCTGCCGTATTGGATAGTATGCTGCAGCCTGATTTTACAGAGGAATTCTGGACTTTAAGTTTTACCTTCGTGTACTTTCAAACCAAGGCAAGGGAGTTGGGCTTTCTTAGGATCATACACTACCATGGTTAGGGAGAGAAGGCTGGTGCATAGAGAATAAGTAGGAGGCAGTATAAGGAGACCTAGGTGAAGCAAGGGCGTGGTCCACTACCGTGATCACAAGGGAGAGGGGAGAAGCTCTGTACCTTCATTTTTAGTTCTGTACAACAGGAAGACTCATAATTTCTTATCTCATAAAAATGGTGCGGAATAAATGCACTATCATATTTTTTGAAGATAGAAATGTTGGTTGCAGAAACCTCATATGGAAATTCCTTTTCTCCTTATGTCAGTATGTTTTGACTGTCAGTAAACACTCTGTTGCACAGCCACTGAATTTTCATGCAAATCTCCTACTAGCATTTTCTCCTACTTCCTCAGCCTCTAAGTGAACTTAGAGTAAAAGTGAGCTTCAAAATTTGCCTTCAGCTCTTGTTATTGCTTATTTGTTGGCTGCCCTCAGGGTCCTCAGACCATTTGCTATACAAAATGACATGGGTCACCATTGCTTGTTTTCTTGTCACTACTTGAATTACCCCATCATCACCCCAGCCTGAGTGACAGCTGCCTCCTTATTTGGCTTAGATCACAAGATTTTGGGGAACTTGTCTAATAGGGAGATTGTCTTTACTAAGATTGCTGAATGGGTTACACAGTTTTTGTGCTCTTTAAAGGTGGGACAAATGGAATTTTGCCTGCCACAATTTGAAGTGAAGGTGTATGTTTCCTTTACTGCTGTTAATGCTGTATTTGCTACTCAAGGCAGATCAGGGGACTCTGATCTTTGTATGTTATGGTGTGAGAGACGGGGAAAGACTTCTAAATTAGGTTCAGTAAAGTGGTTGGGGACCAAGTGATAATTTGGGAATACAGGATTTTACCCCCTTTATCTTTCCCTCCCCCCCCATCTCTTCTCCCTGCACTCACCTGTTTTATTTGTTAACATTTCTGGACAAAATATTTCCTGTTGCAATCTCAGTTCTTCAGCATGATTTTTCACCTGAGAGAATGTCTGTTATATTGGCATTAAAGCTGATGTCTGAACCGACTTCACTCAGGAAATTCAGCTTTGGGAAATTTTCACTGTGCCCTCCCACTCTATCTAGTTTCTGTGTGTTAACATTACCCTAGTTGTTTGGTGTTGATCCTTCCCCTAGAATTTTCTGACTCCAGTTCTGTCAACCATTTTCAAAAATAACCTGTCAAGTCATTTGTGGTAATGGTTGAGATGGGCCATTTAGCGTTGTGTCAGGGCCACAAAACCTGGCTAACTCAGCAGAATTTTTCCATTTTTCACTAATTGGGTGGGTACCACATAGACAATAAGCATACCATGTGATTGGACTCCCGGTCAGAAAGAAGCATTCTTCTCAATGTCCCCAAACAGCATTGGCTGAGAAGTGGCATGATTTTGACCTTACCAGATGTGTGACCTTGCTAGACACATTCTCTGTGCCTCTTTGGAGTCTTATATTCCCGGATGCATACCTTAAGATAATTTTAATAATCTGTCAGGCATTTGTCTGGCTTTCTGCAGTTTGCTAAGTGCTTTTGTATATGTGCTTCCCTTTTATGTGCCCAACTGTGTTCTGTTGACTTTATACGATTAAACTGTGCTCCCTGGCTTGAGAAAATGAAATCTGGGTTGGACTAGGAAGTGTAGTTGATATTGCTAATAACAAAATCTGGAAGGGGTCTCCAGAAACCATGTGACTAGGCTTCCAAGGACAATGGCACCAAAACTCTAGAGCTGGAGGTTGCGAGTTGTATTTCTAATTTTCCAGGAAAGGAGAGCCTACATACCTCTTCCCAGTAGGGAAGGCCTTTAGAATCAAATAGGCATGGGCAACAATCCTGAGGTAAATTCCGTATCTTTGAGTCTGTTTCCTCATTGTAAAATGAGGGTTAAAATTCCTTCAATGTGCAGCGGTGTTGGGAGGATTAAATCAAACAATGCGTGTAAAGCACACGTACAGTGCCTGGCACATAGTAAGTGCACAGAAAATGGCAACTCTTCCTCTGTACACTGAATGGTCCTTGTTATGGGGAGTCCTTCATTATGTTTAACTTTAGTCCCTTTTAGAGAGCTCAGAATATGGAAAACAACTGACTCAACTCTTCAACCCGACTAGTGAAAATTCAGACCATAGAGCATTGGGAGGCCACTATGTCCAAAAACTGACCTGATAATGTGAGGGCAGGTGGATTTCCTATTTTGTCCAGTGTCTTCCAGATTCAGGGCACAGCCACTCTTGCAGGGGTGCAGGAATGTAGGGGGTGTAGGTCAGAACTGCCTTTTCAGCACTCTGTTCATCAGATACCTACAGAGATTATGATGGAGAGAACAGGGGCCTTGTGCTCACTGACCTTCTGGGCATGAGGACTTTTAAGTGGTCAGCTTCTAGGGGCTGCCTGGGAGGTCCTATCCTCTATGAGACCTGTCTGTCCTGTGCAGTATGATTCTATCTCCCCGCCTCAAGCGCTCCCTGGGCTCTCCATACCACCCACGTTGGTCTTCTCTTGTCCCTCTTCTTGTCCTCTTCCTATCTAATGAACACACTCTTCCTACCCTTCGTTGCCAAGTCAGATTGCACACAGTGTTCAGAGTTCAGTTTGACTGCCACTTCCTCAGGGAAGTAAGCCCCTCCTGACCTCCTCACGTCCTTTATATGGTCTCAGAGTGGAGTGACAATTTTGCATTCCTTTCCTTTTTGTTCTTGCTTAATCTGTGTCCACTAGTCTTTGAGGTCTATGCGGGAGGGCACTGCTTTACTCAGAGCCTGATGCATAGTAGGTACTCCAAAAATATGCATAGTCTAGCTAGATAAACAGGTGCATGAGTGAGTATTCGGAAGCAGGCACCATGTTCGATAGCTAGCCCCCCTGTGCTGAAGAAGCAAGGTTCTAACTTCCCTACTGGCTGACAGAAGCTGAGTTCAGAGACATCCGGATTGCTGGGCAAAATGCCCACATGTATAGTACCGTGAGGCATGACCAGGAAAGCTGGGGCATTTGTGTAGACCATAGTGTGTACATGCCTTCACTCTCATGTGCATTCCACAAATTCCATCCCTCCAAAGATAGCATGTTTTGAGTTTCTTTGTTGTCGCTCCTTGGTGTCCCCCTTTGAGAGAGCCACTTCGTACTCTTCACCTTAATTTCCTTGTTCTGACACATTTGGGTGCTGTCTCCCTCTTGGACATTCTCCTGCTTGTGAGGCCTCCTGCCAGGGACTTAGAAGAGTCCCCACGCCCACCTGAATTTTCCAGGTGGGAAAATTTCTGGGTCCTCTACCCTCTTCCTTCCTATCACTAGTCGGGAGTCCTACAGAATTGGCTTTTGAACATCCAGAATTCTAATCCAGTCTATCTGTGGTGTTAAGATCCCCCATATTACCATCCCTTGCTTGTCCATTTCCATAGAGATGATAACGCAGACAAGAGACCTCACCCCGCAGGGTAGCAGTGAAAATTCACCCCCTTTTAAAAAAAATTTTTTATTTTTTTAATTACTTTTCAGGGTACTAGAATTCATTGTTTATGCACCACACCCAGTGCTCCATGCAATTCGTGCCCTCCACAATATCCACCACCAGGCTCGCCCAACCTCCCACCCCCCGCCCCTTCAAAACCCTCAGTTTCTCAGAGTCCACAGTCTCTCATGGTTCATCTTCCCCTCCAATTTCTCTCAACTCTTCTCCTCTCCATCTCCCCATGTCCTCTGTGTTATTTCTTATGCTCCACAAATAAGTGAAACCATATGATAATTGACTCTCTCTGCTTGACTTATTTCACTCAGCATAATCTCTTCCAGTCCCGTCCATGTTGTTACAAAAGTTGGGTATTCATCCTTTCTGATGGAGGCATAATACTCCATAGTGTATATGGACCACATCTTCCTTATCCATTTGTCTGTTGAAGGGCATCTTGGTTCTTTCCACAGTTTGGTGACCATGGCCATTGCTGCTATGAACATTGGGGTACAGATGGCCCTTCTTTTCACTACATCTGTATCTTTGGGGTAAATACCCAGTAGTGCAATTGCAGGGTTATAGAGAAGCTCTGTTTTTAATTTCTTAAGGAATCTCCACACTGTTCTCCAAATTGGCTGCACCAACTTGCATTCCCACCAACAGTGTAAGAGGGTTCCCCTTTCTCCACATCCTCTCCAACACATGTTGTTTCCTGTCTTGTTAGATTCCTTTTCTGTTGCTAGAGGTTTCTCGTGAATCTTGTTCAGTACACTGAGATCTTTCAGCAATAAGGCCCTCCTCAGAGAACACTGTGAAACCCCAACTTTTTCTAACAGTCTCAGAATTAAGCATGCAATGAAAATGGTTAACCTATTCAGGAGATAGCGGCCATTAACCCAGACAGATGCTCAAAAATAATGCCTCTCACTTGCTGTATAATAATGAGCACTATTAACTATGAATGACCTCATTTGTCCTTCTGGCATGTGTGTCCCACAGAGAGTGACATATACGTAAATGGCCATTTAGCATCTGGGGAAACTGTAGCCTAGACAGGTTAAATGCTTTTTATCAACAACTAAGTCTACGCATTAGGTGTTGAACCTTGGGAAGGCATTGCATTTAGTGAATTTGTTGCCATAAAAGCTATCGGTTAGAGTGAGGGTGAGATGAGAAGCCAAAAATGTAAACTGACTTGGTCAGTAGTATTGGGACTGGGTCAACATGGGACACGGCGTGAAGAGTAAGAACCAGAGGAGGGGGTTAGGGACTAGGAATTCATCCTGTAGTGGAGTCATCTTGCCTCAGGGCACAGGGGGAGAAAGATCTCAGGTGTGCTTCTCGAAGTTTAATGCACATACAGATATTCTGAGGCTCTTGTTAAAATGAACATTCTGATTCAGGAGGTCAGAGTCAGGCCCGAGACACTGCATTTCTAATAAGCTCCAAGCCAATGTTACGGTTATTGGCTCAGTCACCTTAAATAGCCAGGGTCTCAGGAGCCCTGGCCTGGGACACAAGACCTTGTACCAATAGGACTCTTCTTAGCTGACATCTCTTTTGAAAGCCTTAGATCTGTTTCCCCAGCTGGGCCTTCTTCTGTCTCGCGGTTGGCGAGAGTAATGAGTGTCAGTGGGACATATTGGGCTATGCCCACATTCTGGAAAGTGACATTAGCAACCACCCTACTTTTTGAAGATTGGGAATTGTTTTCCCTCTGCGGTGACTAATTCAGTTGAAAGGAGAGAGAACTCTTTGCTGTTGGTGTCTTTGTGAAGGACAAAGCACGTGTTTGTTCACAGAATTGTAAGAAATGATTGAAAATCAGTTTTCCTGAAAGTATTTACAGCCAAGAACCTCACTAAAACATCCACTCCATACTGAATAGAGGGGTGATAGGCTACACAAACGCTGTCTTCAGCAAGTTGGAGCCAAGTCAGTGTTCAACTTCTCAGCAGCCAGCAGCTCCATGCCACGTTGGTTTGCTGAGGGAGTGATGAAGGATGCCTGGGTTGGAAAGCAAACCTCAGGAGAGAGAGCAAATTATGGCACCAATGTAAACAGAAGTCTCAACTCTTCCCCCAGAGGCTGACAGCTCCTGTGTTCCCATCGGCCCAGTGCATTTGCTGAGACTTGTAGCTACTGAGAAGAGATCAAAGTTCAGTAGGAGGAGAGAGCCTCATAGATCTGGTCAGAGCAGGCTGAGAGGGAGATGCAGATGCCCATAGCTTGAGGCAACAGGCTCCAGAGAATCTGCGACAGTCTCCTGCTGGTACCCTGAGATTTTTCTAACACCAGACTTTGGTAGTGTTAGGATAGGTTCACTCTTGGGGCGCCTGGGTGGCTCAGTCAGTTAAGCATCTGCCTTTGGTGCTGGTCATGGTCCTGAAGTCCCTGGATTAAGCCCCAAATCAGGCTCTCTGCTCAGTGGGGAGTCTGTTTCTTCCTCCCCCTCTTCTCCTCCCCCTGCCCATGCCACCCCCCAATAAATTAAAAAAAAAATCTTTTAAAATAAGATAGGTTCAGTCTTCACTGAGAATTAATTTAGTGAATAATATACTTCCCTTTGTAGGTGAAAATGATCTTAGTAGTTGACCCACATCACTCATTCAAGTACAGACCTGTAATCTGATTCTGTCAAAATCAACTGTCCTCCAAACAACTGTGACAAGCCTAAAGCATGTACAACCTTGCTTGGTAATAATCTTAGACTCCATGCAGTAGAACTGAGAGTAAGGGATGTCCTTGTTCTCTTCCATTATAAACAATGACCTGGACTGCTTCCCACCTAGCTCCTTGATTTTTGGGAGGGATGCCAGAATGTACAAGCTGATCTCTAACAAGCTCCAAGAGTAGAGCTGGGTTAGTTTAGCCATATCCATCCTTCATCCCAGGGCCCTTCGCAAAGCCAGTGGTAGGTTTTCTCAGTCTGTGAAACTGGTTTCTTAGGGGGGCATTAAATCACCTGAGATGGGGTTTGAGCCTACCAGTTAAGTCCCTGACCCTGCCCTTAGCCAACAGAACTCACTAAACAGATTGGACTAAGTACTAAGGAAAAAAAAAAAAAAACGAACAAATCACAGAGCATCTCTAATATGTAAATTCTGCAGAGAACTCATTGGATAGCAGCTCATAAGCAGAGAAGACCTGTGCATTAGGGATCATCACAGCAAACCACAGGGACCAAGTGTGTTTCTGTTTAGAAATGTTTGGCTTGCCTCTTCCTAGAAGGTCACTGGGGTTTTGCTTTAGACAGCGAACCACAAATTAGGGATTTTGAACAAATTCCTTAGCCTCTTTGGACCTTGGCTCCTCACATATAAAATGACCTTGGAGGCCTTTCCTTCTAGCTCTGATGTTCTCCTTTTCCTGGGCTTGATAAAAAGCATCCAGAGCTGGTTCTGAACTGTGTGCTCTTCTGAGACCATTACTTGGTATCTCCGAGCCTTCCTTTTCCTTCTAGCAATATTTGTGCCCTCAGATATCTTAACAATCTTTGGTTGAAAGATACTGGATTGAGACTGAATTTTCTGTTAGTTTCCAAAACTTGGATTTCAGTTCATATATTTGGAAATCAATCTCCTATAAGAGTACAGCGGCTGAAAGCAAACCTTTTGAAATGTCACACTATTAACAAGCCCCCTTAAATGGGTTTACAGTTTGACACCTGACTAATACCAGCATCCCATGCACCTGTAGGATTATAGCCATGAGCTTAGATAAAAGCACTGTGAATGCCAGTCCAGTTCTCTGTTCCTTACGGCAAAGAAACCAGGGGATGCCCGCCCTTCATTGCTTAGTCAATGCTTGGTGGTCCCCAGTGCAGGTAGCTGGGGAGAACAAGATCTGATTTATTGCTCCGATTAATCATGGAGGGCAAGACAGGCTGGTGTCGGACTTTCTCTAGGGAGAGTGTGAGAACATTATTCTCATTCTTGCACACCAGGAACATTCGCTGCTGCTTCAAGCACAGAAAGGGTTGCGTAAACATTTTAATATTGCATGAGGCTTGTATAAGACTGACTGAGTATGTGAATGGTAAAGCCTGACACATAAAGAGACAGAAGAGGGGGAAATAAAAGAGAGAGATCCTAGTAAAGACTTAAGATTATATTTTTGTTTTTGTTTTGTGTTTTTTCCTCAACTAGAAAGGCTATCTGTAGTAACTCAGAATGTTTAGATAATTCTCGTTATAGACTTTTGTCATGGTGATATATCATGGCCCATGGTAATTCAAGCCTGAATGCCAAAAAGTACAAGGATATTTCCTGTTTTTTTCTTGATTTTTCACACACAAAAATTCTTAAAAATCACAGCCACTCTGTCTTCCTTTTCCCCCCCAAAGAGTCTGGGGTTTTGCAGTTGGATTTCTATGACCCTAGATAGAGAAGTAGGCTTTCTGTAGATTCCAGAGCTGTGATCTGTTTGTCCCTCCTACAGAACTCTAGGGCCATGACAGAGCTGCTAGGGAGAGGGTGGGAGGGCAGCACAGGCCAGACCAGTCCCATGTGGGTGCGTCTCACCTGAAAGGGCCCCAGGGAGGGTTTTTGTGTAGGGAAAACTTACTTTGTTTGGTTTTCGTATTCAGTGAGTCACGAGACCACGCTGTGGGCCCCTGGCCTCTTAGTCTTAATGCCCCAGCCTCCAGAATGTCTTCCTTATGATCACTCTCTTCTCAGCCCCACCATTTCCACATCTAATTTCTTTTTTTGATGTTTTGTTTCTAGCTTCTGAACTCTTCTCAGTTGCTTCCACATTTCTTCATTTCTATCCTGGTCCAAGTTCAAGTCATCTGCCTGCACTGGCCCCTGAGCTCATGTCCTGTATCTTTCTTTATCCAGTCCCTGCCACGTGCAAGTGGTGGTTTGTTTGTTTGTTGTTTTGTTTTTTGACGCAAAATTATCTTCTCAAGGCAAAAACCTAGTTGTATCACAACCATGCTTCTGTCACTAAATGATTCCTTCTAGGATTCTTTTTTTTAATAGTAATTTTTAAAAAAGATTTTATTTATTCATTTGACAGAGATCACAAGTAGGCAGAGAGGCAGACAGAGAGAGAGAAGGAAGCAGGCTCCCTACTGAGCAGAGAGCCCAATGCGGAGCTCGATCCCAGGACTCTGGGATTATGACCTGAGCTGAAGGCAGAGACTTTAACCCACTGAGCCACCCAGGCACCCCTCTTCTAGGATTATTTAAGATAAAAAGCATCACTCTCAAACTGAAGTAGCAGGGTCTTCGGATCTGCCTCTTAGCTGTTCTCCAGCTTCCACGGCCACCACTTCCTACCTGACACTTTTTGGTCCAACCCTGTTGACTTTCTTTACTTTCCTTGAAGTACCAAGATCTCTAGTTCGTCTAGCTCTTCACACACACACACACACACACACACACACACACACTTTGTGGTATTGATTTAGCTCTCTGCCTCTCTTCCTTGGCTATAATTAAGTCATGGACTGGACCATGCCCATCTTTCTCTTTGTTATGCCCCAGGGTACCTAGCGGAGGATCTAGCCTCATAACAGGCACTTAATAAATATATGACAAATGAATGGATGGATAAGTGCAAAGATGAGGCAAAGAAAGGAGTCAGTGTCTGGAAAAGACTCTTCCTACTATAGTTCCTTCCAAACACAATCCTTGAATTAAAAAAAAAGAGGCCAGAACTGAGAAGGATCTTAGGGAGAGCATATAACTGACTCATTTTGTAAGCAAAGAAACCAAGGCCCTGACAACTTAAATGATTCACTCCCCATCACACAGCACTCAGCCAGCTGGTATCTTGAGCCTAGAACCTAGGTTTTCCAATGCTTATTTTAATAAACCTGTATCCATTGCTGTCTCTCCAAAGATTTCATATTTGTTAACTTCTAGAACCTTAGAGATGGGAGAGATCTTTTTCATTTTATGAGTGGGGCACCTTCCTGAGGCTCAGGCTTGGAGAGGTACAGGGACTTTCTCCAGGTCAATTTTTGCAAACTGCCCAAGTCCTAGAGATAAGGTGGGCATCAGCCACTCAGTCATAGCCCCAGCCATGCTGATGTGAAGAAACCTCTGAGCTAATAGACAATGATTTTTGACTGCTCATGAGGCCGAGATGGTGCCCCCCAGCCAGTGGTCGGAATTTAGGTTCTGCCCTGCTGGTTTCACATTTCTTCTTCCTTCCCCTGGCTGAGGGATGGCTCTCCCCTTGTCTTGCCTCTGCCTAATTGCCCTGGTCCTTTAGCTCCCTAGGTTGGTCTTGGAAAGCATTGGCAGATTCTTGGTAGTGGTCAAGACTAACCCAGTGGAATTCCAGATCTCCTCCTTGGGCAGTGGGGAGACATGGGGAACCACGTGCATCGGTTCCTCTCTTGCCTGAATCAGAAGGTATTTAAGGACTAGAAGTTACTTTACTGGATTACTGGGAAAATGTGCATAAAATCCTGTGGGCCCCTTGAGGAAGAAGACAGTGTAAATATCAGACATTATCGTTATTTCTTCCTGCGGAGGAAAGCCTGATTCGAGGCTTAGATGCTAAGTAAATAGGGACTGAGAAAACTTCCCGAGACCCTTTGACTTCCCAACAGGCCCTGGGGAATGTCAGGACAACATGTGGGACAGCTACCTTGGAGTAGACTCTCAGTCCCCAAATGTCCTGTCTGTGCTCATCTTTAGGAGGGCAACTGTGAGGAAGGGATGGTTCAGACAAGATCGATTTCCCTTTGCTGAGTCTTAATCATGGCTGGCAGCAGGAGATTGAGTTTCCTTCTCTTCCCTCAGGTTTGAGGAATGGGAACAACAGAGGGAGGCCAGGATAACCCAGTGTGTATAATGCCCTCCAGAGCTCTTCCAGTTAGTGCTGGGAAGATGTCAGGAGGCGAGCGGTCTGGAGGCACGAGCACCCAGCACTCCCCTCCAGATGTACTTCATCTGTGTGGGGGACCAGGGCAGGGGAAGGGGTTGGCTTCCTTTTCAGTCCCGTTTGTGGGGTTAGTCTTGGGCCTGTCAGGGACGGAGGATTGAGTCTCAGGGATTAGAACCTCTCACCAAGAGGCCTCCCAGTCCAGAAGTTCAGGTTAGGCCTGCTTCACTTGATGTCCTGTGTGAGAGAAATTTGTCAAGATTAGTGCCTGCTGGTCCTTTCACAGTCCTCCCAAGAGCTAGATTCTTGAGGCGGGGGTGGCAACAGAGAATGCAAAGGAAGTGGGAGAGGGTGGAGGGTGGGGTGGAGAGGAGGTCTCTCCACTACTGTCACATCCTGTCACAACCTTCCTCATCTTTCTCTGGCACCAGTGGCTGGAAGGCCATAGCTGGGTTCTGCATGGCTCCCTGTGGTGCCACAAATGTTTGTGGCACCACAAATGATACTACATAACTTTGGCAGGTCAGACATCGAGGTGCAGCTTAGCTACGTGCTTCAGGCTTAGGGTCTTTCCAGAGGTTGCAGTCAGGCTGTTGGTGAGGCCGTAGCCACCTGAAGGCTTGACTGGAGCTGGAGACTCTCCTTCCATGATGGCCTCCTCACTTGGCCTCCATTCTTTCCTGGTTGGACCTCCTCACAGGATGGCTTGACTGAGCTCACGGATGGTAGTGGTCTTCTCTCAGAGCAAGTGGGCTCAGAAGCAGCAAGGAGCAAACTCTAGAACCTTCTTCAGTCTGATGTGGCAAGTCAAATACTGTCACTACCACATTTTATTCATTGGAAGTGAGTCACTAATTCCTGCTCACCTTCAAGGAGAGACGAGTCAAGTTCCAGCTCTTCAAGGAGTGTCAAAGAACTTGCGGGTGGATTAAAAACCACTCAGCCCGTCATCCAAAGCATACACTCACAGGGCTGGGTGTTTCCAACCGTCGCGCCAGGGAAGCGTGGGCGCTAGAAATGCCTGTTCTGCGTCTGCAACATGCCCCTACCCCAAGGAAGACATGGAGCCTTCTGGTCCACAAAGGGTAGCATCACAGGGAATGTGGATGATAGAGGGCAAGCTGTGGCTTCTGGAAGCATCTTCCAGTACCCTGCTGACCGTGGGGAGTCTAGTCACTGGAGCAAGAGGCAACAAAGGTACATACATGCTCATGCTGTAGCAACGTGTTTGAACCCTTTGCCCACGCCCCGACATAAATACTGCCAACCGACGGTCACACCGGTTTGCTCGGACAATGCAGTTTTCTATATAGTACATAATCTTCCCTCACAGTCGGGGGATGTGCAAACTCCTGGCTGAGGGGGAGTCTCGGTCTTCAGCCGGTCACTCCCCCCACTCCGGGTGACCGTTCGTAACACACAGAGAATCCGCAGTGAGCCAGGCACTGTTTGAAGCAGTAGTAACTAATTCCTTTCCCACAACAGTTCTATGAATTAAGTGCTGGAATTCATCTTACAGGTGAGGAAACGGAAACGTGAAAGTTACAGAGTACGTGCAAAGCCAAGTCAGTGGCACCGAGGGCTTGATCCCCGCGGTGTCTGGCTGTTGAATCTGGGCTCTTAGACATCGGTCCTAGTGGCTTTCCACACAATGTCGGATGAAAATGCAGGGGAAGGAGGCAGTGTCTCTGAGGTCATGATGTGAATGTGAATTTCCTGGAGTCCATGGGAACGTGTTAAAATACAGATTCTGATTCTGTGGGTTCTGGTTGGGGGCTGAGACTCTGCCTTTTTAACAAGCTCTGAGTGGGGTAGGTGGCTCTGACCGGGGTAGGCGACCACGTTCTCTGCGACAAGATGTCCTCCTCCCTCCCCTGCTGTGCCCGTTCTTCTTGTCTTGGGACAGAGGGTCTCTACTTCGGCTGGACTTTAGAATCTGGTAGTAGGGGTGGAGCAGATGCTGGAGATGGTAAAGAAAACAAAAACGGAAACAGAACCATCTACCATCACGTACTTAGATTCACTTGATCTGCCACGTCTTCGTGGGGGAAGCAGAGGCTCTCAGAACCCTCTAGGTGGTTCTCATGTGCAGAATCAAGGGTGCAGAACCAAGACCCTAGGAGTAAATCTGCAGTTTCCTAGGGACATCCTGAAGCCCTCCCCAGCCCAGGACTGGGCCCGCCTCTTTTCCCTGCCCCCCCCATCCCCGCCCCCACTGGGCTAGGCACTGCCAGACCCTTTTCTCTGGTGCAGGGTTGCTGGAGAGACTGGGGACAGAACAGCCCAGAGCTGCATTACTTATGCAACAGAATATTCTTGGAGCGCTAATGGGCTGTCTTGCTTTGGGGGAGAACAGCAGGCACGGCGTCAGGCTCCTGAGCTCAGCCAGCCTGGGAAACCTGCTCACTGTCCGGGGCCAGCCCACGTTGCCCATGCAGCGCACGCGCCTGGCCGGGCTTCCTCTAACGTCCCATTTTGCATAACACTTTTTGTTTTCATTATGCCTAAATTTGGCCTGCCCAGAGAGCGTGATTAAAATGAAAACCTTATTCTAATAGAGCTCGGGAAATGGGAGAAGAAATCTAAAAATAGGCCATGGAAAAGAGAAAAACTCAAATGGTATAATGACCAAGTTCGTTCAAACACACACACTTGCAGTAATTTCTCTCGGAGAGAGAAAACAGCAGCGACATCCACGCAGGTGTCTATGTAATCCAGGTCACATCAAAGCTCCAGCCTGTTTTACAAATGCAGAACCTGGGAAAAATGGAAGCAAACAGTAATAGGAGATAATAAGGGGAATAATAAGTCTTACTCCCTGCCTTCACACAGTGGAGGTCCGTGAGCCAAGAGAGTATCTGTGATGCACTTTGTTCTCTGCAGCAAAACGCCGGATAGTGAGAGGAAACAATTTGTTCTGACACAGAGCCTGAGGAGGACTGGCCAGGGGCACTTGGGTTTTGGTTTCAGTCCTTGCTTTCTTTAATGAAATAACCCACCCCAAGAGCTCCGCTTAAACTTAACTCCCTGTAGAAAACGAGGCATCCTTTATAGTCCCCTGTCCTTAAGTGAAAGTCACCAGCTCCCAATTCCCAGCATCCTCTCTGTTTCCTCATCAGGGGCTTGTTTCTCTTTATTGCTTTTGTTTAATCTGTGTTTAGCTCAGCCCTCAACTGTATGGCCTTCTCCAGTACAAGCCACTTAGATAGTATGAATGAATGAATGAATGAATGAATGAATGAATGAATCCATCCACCCATCCATCTATCCATCCATCCGTCCTTGGGAAAGTCACTTACGTTCTGAGGCTTCTGTGTCCAAATCAGTAAAATATTCATTGAGAAGAGTTTGGGCAGAAGATCTCAAAACACCCTTTCCCTTCTGATTTTCCATTAGGAAGGGCTTAGTTTTTCTAGCCTAGCAGTCCACTCTGTGGGGACAGAGTGGTTGACTAGGTAGACCAGTGGCAGAAGACATGGCCCCAGCCTTGTTGCTGAGGGGAGCAGAACGGACCCCTAGAAAAGATACCATCTTATAGTCCCACTGATATTCATTTTATACTTTGTCCCCCGTCACACTGCATGCTGTGTAATCTGTTCTAGTGATTGTGTGTCTTATGTGCAGGCTATGGGGTCTTACTGCCAGGCTCAAAACCAAGGCCTTGCTTGTCTCAAGCTGTGTGACCTTGTGCAAATTATACCCTCCCTGTGCCTCTGTCTTGTGCCCTGTGGAAGAGAGATGATCCTTTTCTCTACCTCGCAGGGTTGTTGTGAGGATTTAATGAGTTAATACACATAGCACTTGAAACAGGGCCCAAAGTAGGCACTCAATAAATGTCAGCCCTTTTTATGACTCCCTCTCTCTTGTATATTCCTGTCTCTGCCCTTGTGCCTTTATTTATGAGCTCCCACTCCTCTACTGAAATCTGATTCAGCTTTCAAGGCCCAGCCCCTCACAGACCATACATCACAGCCTGTCAAGCTGGGAGGAGCCCTACAGATAATTGGATCCAACCCCCTCATTTGACAGATAAGTCAGCGGCCCAGAGAGGCACAGCCAGTGGCTCAAGGTCGCAGAGCCAGCCAGGGCAGCACAAGCCACAAACCCGGGGGTGGGGGGTGGACCCTAGGGGAAGCCAGGGCCTTCCTTCCGACAACGGGCAGCCTCCCTCTTTGGAACTCAGAGCTCTTGTCAGCGTCTTTCCTTTGGAGATTACTCTCTTGTAAAGCCTTTTTACTATGACATAGAAATCACTTTTAGGGTAGTCTTTCTGATTAATCTTACATTCTCCACACGCTGAGCACATTCTTTTGTCTGCAGTAGGTATTCACTGGTGATGATGATGATGATGATAATAATAATAATATTAATAATAAGCTATATTGGATTAAGAGGTTGCTATTTACAATGTGCTTTCAGATATATCGCTATCTTTTTAATGCAACAGTGCCAAGAGGCGGGGATTATTTTTATCCCTGCTGGAGAGGGGGAAGCAGATTTAGAGGAAGGAAGAGAATTGCCCAGGGCCACCCAGCCACATGGAAGGGGACCCATCTGTCTGCAGATAGCCCTGCTATTCCTGCTGGCCGGAATGAATGAACCCGTTACTTACTGTTTCACATGGATTTGTCTTGTTTTCTTCAGTAGGCCTGGGCCATGTGTTAAGAATGCTTCATATTCTCAAAGAATCTACAGACATCACAGCAGGCTCACAATATGTGTTTATTGACAAAATTAGTAACAGTTTTTCACTGTTGCCTCCAACCCGGAGGAGACAGGGTCTGTCCGGACACAAATATTATCAGCTTTGCGGCCTTCATCCGCCTACTCCCCAGACTGTGTTTGTCTTTCTTCCTCTGTACAGTGTGGTTAAGGCTATTGACTTCCTTTCAAATTCTTGGTGATGCTTTGATAGCAGACTGGCAGCTGAACATTTGTGGACGGCTCAGGCTTCTCCAACACAAAGTCAGGAGAAAGACAACATCGTATGGGTGTTTCAGAGGCTCAGTCTGGGGATAGAGTATTTCAGGATTACATCAGGAAGAAAAATTTGGGGGGACATGGATAGGAGGTGGGAGGGAGGCATCTGGCCAACCCACTCCTGCACTCTGTTTCCTCAATCTTTAATTACATCCTTGTTTTTTGAATTAATGGTGGCCCTACTGACTTAAAATTACTCATTAAAGCAGTTGATTCCATGCAGGTCTGCATGGACTCCTCTCTGAGTCACACGAGAGACACCTCTCCACAGTCTAGCAGCAGAAGGCTTCTAAGAACAAAGCCATCTTGGAGAAGGACCACCACAAGAGGGGCTGGCTCTGGGTCTAGGTGCCTCTCTCGCCTTCTGGATCCCAACAAAGAGAACTATTTGAATTAAACAGATGGTGGACCAGGAATAGCCAGGTCTCTCAAAGACTTTGATGCACAGCCCTTGCCTCCTCCCTTTTGTTTTTAAGTACATTAGAAAAATCCGTAGAAACATAGAAAGTGTTAATATAATACAAGGAAGTCACAAATTAGATGCCTATAGGTGCAGGTAGTTGATGCAATGAAATAGAAAGAATGAAAAAACAACTGGCTTCAACAAAAGAAGGCAAGCAGAGGATAACTCTGGCCCTGTGGGGTCTGGAACCATACATGAAAACTCTCTGTTTTAAAGTTTTGGAAGCTGATTTAAATGAAAATAAAATAAAGTATCAACAACAACAGCAACACACACACACACACACACACACACACACACACATACACACCACCGTGAGATAAGCAAGATTGTCTGTGAAGCGGGATGTGATCAGGGCTACCAGTCCGGGGGATCCAGTCGGGTGACTGCATTCAGGTGATGGGTGCCCACAGCTCTAGCTTTGGGAGGGAGAGCTTTCGAAGGTGTTCAGGAAGCCAGAAAGTTATTGCTACTCATTGGTTTCTTTGAAAGTATGTACCTAAGAGGAGTTAGTAGTGTCTTTATACAGAAGTGCCAGTACTGTGTTGAACACAAACTTTGACTCTTATCCTCCCAACCCTGAAAGTGGGGTATCCTTGTCCCCATGCAGCAGAAAAGGAGACTCAGGCTAAGAACCCCAAATAACTTATCCAAAGTCACACAGTTTTGAAGTGACTTAAATTGAGACTGCAGCATTAGGAATATCTGAGGTTCTAGACACAACTCAGAAAGCACTTTAGATTTTTCTTGTTCTCCACTAATGGCCTGTGACACACCAGAAACTATGAGTAGGTTGGACCTACTCATCTCTTATCTATCCTATCATTTATTCCAGATTGAATTAGAGAGTCTGTATGGCTTGATTCTGAGGCACAACTACGGCCCCTACAGCCACTAACCTAACCTTTCCCTGCATTGATGGCTTTGGTTGCCAGGTGCTATTATGTGCATTTAATTGCACACAATTCTCATACCAATCCTATGGCATAGTATTAGTCCCATTTCAAAAAGGAGGCTCAGGGAATAACTAACTCAAGTTCCTACAGCTAGTAAGGCAGACCCAGGATTGAGGCTCAGGCATGTCTGATTCTTAACCCATAAGCAGAGGTGCCTGGGTTGGAATCACAGCTCCTGTGCTTACAGTAAGTACAGTATAACATTAGGCTTGCTGGCCCTCAGTGTCTCACCTGTAAAAGAGTACACCTCCCCCTAGGGTTGTTGTAGAGTTAACATATGTAGTGAGCTTAGAGTCATGCCTGACACTCATTGAAGTGGGAGCTGTTGTCTTGCTTTTTGTTGCTCATGGCCCCGATGCCTGTGCTCTAGTTCTGAGGAGGGTGTCAACTGCACATTTGTTCCTCCTTTGCACCACAGTGGCAGAAGTGTAGCCCCGGACTTCTAAAGAGATGCTTAGAGAGGCAACTCTCTGATGTTCTGGAAACATTAACTTTTCCTTTCTTTCTCTCCTCAAGTTTCTTTCAACCATGAAAGCCTTGGACTTAATAGAATTCAATTCACTCAAGTTCTATTAGTTCTGGATATGAGTTATAGAAGGAGCTTTCCCAGGCAGCTGCTTATGGGACTGGCAATATAACAGCTATTTGCCACACAACTATGGATTAAAGTTTCCATGAGGAGAACATGCTCAGCCAGTTTAGATGGGAGATGTGGGCTGGGCAGGTGTGGGTGCCATGAGAGTGCTCTAGGGCTCATGTCACAAGTTGGTCGCTATATGGTCTACATGTCACAAGTTGGTCTTATTACAGTGGGGCCTTATCTGTGCAGGGGCAGGGGTTCTCCTATTTTGTGTGGAAACATATGCCCACATCCCTGCAAGTTCTAGGAGGATTATTTATGTATCTATGTATGTATGTATTTTTAAAGAAGGGATTTTGTTATTATTTTTTTGCTTTTGTTGTTGTTTTTTAAGTAAGCTCCATACCCAGTGTGGGACTTGAACTCATGACCCTGAGATCAAGAGTTGTGTGCTATTCCAACTGAGCCAGCCAGGCACCCCTAGGAGATTTATTTTTACACTTGTTTTTCATTTAAATAATGAATTCAGTAGATTGTGTTGAGAGAGATGTTGTCACTCTGCCTCTGATATAACAAGAATAGGTATTCAACCTTGAGCTCTCAACAGAGTTATCCCTTTGGCCCTCTGCCCTTCCTCCTCTCTCCACTCCCTAATTCCTCTTACACCCCCATCCTTAGTGCCCAGAAATTCTAGCTTGTGACATCTCTGCTCTGCCCCTCTTTGGAGCTTGCTGGTCAGACTGAAAGAGATGATGGGCACCTTCACCTCAAGGTAAGAAAGAGCATGCTGGGGCGCCTGAGTGGCTCAGTGGGTTAAGCCGCTGCCTTCGGCTCCGGTCATGATCTCAGGGTCCTGGGATCGAGTCCCACATCGGGCTCTCTGCTCAGCAGAGAGCCTGCTTCCCTCTCTCTCTCTCTCTCTGCCTGCCTCTCTGTCTACTTGTGATCTCTCTCTGTCAAATCAATAAATAAAATCTTTAAAAAAAAAAAAAAAGAGCATGCTGACCAAAGGGCAGGGGAGCCTAGAAGAGACATCTCTGTGTCTTCTTCAATTTCTGGCACTGTGGGGAGGCTCTTAGAAGGTACCCAGCAAAGGCCAGCTGGAGGGAGGTGTGCATGTGCTGGGCTCAGAATTAGCCACGTTTGCTGGGCTACTTCTCAGTCCTCTATCACCTTCTCTGTGACGTTTTCCCTGATGATATCTTCATCCAAAAATAATGTCCTACAATCTGAAGTCCCATGAAGTTTGTTTCTACCTCTTAAGAGCGTATCATATGCTCACCCTGTGGCATATGTAATTTTTGGTTCCCTGGCAGGATTCAAATCAGGACCAAGATGACCCAGTATTTATTTTCTGTACAGCACTCAGCACGAGCCCATTAGTGAGGAGCATGTGTGTGCCTGTGTGAACTTGAGTGCATTTTCTCCGAGGGGGCTCTGCCATTATAACTGGAAATCTGTGTCCCAAAGGACTGTGGGCTTCTTCAGGGCAGAGATCATGTCTTTGCCTCCTTCGCCCTGGGCAGATCACGTGCCCCTCCCACAGCCATGTTTGTAACCTCCGCTCGCAACTGCACTTGTCATGTCTTTGCTAGCCATGGTCATTCTGCTCATCGTTCAAGGCCCTGCTCAACTCCCACCCAAGAAGATCCACTGGAGAAGAGCTGATTGCTTCTTCATGTGTGCTGTCCCTGCACCTCATCGAGAGCCTGGCTCATTGTGGCTGGGCAGAGATTGTTGGATAAATGGCAGGACTAACACTATAAATATCTGCGGAGTAGATGACGGGACCTGAGAAGGAGAGCAGACTCTACTGGGCACCTATTCCATTGTCATATTTAGATCTGTCTCCTCTCCTAGCTTGTGCATGTGTATGTTTCGATGTGTGTGTGAGTGCAGCCCCACGCCAGCTCAGTGCCTAACGCATGGTAAGTGACCCATACGTCTGTGCTGAATACAGGAAGCCCAGGCAGGAGATGTTATGGGAGGAAAAACAGCCAAGGAGAACGGGAGGGGTGGTGGGCTCTGAAAGACCTTGGGGGTGGAGGTCTCCCAGGGGATGGCCTCCCTCCCCTTCATGCAGCCCTGTCAGCCAGAATTAACTGAGCCACATCAGCCAGCCAGTTCTTTGTGCCTCACTGGGCTTCCGCTTCCTGGAGCCAAGCATCATTCTGGTGATACCATTACGCTTACATTTGGTAGAAAGCAATTGGAATTTAATCTGAAGTCCCATAAAAACAGGAATGGGATATTTATGTATAGATCTGGATATGGAATAATAATGTCAAAATCTCAGGGTGAGTGAGGCATTGAAGATACCCAGCAGGTGTTAGTGGTCTTTCATTTCCCTCTCCCAGTGCTGTTGGAAGGCAGCTCCCATACACCCCTGAGAAGTCAGTCATGTGCATCTTTTCCCAACTCTGTCCAGGGACTTCTTGTTGGTAGCTAGAAATTGACAATGGTGAGAAGAGTTATGTGAGAGAAATAGGCAAATTCTACAAATCAGAGCTTGTCTCCTCTGTTCCCATGAATGTCAATTGCCACACATTTACCAGCACACTCCTGACCGTCGTGATCCCCCTGCAGGCTTTGCCTACATGTGCTTGGGTTTGTCATGTGTAGCTGTGAAGGGCCCAGCGGAGTGAGATATGCAGAGGGGAGCTGTGGGGGTGGGGACGGCATGACAGCCTTCTGGGTCTTCTCCTTCTTTCATGCACCTGCACCCATCCTGGCTAACATCTGGCAGGCACAAGAAGGCATGGAGGACCTAACTTAGGCCCTTTAAAACCAGAGAATTGCCTTGTCACATTTCCTATTTGTGTCTCCCAAGACCACCTTCAGTTTTCTTTTCCTTGTGTTCTCTACATTTCCCCCCAAGCCTTTACTCTGTTTGTGCCATAGATCTACCACATTCACATCACAGAATATGGAAGCATTTGAACTGGAAGGGACTTAGATATCCTATAGCACCAAGGAAGTTAAACAGGTTTTATTTCTTGTGCCAACTGATCCCACTGATTGAGGCTTCCCTGTGCTGTCCAAATCTGAGCTCAGTGGAAACAAGAGCCACGACTGATTATGTCTGCCCTGGGTGTGGGTGTGGGAAGCCAGGACGGCTTTGCATATACCCCAGACTGGCACATCCTGGCTCACTCCACCTCATGAAAGAGGTAAGAAAACTGAGGGCCAAAAGGGTTAAATGACTTGCCAGGCCCCACAGCTCATAAGTGGCTGAGCTGGGGTTCAAACCTAGTCTTTCCCCCAGTGCCTTACCCTGGGCTTCATTTATGTGGGGAGACACGTAGCCTTGAGGGAGGGGAAGAGAATCACCAACACCGTAAATGTTCAGTCCAGATTAGAACCGGGAATTGGAGAAACGGGTTATGGTTCTTACAACTCAGTCTGCCGTCTGTCCTCTGCTTGGGCTTCCTGCTTCACATTCACCTCCTTGTGTGAAATCAGTTTGTGTTAAGAGAAGAATAAGAAATTTCTTGTGTGAAGCAAATAATTAATCCAATCTCACACCCTGTCAGTGAGTCACAAGCTAGAAGACTTGAAATTTCCATACTTGTAGCCTTTGGATTCAGGGAACCTCCAATTTAGAAGGATGTTAAATTGGGTCTTATCCCCTTTTCTTGAGAGATGACTTAAGCTCACGGTGCCCCGATATGGATACTATTGTAGATGCCTCACAGGTTCATCCTCTCCACTTTTCTTATAGGTACTCATGGGAAGTACCTTGACCCAGTCCTACCAAGTATTTCTGCACTGTGCTCAGTCCTCAAGCTCCTCCCCTGTCTCCAGCTCTTCACTTCCAGTGGAGGAGTCAAGATATACCTTTACTGCCTCTTCACCTCCCCCTTGCTCCCTCACAACCTGCCTTAGACACCAGGCGCACAATACTACATGTACACAAAAATACTACCTTTGTATGCTACTGTACATTTCTTTTCATGCCTCGTCTCTTTGGACCCTGTGTTAGTCTGCATGAGCTCTCACAGCACGTATCACCACTGGGTGCTTTAAACAAAGGAAATGTATTTTCTTATAGTTCTGGAGACTCGAAGTCCAAGTTCAGGGTGCTGTTGGTGTTGGTTTCTGGTAAAGCTTTTCTTCCTGGTTTGCAGATGGCCACCTTCTCACGGTGTCCTCACACAGCCTTCCCTCTGTGCATGCATGGAGAGGAGGCTCTCTGGTGTCTTGTCCTCTTCTTGGAAGGAAACCAGTCCTCACCCTTATGACCTTACTTAATCTTAATTACTTCTCTAAAGTCCCTGTGTCCACACAGTCACAGTGGGGCTTAGTGCTCTAACCTATGTGTTCTGGGAAGCACAATTGAATCCTTACCAGAGCCTTGTTAGAAGGCCAGAAGAGAATCAGGACAACATTGTTATTGCCATTTTATTAATATTGGATCTGAGGCTCAGAAAGTTGACAGTAGGGTCAGGCGACTTGGCACACGTGTGCCAGGCTGGTCACTGTGGGAGTGGGGAAGGGAACCTGAGTTTTCGAACTGTGCCTCTGACCTCTTCCCCTATTCTCCCAAGTCCCCATATGAGTCATCCCCAACTGAAAAATAGCAGCCATTTCTCCTCAGTTCTTACCTCCTTGACTACATTTAACAATATGACTATATAACCATCAATTTGTTAATGATGATCTCAATTAAATTGTAAGGGAAAACATTCTACCTAAACCATCACCACCTTAACACCATCGCTGTTCTTTTTTGTCTGTATCACCTTTCACATTTTATCAATATATATTTATTAGTTGTGCTGAGTAAGTTTGCTCCAGAAATATATGGGCTTACGATGCTTTTCAAATTGATGACTTGGGAGATGCTGAAGCCATGGGCAGATACACACTTATTCGGTAGAAACTGGTCTCAGACTAGTCTCAGATAGACTGAACTGCCCAATGCTACCTTGTTGCTGTCTTTTCAAAGCAGTTAGCCAACACTGTTTGCTTTCTGAAATCTCCTGGCCTTATGTATATTTCTGGAAAGTAATCATTTGAATTCACGACACAGCAGTGGAAGATGTATTGAGTCTCTCATGAAGCCTACACTCGGACCATACCCCAAGATGGGAAGTGGGTGTCATTGGGATTTCATACACCCTTTCAAATGTTCTGCACCCCCAACATCAGGAAAAGGGTTGTGAGAAAACTAGATGCGATGAATGTATCAAGAAGTAGCAGCTCCCCCTGCCTACCCCTGACCAGGTTTCCTCACTGAGAGAGTAGTAGTGAGGTCCCGTAGAAGGAGTATGGATGGAGTGAGACGACCTACAGTTCACACCCCATCTCTGCCATGTGGTCATTCTTTCTCTCCCTGTTTTTACTCCCTGCTTCCAGCAAAACTTTAGAATGACTTGCTGCCTTGCTCCTTGCTATTGAGGTGACATTCTGCCAGCCACTCAGCTGATTTCGGACTCTCAGTATAATGGAGATGCTGATGGCCATTTTGCAAGGCTGTGTGGAGGGTGAAACAAGATAATGCGCATAAGTTCCAAGTACACGTGGTGCATAGTGGGTGGTCAGTGGACAATATCCATTATTTAAAACATGGAAAAGTGTGACAGGCTTGTGTTTGCAGAGCCTGGTGAAAGAAAATCTCCCTCACTCATATTCTTTAAAACTCATACACTCCCGGACGCCATTTAGCTTCTGCATAAAGTTTATGCTGCCCTGGTGTCATCAATAAGGGACTCATTCTTTCCTTGGCTTGGGGAAGCAGCCCCTGGAAAGGCATTAGGATTTGGGAATGGCAGGTGATTATGGATGGAGCTAAATTATTTACTTCATCAGAGTGACTCTGGCTTTATCATGCAGACCTGTCATAGGAAGCTGTACATAAAGATGACTAATGGTCCCTTTAACTCAGGGATCTGGAATGTCACCGGGGCTGTGGCAGACACAGAAGGCTGTGTTCGCTGCATCCATCAGGATGCATTTGTATGTGGATGCCACGTGAGGACGGATTTCCCTTTCTACTTTGTATTCTGGTCACAAAGAGCTGCCATGTGGTAAGGTGGTGATTAGCCCTCTCGAGGCCCCAAATCCTGTACGTACACCACTCTTTGCAGCCACCACCTCCCGTTGCGGAATATTTGGAACACCGGGGTCTGGAGAATGGACCAGAGAATGTAAGGTAATGGCGTCTGTTTTTTCATCTGAGAATGATCTTGGCTTGAGCTCACTTGTTATTTCCTAGAGATCTGGGAGATGGATGGAGAAGGACAAGAAAATGAGGCAATGTGACTAATTCTGTGACTGCCATGTGATGCACGCCAGTGAGGGTCAATTGAGTCTTGGTGGTAGGTTTCTTGGCCTGAGAAGGAGGGACTGACTCCTACTGAGAATCTTGGGGCCTAGAGCTTTCGAGAAGTCATGTGGTTTCTCTGAGCTTGGCATAATTTTTGTGTGAGGCTGACTTTCCCACCTCTCCTTCTTCACTGCGGCCCAGCGGCAGCAGTGGAAGACACCAACCAAATGTGCCACTTCGGGTAAGTCATTTACCTCTCTGGGCCCAACGTCTCTATTCTCCAAACTCCAGTCACATTCGTGCCACCTTCATCAGCCGTGTCCTATTTATGTAACATGTTCACACCACTGTTTCCCAACGGGCTAAGTTTTATTTCAATCAATTTATTTTTGAAGAAGGCTTAGATCATTAAAACAAATGGATACAGAAAATAGGTGAAAGGATAGATAAAGTGAAAACCAAACAATAAGATGAAATTCTTGCTAGATGTTTCGGCGGGTCATCGTTGTTCCACTTGAAGCTTCGTCTCTTTTCATTAAAAAGGGAGCTTGGCAAGTGTTAGGAAAGTGTTAGACATAGTAGCACCCAGCTCCAACTTTTTCTGAGGTGCCCAGAAGAGTTAAGAGAGATTGAAGCAGGACCAACTTTCTCACCGTGTAATTTAATATTATTTGTCATCTTTGTGTCATCTACAGCATTATCTGGACCATCTAACATCCTATGTCATCCTAACAGTGGAATGAATCCTATACTTTGGGGAACACTGTGTTAAGAAGCTTCAGTCCCTTTTGACTCCAAATTTTTATTACTTCCATCTGTTACCCTAATGATTACCTAATCAACTATTTCTTTTTCCACTTCCTCTTCTTACTACTTGCTTACTGGGCTGTATTACACCAGTATTTATTTGAACTGCCCACCCGGCACTTTGCACTTTCAAAAAATTTCCAGGTGCTAATTAAAAACCATTGACACTTAAACTCAGCAGATCCCTGGAGCCTGGAAGCAGGCCAAGGAACCAGTCCCTGAGAGTCCCTCTGCCCACCACTGCTGGCATGCAGGGGGCCCGTAAGCACGGAGCCGTCCCTTGCGGAAGGAAGCCTCCGTGCTCCCTTCCTGAGGGCTGCCGCCATTCTGATGAGTAATGCTGGAGACAGATGTGCAGTCGACAGCACTGGCCGCACACCACTCCGGTTATCTTCCATTCTTTTCCATTCAGCCTCCCTTCGCTTCCCAGGATGAGAGTCTGGGGAGAGATTCATCCCCTCCCTTGTTTCTTATTATATCAGAGTTGTAGCCACAGGGGCAAGAGTAACAGATATTTCTGGGTTGTCAAGGGAGGGAAGGGAAAGATGAGTTCTTTGTAGCACCTGACAACTTGCCATAAAGACCCAAAGTGCCATTCGTGGGTTTTAAAAAAATTTACGTTTTAATTGTCATTGCCGTCTGCACAGATTGTAATCCTTGCTGAGGATCGCTCCCGAGTGGAGTCTGAAAGTACCTTAGGTGGTTGAGTTGTCTGAGATCTCGTTAATGAACGTGTGTGTGAGTGTATGTTTGTATCTGTGTTTTCCCTGGCAATTGTCGAACCCAGAATGATGGTCTTTTCATTCAACACCCCCGTTTGTTCTTACCATCCTCTAACTTGGGACCTTCCTCTGTGACTTGTCCCTCAGCCATGTAGAAATGGGTCGCTGTCCAGGCCTGGCTACTCCCTGCACGCTGGGGAGAGCTGTCGGGAATCTGTCCTTACCCCATCGGACCTCCTTGTGATGTCACCAGTTCCTCAACATCCCCCTGGGAAGCTTTGAGTGCTCACCTCTTTCTTTCTCCCAGCCCCGCCATTCTGGAAACATCCACATTGCCCAGCTAGAAAATCTTACCAGGTGAGTGGCTGGGGAGACGGCCTCTGCTGGGGTCTCGGCCAGGTCAGCCAGCCATCGTCTTCAGGTAGGTGTGTCTCTGCCCGCGTGCACTTGGCAGTCTTCCTCGCTCAGTTCCTGTTGTGTAACAGTGGGCTCTACAGCTCTCCTGCCATTGTGCGGGGGTGTCCCTACCTTTCTAGCTCACCTTCTCCTGACCTGTTCCTCTCCTCTTCTTTTCCTGCACGGGTCCCTTTCCTTCCAGTATATAACACTGTTAGTCTTTCTTACATGCTATGGAGAAGCTGGTCTCAGGCCTTCGTCACTCCACACCCCTTCCCCCCACAACAGCCACAGGGCACATGTGCACACAGTGTGCTTTAGGGCTTTTCACTCAACTCTTCCTGACCCTTGCCCTCAGCCTTAAACCCTCCCTGAAGCGGGTCTTTGCATGAGATACCACAGCTAGGAGACCATGGAAAAATCCAGCAGTCCATTGGAATTTTTAAATCAACATCTGCTATTTCAAAGCTCCTGGGAGTTATTCACCTACGGAGGCCTAGGGTTATACATCATTAGTTTGCCCAGTTTGCTGTCACAGGGGGCATGCGCGAGCACACACATGCGTGTGTGTGTATGTGTGTGTGTGTGTGTGTGTGTGTGTGTGTGTGTGACAGTGCAAGCACCAGACCCCTCCTTTCACCTCCTCGTTCATATGCATGGGCTTTGCCTAATCCACTCTGTTCCTTGTAGATTGTGCTCTGTCCTCTTCAGCTGCTGTCCTCATCTACCTAGCCTCGCAGTGGGAAGAGGGTGTTCAGATGAGGAGTGAAACAGGAGGCGAAGACCGGGACCGGCGGGGGGAGAGACTTACAGCCTGGTACACAGGAACAGTGGTGGGGAGGGGCGGGGAGATGAGAAAGAGTGCTCCCTGGGGCTTCTGCCTCCAGGGATAGGGTTCCTGGCAAACAGCCCTCCATGTATGCGAGGTCTCCTTGTGTTTTCTCTCAGCTGCTCTCTTCAGTCACTCTGTGAGGTTAGGAGCTTGGTCTCATCTAAGAAACAGAGAGAGTGGGCGTATTCTGGAAGCTCAGAGGTAGGATTGATGGGCTGACACCCACACCGCTAGTCAGCACCTTACACCTGACGATGGTGTGCCTCTGGAGGGCAGGAAGCAGCAGGGGTCTGGTGGAACCCATGGGCCCTACCTCCAGGTAAGGAATGTTTTTTTTTGTTTTGTTTTTTGTTTTTTAAAGATTTTATTTATTTATTTGACAGACAGAGATCACAAGTAGGCAGAGAGAGAGAGAGAGGAGGAAGCAGGCTCGATCCTGTGGGGATGTGGGGCTCGATCCCAGGACCCTGGGATCATGACCTGTGCCGAAGGCAGAGGCTTTAACCTATTGAGCCACCCAAGCGCCCCGGTAAGGAAGTTTTTATTAGTTCAGTAAGCTCTCTGAACTTCTGTTGCCTTCTCTGCCGAATGCAGGCAGCCTTCCTGGCCTTATTCACCTCGCAGTCATGGTCATAAGCAGCACAGGTCATAAGCATACATGAAAGTTCTTTGAGACCGGAAGGGTGCTGTGCACACCTAAGGCTTCAGGGACTGAGTCATACCCTGCGTCTCGGCCTGCTCAGTTCTCAGAGAACTCATTAGCTCCAAATGGAATGAAATGACATCAGAGGGGACAGAGCACTGGCTCCCCTGCTTTGTACCCCACCTGTCACCCACACTCACCTGTCTGTAGGACTAGGGGGAGCCGGCAGGTTTATCTTGAGCATCCGTTTGGAAATTTGTCTGTAAACCCGGTAGTGAGCTCTGGGAGGCTGAGATTACTGTTCTGAGAACGTTCTAACTACTGGCTTTGCAGATAGGCCGTCTTTTACATTTTGCAGTGCAGTAATGAGAGAAAAAGATTTCGTTTCCTGCTTTGCCTCTGAGTATTACCTAATTGTCTTGAGAAACAATTGACTTGGTGTTTCTTCCTCCGTGTCTGATACTAAGCATACATACATTATGTCTGCCAGCTTACTTATCTGTTTACCACTGTTGCTTGGGGAAGGTTAATTTCCTCTCAGTCTAACTTGTTTGTTCCCAAAAATGCCGCCTCGAAGGGATACCGAGGCTTAGCCATGTGCGCATATGGGGGGAATGGAGAGCGGCGTGGTTTACCGAGACACAGATCCATAGGACCAAGGGGACCCCTCTCCCCCAACCCTCAACCTCTAGGCTTGGAGTGCCACTGTGTCTCTGTGTAACTCTTTTAAATCTACATTTCACTGTGTAGACAACCTGAGACAGTATTTATTCTACGCAAATAAATCAACCCGGGTGCGGTCAATTTATTTCTCTTGGTTGGCTAAAAAGACCATTTCCACATGATAGATCCAATCAAACCTACAGCAATCTGAATTAATGGTGGAGAAGGGGGAGGCCAGCACCCTGCTAACCCACCGTTACTTTTCTTTCTAAACGGAGCAGAGACAGTTAAATCTGTCTGTGCAATTTTCCGCATCTTGACCATGAAGAATACCCCAAACACGCTGGTGGGGCAGTGGACCCGTGCAAACAGCCAATTACTCTTCTAAGAAGTTAATAACCAGTTGCTTGTCATTTGATTATTATTAAACAACCAGCGGAATTCAAGTAAACAAGGGTTTTCTTGACTATGTTCGGCTTTTCAGTAATAGCTGGTGGGAGCTCTGTCTCCTCTGGCCCATTCCCTGCCCAAGTCTGCTGCCTCATGGGCTCAGTTGTTCAGAACCTCGTGTTGGTGGAGTTGTGGCGATGGCAGATTTCTTTGATCTGAATTATGTGGACAGTTGCCCAAACTGCCACTTGGTTTTGCTGGCACGGACGCAGCTCATTGAGAGTATCTCCCTGAGGTTGCTTTAAAAACAGATTTGGCATTTAATAAAAGCAATTCCTCTCTGGCGTTACAGTTCAAGCCATTTAGATAATTAAGCAAGAATTCCTTTGAATATATCTGAAGTGTTTTTAAAATTCTCTTATTTTTGAAAAACCCTCTTTTTAAAGATTTTTTTTTTAATTTTAAATAATCTTTAAAAAAATGTTATTTGTGCACTCCAGGGAAAACAGAGGGCCTGGACTGAAGCCAGCAAGCTGGTTTGGGGGTCAGCCTACTGGGGACGGCTACAGTTGGTCTAAAATATGTCTCAGACTTTCTTTTTGGTTTTCCGCCACCTCCTTGGTTATTGTTAGGAACCACGACTGCTAACCCAATACATTGGTTTCATGTTTTCTTTTCCCTTTTCCAGTATAGGTACAGGGAATAGAGCAATGACCTAAAAATCATGTCAGCAGTGGGAGGAGGTCCAAGCAAAGGTCCTGAGTAATCTACCAACCTGATAATCTGCGAGTGGGTACAGAGTTGGCTGCAGAGGGTCTCCCTGCCCCCGGTGACAAGCCAGACAGAGGAATCCCACCACTGTAATCAACTGCTAAGCTTTCTTCTCTCATTTGATCTCCGTACTTGACTGAGCCTAAGTAGCTGACTATTTTGGGAAACATGCGTGGGTTTCTTATGTGACTGAGCAAAACATATTTGATCTTAATTAGGTCTGGGAGATTTTATTTTGTTTTGTTTTGACATTTAAACCAAGTCAACATTTGAAGCAAGAACTATTGTATTTTATAGGAGAGTTTATCTTGAAGAACTAGAAGCAAGTTTTTTTTTGGAACCTATTATTATCATTAATATTATTATTGTTAATATTATTTTTTTTTAAGATTTTTTTTTTATTTGACAGATCATAAGTAGGCAGAGAGAGGAGGAAGCAGGCTCCCCACCAAGCAGAGAGCCCAATGCGGGGCTCGATCCTAGGACCCTGAGTTCATGACCCGAGCCGAAGGCAGAGGCTTTAACCCACTGAGCCACCCAGGCGCCCCTTAGTATTATTATTATTAATGCCATTCTAGACCTAGGGCTTTAGAGGTTGTTAAGTATATCATGTCCCGAACCAGCCCGTCCTGCAGCTGCACTGCTGTTCTGGGGGAGGAAGAATACTAACATGGCGGTCAAGTACCCTGGCGTCCCAGAGCCGACTCAGTAAACAACCGTGGTGATGGGCTGTGATTTATTGTCTCTGTTTTCTCAATATGAGGTGACGAGTTGCTGAAAGATTTCTGGAGACTCTTTGAACTTGAATGGTCTGTACCCTTCCAGCAAAGGGAGAGATGTATTTCTTTCCTCCTGGTGGGGGGATGGGGGGGAAGAAGACGTCAGGCAGCAGGAAAGAAAACACAAAATGAAAAAGTTAAGGGAAGCAAAGAAGGCAAAAACAAGGAATAGAGGCCAGTTTCTGTTAGAGTAGCTGGGGTCTCCCTAATCCTTCGAGGCTGCAGGCCGCCTAGCAGCGGTCTACGCAAGATGGACGTTGCAGGCCAAGCCTATATGTCTTGGAGCCGAAGTCAGGGTCATTAAAAGTAAATGAGAAAACTGAAGCACTGCTGAGTATAGGTAGCACCATTCCAGTTTTTCTAGCTCTTTTTTTTTTTTTCTTTCTTTAAAACAAAACAGTCTCTGGGACCAAGCGATAGATGACTAGTCATTCAGCTTAAAAAATTCTATGTGTTTTTCAAATTAGGTGCAATGAAGGGGAACTGCAAATTGGGAAAGCAAATGAGTATTGTTTCCCATGTTTCTTGTGTTTTGTTTTGTTTTTTCTCCTATTCTTGGTGGGAAACCTTTCTGACACTATTGCTACTTGTTATATATGGTGTTCTTTTTCTACCATCAGCTAGGTGGGGGGAGGGTCTGCCTTGGCTCCTTGGTCTTCTCTGGGTTAAAGGGAGCCCCTGTCTTGCCATCTGTGTGTTTATGAGAGACTGGGGTAGCTTCATTAGTGCCTGTCCCTTCCTGGGTTGGCAGAGGCTAGGCATGTCTTTAAGGGCTGTTCCGTCCCTCTCTGTGAGTAGGACCCTTTAGAATCTAGATGAAGAGGGCCGCTGTTTATAGGATCCAATAGCATGGGCATTTCCTGCTGTAAGGCTGTGCTCTGTTACCATATATCAGAGTTACAACATGACTCAGCTGTAACCCAGCACTTCAAATTGCCTTGCTCAGGACCTGGAGGCCCCTTGGGGAAGTTGTGGTTCTTTCCTTCTGCCTGTAATCCTTGGTGGTGGGGGGTGGGCAGGGGTAGATTTGAACCAAAAGGACTCTTCTTGGGTCTCAAAGAGAAAACCCTGCTGCTAGTTCCAATGTGGAGGAAATCTGAGCGTCCTCAGGGCCCTGGTCCTTCTGAAAGATCTCCAGTTACTAGGACTGCCCACTGGAAGCTCTGGGGGAGTCTCATTTCAAGGTTTTTGGGAGAGTGTGTATGTGTGTGTGTGTGTGTGTGTGTGTGTGTGTGTGGTTGTTGAGGGTTGTGAGCTGTCTGTCCTCGTTGACTTGCTGGTCTTAAGAGGAAACCTGTTCCATAGCAGCTTATACTCTGCGTAGTCTTAAACCTCTTCCTTCTCCCTTTCATGAAAACTCCTTAGATTGCTTCTAGAAGAAGGAAGGTATAAATAACAAGTAAATGAATGGTTCAGCTTCCCTTCCTGAGACTCGGGAAATGCTGGGAAGTGGTGAAGATACATGCAAGGCTTTATTGGTCTGCCCAAGTGAAGGCTCAGGGCTCACCGAATTGGGGCCTTTCCTTTGGTGAGCATGGTGGCAGCTGAACCCGAGTCTCTCTTCTCTGAGAGGCTGATTCTGCTGTCTCTTAGCCAGGACTGCCCTGCCCCACCTCTCCCCGCTTGAGGCCCAGTTCAAGTATCACCTCCTCTGAGGGATCCGCCCCTTCCTTGCTCCTCCCCAGCCCTCGCTTCTGAGCTATGCGGGTGTCCCCATCCTGGGTGGCCGACATTCGCAGAGTACTGAACACACCGCAGCAGGCACAGTTGTTACTTGGCCTATTTACACCCCCCTGTTTGGAGGCAAGGCCTTTACCCTCTCGGGCACTGTTATGCTGCGCAGCGCGCGGCACAGAGAACAGTTCGAACACAGGTGCACTGAGTGAACATGTGAAGGTATGACGCCTGGGCTGGCCCTCGCCACAGCCGTCGGCATTATGCCATTTTGGGACCGATTTCTGCATTTCTTGTTCAGTCAAATGCGATTTGTTAATGACAGTACAATAGTATGTCTCTTTCTCATTTTTTTTAAAAGATTTTATTTATGTATTTGACAAACAGAGATCACAAGTAGGCAGAGAGGCAGAGAGAGGAGGGGAAGCAGGTTCCCCACTGAGCAGAGAGCCTGATGCAGGACTCGATCCCAGGACCCTGAGATCATGACCTGAGCCAAAGACAGAGCCTTAACCCACTGAGCCACCCAGGCTCCCCAAGATCTTATTTTATAATGAATTTGTTTTCCACTTCTCTCCCTCTCTCTCTCTCTCTTTGCTTTTTGGCCAACTGTTCTCTATCTTTAAAGAAAAATACTAAAATTCTTAGTCATACATGGTCATTCTTCCCAACCCGTCTCTCCCCTATGTCCCTTATCCATTCAGAACCACTCAGGTATCCTCCTTACTTTCCTGGCTGGATCTTTGTGTATCATTCAGGAGTTTTAAAAAATGCTTTTAATTAGAAAAAAGTTTCTGAAAATGTTTCTCCCTTAATTGAAAGAGAAACAAAGTGAAAAATCATAATGGAGAAGATGCTATGGAAACTTTGTTTTGTTGTAATCTGGCTGATGAGAAAACCACATCAAAAATAGCCAGCTGGTTGTGGCCACGGGTTCAGATTTCAGACATTTTAACGTCCCCTCATGGTACCGGTCCCTTCCCGTAGCTCTGTGAGGTAGGTGAGGCAAAGCTTTATATTCCTATTTTGAAGGTGGCAAAACTGAAACTTGGAGAGTCTCGATTTCTTATTCAGGTTTTCATGGACACGGAGCTCAAAGGCAGGACCAGAGCCAGGGCTCCTGACTGAACACAGTGTTCCAGCCACGTTCTCCCTCTTTTTCTTTCCAGGAAAACTCTGCAGAAAGGTCGGTGTCTTTTCCTCTCTAGAGCCAAGCTTTCTGTGTACATTTTCTTCAGGTGTGAGGATGAGCTCCTCTGCCTCAGTGGGGGTGTGAGGGCTAAATGGAATTGTTTGAGTTCTTGTCATCCTACCTGTGGATGTTCGCAGAGGCATGGTAGTCTTGAGATGTGGTGGCGGGTTCTATCACGTGGTCAGGGATCTCCCCTACTTCTCAGGAGCCTTCACCGTTCCTTAAATGTACATGGAAGTAACTTTGTGACACCAGCAGCAGGGCCTTGCATTGTTTGTGATGGGAAGACCCGACTCTAGATATTCTCTAACACAGAATCTCTCTATGTCATGTACGATTTCTAAATCCTGACCAATGATTCTCATTCCAGCCATGTTTGAAACCACGTTTCCCATCTGCAGGTAAGAATTCTAATTCCTTAGATTTTCTTTTAATGGGACTTAATGTGGATAATTTTGTCCCTGTGAGTGAAGCTATGGTTGAGAGTACTTGGCTGTCCCAAAAGGAGAAGAGCTGATGAAGGTACCGATTGAACAATAAAACACCCAAAATCCTTTTACACATGTGCACAGAAAGGGAAGAGTTGGCCATGTTGTAATTGCCAAAGTGGTGGCAATTATTCCTCTTTTGGGTTTAGACTTCTAAGCTTGTTTCCTGATCAGCTAATATAGTAAAGGATCCTGGCAGGTGCAGGAAACCTGTCTGTTCAGCCTCACCTTTCCCGATCAGTATTTGATGGTGGTACCCATGCAGTACTCACCCTTACGAGCTGTGGCTGCTGACCCTCAGGCCACCTTCCCTAGCTGGAAGACTTTCTTACTGACCAGGGAGATCCAAAGCTCAGCATTCCAGTGCCTTCTACAGATGGTCCTACCCACTCATTGGGCCCGTCCCTTCCCACCCCTAGATGGCTAGAGCTAAAGCCTCACTTAACCCAAACTCTTGGGTCAAGGACTGCATGAGTGAGTCCATCTGGGCCTTGCATGAGAGTGAAATACTCCTTCATTTCGCTGTTAATATTTAATTCAACAAATTGAGCACCTACTATGTGCGTGGATGTGGCCAGGAGTAAGAAAGAGTCCCTGATCTTAAGGAGATTTAACATATACATGTAAGCCAAAAGCCAGTAACTAATAATTAGTGTATCATAGATACGGAGACTAGATTGGTGGTGGGCAGAGGTGGGAGGTTGGGGGCTGGGAGAAATGGGTGAATTTTTGTTGTTGTTGTTTTTATTTTTAGTTTACATAAATTAAATAATTTATTTAAAAAAAAACAAAAAACAAAAAACAAAACTCTCTCCAGCTTCCCCAGCCAGTGCTCCCTGCCTTAGGGATCTAGAGTGCTGCTGAGTGTTCTCGTAGGTCCTCTGATAACAGTTCTAGTCCAGCCCAGCCTGCCAGCTCTCCCCGCTGAGGCATGGAACATGGGAGGCCAACTTCCTTGGGTCCTCCAGACTAGCCCCTCTCCCAGCTGAAAACCATGTAGTTACATCTGTTAAAAACTTGTGGATTGGAAGAGTCAGCCTGCCTGAGTTCATGACCACAAACTGATGAGAACAGAGTAAAATGGTCCTTGCTTTAATCCAGTCAGTCTGAGGACAGTTCATTACACAACAGTAGATCGTGGGGCAGAGACACATAAGGTCAGGGGTACTCAGGATTTTGGTGAGAGTTCTTTTGTGGCAATGTATGTTACATGACATGCTCGTTTTCCTGTTTATTCCAGCCAGCCTTTTCCACATTTTCCTTGAAAGGAAAGTAAGATACTAAAATGAGAGAAAATCATGGAAAGCAAGAAGCGTATTATAAATAAACAAAAAAAATTCTAAGAGTAAACAAATAACTAGTCAGTTCATAGGTTGCTCATTCATTCAACAAATATTTGGTGAGTACTTCTCTGCCAAACACTGTCCCAAGCATTTGGGGCAAACCCGATGAATGAGGCAGACATGACCCCTGCCTGCAGGTGGGGGGCAGTCCAGAGGGAGAGGCAGTCCAGGAAGGGGGAGAGACAGTGAAACAAGCAATGATAGAAAGGAGTATTTAGTGACTTGATGATGGGGGAATGCTCCGGGATCTCATAACCAGGGTGACTGCCTTGATCAGCTGAGTCTCAAGAGAGATTCAAAGGCAGGACCTGGGATATTATTGGGGATGGGAGAGATCAGAGGATGCTTCAAAGATAAGCACTTGAAGACAAACCTTGGAGAGATCAGTGAAGAGTGGCAGGAGGAATGCACTTTTAGGTGGAGGGAATAGCATGAACACAGGCAGGGGGTGGGAAAGCAGAAAATGTGCTCAAGAAATACAGAGTTACCTGGGCTGGTTAGAATGTGTGGTTTGTAGCCAGTTCCGGAGACAGGACTGTTGAAAGAAGTTACAGAACAGATCATTTTTATTCATTTTTTAAGATTTTATTTATTTATTTGACAGAGATCACAAGTAGGCAGAGAGATAGGCAGAAAGAGAGGAAGGGAAGCAGGCTCCCCGCCGAGCAGAGAGCCCAATGCAGGGCTCGATCCCAGGACCCTGAGATCGTGACCTGAGCCGAAGGCAGAGGCTTTAACCCACTGAGCCACCCAGGTGCCCCAACAAATCATTTTTAAATTCAATTTCTTTAAAAAAATAATTTAAAAATGATTCAGATCTAAAGAAAAGTTGCTGGAATACGATCCTAGCATTTCATTTTCACCTCTGTTACATTTTCCAATTGTGTACATATGTACATCGGTATATACATACTTACATATTATTAGTGTAGATACATAGCTGTGTAGTTTTATTATTGTGGTTGTCATGGAACCATGTGATAGTAAGTTGTAAACCTCATGACCCTGGGCGTAGCTCCTGATAACAAACAAATAGGATTTTATCTGCACTTAATTCTTTTACACACGCACACGTGCACACACACACACAAGTATTGAAAGACTGCCCCATCAGCCTTTCTTCCCCTCTGACATTGATCCCGGACAGTTTCCAGGCTGCCCCTCGCCAGCCAGCCCCAAGTTTCCTTTAAGGTATTTCTATCTCCACCTGCATCCTTCCAAGCTTTGCAGTGAACAGCTGCTGAACAGCCAGGTTGCTTGGAGAAAAGGAGCAAGTTTAAACAACTCCAGAGTCGTTTGCGTCTCTGCTGAGTTTAAGCAGACAGGGCCATCTGTGCTTTCTGCTCATCTCTCAGGGCCTGAAAGAAAATCTTCTATGAAGCTTAGGAGAAAATGACATAAAATGATTCCATTCTGCTGTCAGAGATCATAATGAAACTGGAGAAGAGGTACAAAATCAATTCATTCTTATTATAATTTTCAGATTGCCATCTTCCCGTTTGTTCAGATGCGGGGACGATGGCTCAAATTGGTCTTTGGAATATTTAAGGAGCTTTTCGGGTCCCTTAATATTGGCTTATCAGTTCCAGTAATTTGACCTCCCAGGGTGAAATTGGCTGCTAACGTTTGGAGGAAATTCGTGCTGTATTTTTTCGTAAGTTTTGCTGATCATCACCCGCCAGGCTACAAGAAATGCACTCGGGCTTATTAGGAAGACAGTTGTGGAGCCTGGATGCTTTATCACGAAATTGCTGGTCATTCCAAGATCTCTTCCCTACTAGAAAGAACCTTTGTCAAACATTTATCTATTTTTTGTCCTGCATAATAACTTAGGGTCTCCTGTTTAAAAGAAGGCTTCCCATTTGGCTGCTGGGATAAAAGAGGAGAATCAGACCTGCAGCAAGTGATTCTTTTATTCCTCATTTAAGGTCACATGTGTGGGCCTCTAAAGAGGAGGAAGGAAGAGAAGGGTAGAAAAAAGGCTGAGTCTGAAGACCCAGTTTAGTTTATCTTGTGTTGCAAAGTAATAGTTGGAGTATATCTGTTCTGTTCACACAATTACTATCTTAATTGTATCTTAACATATAAAATAATTATTTAAAATCTTAATTCTAAGGGTAATATATTTTAATTTTTAATAATGAAAATAATACAGAATGCAATAAATATCCTTAAGTCTCCCAGGCAAAAATAAGTTCCATTGACCCTTGAACAATGTGGGTATTAGAGCCACACAGGCCCCTTTTGTTGAAAATCCATGTATAACTTTGTTTTCTCCAAAACTTAACTATGAACAGCCTACTGTTGACTAGAAGCTTTACTGAAAACATAAACAGTCAGCTAACACGTTTCATTTGTTATGTGTATTAGGTATTTTAGTCTTACAATAATCCCTAACTTTCTCTTAACTTTTTTGGGTATTTCTGGGCTATGCGCTTCATTTGTGAGTTTCTTCAAATTGTTGCAAATCTCTAAGAAATGTTTCAGTATGTTTCTTGAAAAAAATCTGCATATAAGTGGACCCACACAGTTCAAATCCATGTTGTTCAAGGGTCAATTGTACTTTTAACAATGTAATGTTCCCTGTCAGTCTTTACTTTGTGAGTTTTAAACATAGAGTTGAGAATATATTACATGTAATTTTTTAAAAAAGATTTTATTTATTTATTTGACAGAGATCACAAGTAGGCAGAGAGGCAGGCAGAGAGAGAGGGGGAAGCAGGCTCCCCGCTGAGCAGAGAGCCCGATGCCAGGATCAATCCCAGGACCCTGAGATCATGACCTGAGCCAAAGGCAGAGGCTTAACCCACTGAGCCACCCAGGCCCCCTACATGTAATATTTTGAAGATATTTTCATTACATAAACTCTTTTTTAATATACTCTTAATAAACCTTTTTTTTAGAGGTCACATAATAACACGTCTTATGGATATCCATAATGTACTTTATCATTTCTTATTTCAGGCAGTTGGTTTGTCTCCTAGTTGTTCTGGTTTGTTTTTCCTATAGAGATTGGGGCAATGACTATTCTTATGCAAAAAGCCTCTATGTTTTTAGTTATTTTACTTTATTCCACTTGCTTTTTATTGTGGTAGATGGTTTGAATTGAGATGCTATCAGATCATTTTCTTGGGATAGATTTCAGTAAGTTAAATTAATGGGCCAAAAGATAGGCACATTGTAAAGATTATCTATATTTGCCTTCAGAGAGTTTTACAGAATGCTCGGCTAGAACAATTTATACTCCTAGCAGCAGTGCATAAGAATGCTTATCTCACTGAACACTTGTCAGAACTGAATATTACTTTAAAAAATATATTTTAATCCAATAGGTAAAGAAAAAATGTTATCTCCTTTTAAATTGCAATTTTTTGCTTACCAGTGAGTTTGAACAATTTTTCATGTTTGTTAGTAGTGTGTTTATGTGTGTGTGTGGTTGTGTGTGAATTTTCAATTAATGTCCACAGCCTCTTTACCTACTAATAATGTTTTTCTAGAGTATTTGGATGACATCAGGAGGAATCCTATATGTGTTGTAAATTTTCCCCCATTTGAAAGATTTTTACATAATTTTTATGCAGTCTTAAATTTCTTGTGGTCAAAATTTTTTTCTCTTCTCTTTTAACTTTTTCGTTACTTTTAATCTTAGAAAATCCTCTCTTAAAGACACATGAAATACTACTTTGTATTTCTCTTGAGTTTTATTATGGACTAAGGTGTTTTTGTTTTTAGTTATTTTACTTTATTCCACTTGCTTTTTATTGTGGTAGATGGTTTGAATTGAGACGCTAAATTAACTTTTCCCCAAATAGTTAACCAGTGGCTCTAGCAGTATTTAGTGGCTAATCCTACCCTTCCAACTAAACTGAGATACTCCATTTATCATGTGTAAAATTCTTTTTTCTTCTTTTTTAAATTTAAATTCAGTTAATTAACTTATAAGTTATTATTTATTTCAGGGGTACAGGTCTGTGTTTCATCAGTCTTATATAACACCCAGCTCTCACCACAACACATACCCTCCCCAATTGTCCATCACCCAGCCATCTCATTCCCCTATCCCCCTCCACTCCAGCAACCCTCAATTTGTATCCTAAGGTTAAGAGTCTCTTCTGGTTTGTCTCCTTCTCTGGTTTTGTCTTGTTTCACTTTTTCCTCTCTTCCCCTATGATCCTCTGCCTTGTTTCTTAAATTCTGCATGTCAGTGAGATCTTGGGATAACTGTCTTTCTCTGATTGACTAATTTTGCTTAGCATACTACCCTCTAGTTCCAGCCATGTCATTGCAAACGTCGTTACAAATGACAAGATTTAATTTTTGGTGGTTGGTATTCCATTGTGTGTGTATATATATATACACACACACACCACATTCTTCTTTACCCATTCATCTGTCTATGAACATCTAAGCTCTTTCCATAGTTTGGCTATTGTGGACATTGCTGCTATAAACATTGGGGTGCAGGTGCCCCTTCAGATTACTACATTTGTATCTTTGGGGTAGATACCTAGTAGTGCAATTGCTGGGTCATAGGCCACCTCTATTTTCAACTTTTTGAGGAACCTCCATACTGTTTTCCAGAGTGTCTGCACAAGCTGGTGCATGTGTCAAACTCTTACATAGACCTGGGTCTTTTCTTGGAGTCTCCATTCAGTTCTACTGATCTCTTTTTGTGTCAGCATCACACTATTTTAACAACTAAAATTTGATAAAATACCTTAATACATGATAAGAGAATCCCCCGTCCCTACATTAATTTTCTTTTTTTAAAAAAGGTTCAAAACCATTTTAAACTACTTCACATAGGAATTTTATTATTTTTTTTCATTTTTTTGTTATATTCAGTTAGCCACTGAATAGTACATCATTAGTTTTTGATGTAGTGTTCAGTGATTCATTAGTTGTGTGTAACACTCAGTGCTCATCACAACACATAGGAATTTTAGAATCATTTTTCCAAGTTCCAGAGAAAGCCTGTTGGTGTTTTAGGTGGAATCTTTAAGCCTATACATGAAGCCGACCTTCCTCAAGATCCCAAGTTAATTTTTATTTCATCAGCTCATGTTACGAGTAGAATTAGTGATTCCTAAGCATAAAACACTAAATTAAATACTGATTTTCACATCATTTGGTGCCTCTGAATCACCCTGATTATTTGAAGACAATTCTGAAATGGAATGTTTCAAATTCCCTAGAATTTCAGTTGTCGATTGATCATTAATAGAGTTTGTCTCTGGGTCTATATTGGATAAAACATAAAACTAGTTGAATGTAAGTCAGTGAATGAATGAATGAGATTACAGATGGGCCATGAAAAACAAAAGATCTGGCTTACTAAGGGCCTTCAGTGTCCTCTGAACAAAGTAGCTGTTACTTGGAAATCACTGACATCAGTTCTGATGGTATCAACCGTGGTTCCCCATGAGTGGTACAGAGATTGGAAACTAAATATATTGAACAATGCGAGGCGTTTTGCTAGGTGCTTTTCATGTGTTATCTAATAGAAGAAAAGAAGGTAGAAGAAAGGGAAAGACTTGCCCCAAAGTTATGGCGGTTTTAAGTGGTGGAACTAGGTACACATTCCCATCTCTTGGCCTCAAGGGTGTTGGCAAGCCATTCCAGTTTCCAAAGCCTGTGTATGGGCAGGTCTAATGTATAGGTTCTTATAGAAAGAAGATTTTTTCATAGGTTCTAATTTCAGTGGATCAGAAATAGCACAGATAATAACATTTTAGAAGCCGAGTCCCACTGATGATTATTTACTCTTGGAAAAGACCCACAAGACTCATCTTTTGTCCCTCTTCTATGGAAGTAGGTCTACAAAGACTTAGGCCACAAAGGAGTCTACTGGTGTGTGCTTGAGCACCAGAGGATCCTGCATAGATTAAAGTCCAGTCCATTTCAATTGTGACTGCATAGAGATATCTCATGGAGACTTGACCTGGCATCTAGTCTTAACAAGAGCAGAACTGCTTTAATCCACTTTCCACTTTGCTGTTCTCCATCCAGGCAAGATAGTCTAATTATGGCAGATGCAGGGTTGTGAACTGTGGTTTACTCTTCCTTAAAGAAATGACATTAATGTTGCTGTAATCATTCTTCAGCTGCATATATTAGAGATTCCTCCCCCAGAGCCCCAAACACTTTGCAAATATGATCTCATTAACCCACACGCCAACCCTTTGTGGTAGGTCAGCCATCTTGGCGGCATTCGAGAATTGAATTATGCAAAAAAAAAAAAAAAAGTGGTCTTTTCAGAGCTGCCCACCAGCTGGGGATGGGACCAAGATTAACAGGGAATCTTAAAACTACACAGGGCCTTAGATATCACCGGCCCCACACCCTCATTAAATAAACAGGAAACTGAGGCCCAGAGGGGCCATATCACTAAAATCCAGGATTCTCAATAAGGACTATCTGTTACTATCATCTGGGAAGCTTTAAAAACGTATGCTATTTTCCAGGTTCCCCCCTAGACCTGTTTAATCAGTGCCTCTGGGACTTCCGACCATCAATTTTAAAAGCTTTGTAGCTGATGGGGATTAGGGAGTGTACTCCTTGTGAGGAGCACCGGGTGTTTATGGTAAAGTGTTGAATTACTATATTGCAACTCAAAACTAACATTACACTGTTAACTAACTAGAATTTGAATAAATATTATATATATTATGGGGCGCCTGGGTGGCTCAGTGGATTAAAGCCTCTGCCTTCGGCTCACCTCATGATCTCAGGGTCCTGGGATGGAGCCTGCATCGGGCTCTCTGCTCAGCAGGGAGCCTGCTTCCACCTCTCTCTCTGCCTGCCTCTCTGCCTACTTGTGATCTCTGCCTGCAAATAAATAAATAAATAAATAAATCTTTTAAAAAACTATATATATTATATATAATATTATATATATATATACATATATATATACATATATATATATATACACATATATATATATATGTGTATATATATATATATGTAGAGAGAGGGCTTCGTAGATGACTCTAATGAGTAGCCAGAGTTGAGGTTCAGCTGGACGAATGAAGGCAAACCCAGGGGGAGAAACTCTGCCCAAGGCACTATAGTTCTGGGACCTGCCTGTGGCTTCCCTTCACTCCTCCAGTCCCACAGCTTGGCTTGTAGTAGTTGCTGAGGTTTTAACAACGCAGGCTGGCATCTTTGAAACAGGAAATATTTATAGTCATTTCTGAGCTTGTCACTTCATTTCACAGGAGAGGCACAGTGCAAAGCAGCGGCCACATGACGCCAAAGTCACTGTTACTCTGCCACCCACCGTCAGTCACCCAGTCAGTTCACTGGACACAGTCCGTCAGATCAGTTGGTTGGCTGATTTAGGCATTTCAGATAAAGTGGTCTGACTTGTTGTCTAAATGTGGACATTGCTTTTCTAGACCCTGCTTTCTACAGGGAGGTGGGATGATATATTTTTCATACATTGCATTATTTTCTGCCATAAGTTCAGTTCTTGGGAACACTGGGGAGTCTCACCATTAGCCCTGTAAAAGAAGAAATGAAATCCTATCCTCCGAAGCTTTAAGGACTAGGGATTCAAGAGTTCATCACAGTGCCCCTAGGAGGTGCTCAATAAGTGGTAGTAATTGTTAGACTCACATGGCCTTGCGCTATCGCAGTGACCTAGACCTGAATCCAGATTCAGCCCATGCATGTGCACATGAGCGCCTGCATACACACACACACACACACACACCCAGTGTGCCAGAATGGAGTATGTTTTTTGACTTGGCTATTTGCATGACTTGGCAAAAGTTGAGATTAGGAGGAAGAAACAACCAGTCCATCAACTCCTTTACCTCCAGAAAAAAACCTGGCTTGCAGAAAGTGGCGTTGGTGGGTCACCGGAAGCACAGACATTATAAAGTCATGTCTGAAGAAGAAAATGTTGTTCCTCTTCTTAGCTTCCCAGAACGTGCAGTCATACTGCAGCTCTTGGCTTTCACTGCTTAGCCCTTTGGCTCCTGAAGCTAATGCTCCTTGACCCTGGGATCATTCCTGTCCCCTAGCTCAGTAGCTCTGCTTGTCCCTTTTAGTTTAATTCTTCTTGATAGTAAGTCTCATTGAGGTTGTGCCTGGACCTGTGGTCGGTTCCCAGTGACTTAAGTCTCACTTGGCTGCCTGTTAACCGTCTCCTGTCTCTTATTCAGGAGCTGGGCCCTTGCCTGTTTTCCTTTCTTATGAGTCCCCGAGTCCCTGAACCGCCTCTTCATTCTCCCAGGCCCAGGAATCCTGCCTTTGTATCACATAAGCAATAAAAATGGAAAGAAAGTGATCAGTGCTCCCAGTTCCCAAGGCAGGCTGTTGGGGATCTGTCTGGTTTCAGCAGCTAGACCTTTTCTTCCCTGACGCACATCAGTACACTAATTTATATACCGGAACATGCCCTCACTGCCTGCTTCCCTTGGCACTTGAGCCCTTCTTGTGTCAAAACCTGTCATGACAGGTGCTGTGGCTATGTGACCAGGCCATGAACCATGTCACTGAGGCCCTCGGCAAGATAGCACCAGGCCTCTTAATCTGAACAGCTGTTCCCATCATCAGGCAGCTGGATGAGCTTGGACAACTCTCTCTATCTGTTGTCCCTAAGACAGGTCACAGCCTGAAGACGAGGCAGAGTCTACAAGGCAGGTCTCTTGTCAACTGTAATCACTGTGTGCTTTCAAGAAACCTCTCGGGTTACTGAAAATCCTTAATGTCTGGGGCAAATGATGATGTGTTTCTCTTTCCACAACGATGCTTTCATGTTACATGTAACCAGTGTTTTCATATAACACACTTTGAATAAAGGCATAGGTTCTGATCTTATCTTCACGGGATTCATGTTTGCAAGTGAATACTAAAGAGGGTCAGTGATCACTTTGATCCCATTTTTCTTGGCGTGGGGTGTGATTGGTCACCTAGTCCCACATTCCTTTCTGGCATCATCTCCCTGTCTGTCCTTCAGAGAACCACTTCAGTGTTCAGCCTCATGGAATCTGCCCCATTGTCTTTCCAGATCCACTTTCTCACTCAAAGCTCCCTCTCCCTGGGGTTCTTGTCCCATTCTCTTCCTGGCTAATTCCAACTCATCTCTCACAACTCAACCCATGTGTCAAGTCCCCTGTAGCCTTCCCCGGGCTGTCCCTGCACCCAGGTACCCTCGGTGTGCATCCATCCCATGGGCCACTTATTCTATCCCTTTGAGCTCTTTGAGGAGAAGCCGGGCATAATTTAGTTTCATATACATGATGCGCACAGTATGAGCACAGTAAGTGTTTTGGTGAATAAAGTGAATAAATTTAAATGCAAAGTATCAAACAGAGGGCTTTGGATTGCCATCTGTCTTTTTTTTCCTGGCTCGGAAATGGAAAGATGTTAAGTGGCTTAAGGAATGAAGCCCTGATTCATTCGCCTTTGTATCCTTCACCCAGCGCTAGGATATGTTTTCTAGATGAACGAACCATTGCCGGATGGATTACTGAGGTCCCCGTATGCCCCACCTAAAGTGGTATTTGCTTGGCCTGGATTGAATCTGGTTTGGAAGGTGGAATTGGATTTCGGGAGATGTTTCTTTCTATCACGTAGGTTTCTGTTCCCTCTGGTGAACTCCTTAATCCTTGGGGCATTTGTCTGTGCAAACTCAAGAAGCAAAGGGAAGAAAGAGAAACTTCATTTGCATTTAGTTTTCATCTATATTTTGGGCTCTCCCTGCTACAACTATGACCTCCTCCAGTTTGGGGACTGGGTGTTATTCTCCTTGACCTCTAATTTCCTAGCCCAGTGCCTGGCACACAGTCAGTGCTTTAAAGTGAGTGAGCATGTGGTGACTTGGGCATTACTTAGGAAGCCCTCTAGCGCCATCTGCCTAGCACGCCTGTTTGACCTCAGTCATTATGGATGCCATTTCCTCTCCAGGTGAAGTTATTTGTTCAAGGGCAACTTGCTTGCCTTTGCATTGTTCTCGAAAGAGAATCCCTGATGGTCATGCTGATGCTTTACTTACATGGAATGAGGTGGTTTCCAATTTCATATTGTTGAAAACTGCCACTTGTGTTGGTTCATGGATAGTGGTTAGGGCTGGGGAAGTGGCCTTTGTCCTTCTAGGGTTCTTTTTTTTTTTTTTTTAAAGATTTATTTATTTATTTGAGAGAGAGAGAGAGAGCACGTGTGCATGAGTGGGGGGAGGGGCAGAATGAGAGTACTGCAAGTGGACCCCACACTGAGCATAGAACAGGATGCTCCGCTCAATCCGGGGACCCATGAGATCAGGACCTGAGCTGGAACCAGGAGTTGGACACTTAACTGACTGAGCCACCCAGGCGTCTCTGTCCTTCTAGGGTTATATAGAAGTTTCAGATAATAGGAGGGAAAGAAATAAAAGACTGGATGGAAGAAGGCGGGTGGGGGGGAGCTCAGCTAGGCAAAAAAAAAGAATTTGAAAAAACTTCTCCAAAGGATACAAAAAATTGGTAGAATTCATCATTAAAAAGAGGAGCATCAGTCATTCTCAGTATTACTTTATTTCCATTGTGTGTGTGAATAAAAGCACAGGTGGAAATGACAATGGTGAATAACTTTTAAAAGCCACTTTATCCAGGAACAGTGAATAAGAAAGATATTTAGTTCCAACCTTGCAGATAGGGTAAAAAAAAAAAAAAAAAAAAAAAGCTATGAACTGTAAAACATTGTCCCCCGGGTGGATGAAATTCCTCTGAACCTTTCTTGTGCTTCCTAATATCAAGGGAATGGGAGATGAGGAGTAATCCAAACCCATGGGGATGTGTCCCTGGGGAACCTGGGTGGGGCTGGTGCTGGTTCATGGCCGTACTTGATACCAAAGTCTTTTTCCTGCTGCAAGATTCCTTTTCAGTCCCATCTGCTTTCTTTCTGGCTCTTAACCTCGTGACCTGCACAAATTTGCATGCTTTGCTCCCTGCTTTACCCATTTCCCCATATCACATGGACTCCTACCCGTGTAACTCTCCTTTGTTAGTGCAAGGTTGTGTGGAAAGTTGTGCACAAATGGAACTTACTTTTGTACATCTCATCATCTCTCGAATGTACTCAGGAGCTTTCTGTTTAATGGAAGCCAGGCTTGAGTCTTGCACAAAAGGAAAGACTTGAGCAATCCCACTCACCTACCAGTTTGTCTTTTCTGAAAGATAATTTTTTTCAATCACCAGTTTTCTTAAAGCTGACCCCAACTTGCCTGAAGCCACGAGTGGGTGACTGCAGTTTGTAGGACATTGGTGGGCTCCGATAAAACGGCTCCCATCTCTCCATTCCCCTTACTTACCACCCAGAAACACCTGGGACAGAACTGTCCCTGCCTTCTATCTAGCTAACCCCTTATACCTACTGGCACAGGTGCACCCAGTAGCTGGAGCTGGGTAACATGGGTAGGGCCTGTGCAGAGCCATGTGAGAAATTTGTGGCAAGAGTCTAGACCCTGTTAAGTGAGGGCATGTCCCTCTCTTTGCCGCACCATCTCCCCAGAGCGGGATTCATCCTGAAATGCGATACTTCTTGTTGGGGATAAAGGGCATGTTCCCCTTGACCCTCTCCTTCTACATTCAGGGCACATTCACACCTGCTGATGGACAAAGAGCTCCCTTCATGGATCTTTCACAGATCCTCTACTCAAACTACACCTTACTAACTACAGCAGAAGAGAGTGCTGGCTCCCTTGCTAAACAATGGGGCTAATGATCTAAGAGACAGTATAAGGGAGAGGAAAGGCTGGCTTGGGTGCTTGGGTTCTTGGGTTCAATCATGGTGTAATTAACTATTAGCGGTATGAACCTGGATCAGTTTCTTCACCTCTCTGAGCCTCCATTTCTTCATCTGTAAGATGGATATGTTAGCATCAATCTGGGAAAGCTGTGGATATTAGAGAACAGTGTACATGCAGCAAGGCAGGCGCTGCGCAGGTAGGAGCTGTCATTATCAGTAATGTTCATGAGCACGACAGTGGTTTGCAACTTCCTTTCTTTTTGTTTCTCACCTCCCCACTTCGTCTCCCCTTCCATCTTCCTTAACACTCCTCTTGTGGTTACCTAAAACAAGGAGTGTTTTCTGTCTCCTTGCTCCCTAATTTCTTCCCCACCCTCTCTCTTGCTTTCTCTCCCATCTAACTTTATGGTCTGCCCCTTCTCTCTTCCATCTAAGACTCATAACATTTCAAAGCTAAAATGGCTCTTGGACGTTTTTAGATCCAGCTCCTGCATGTCAGATGAGACAACCAATGCCCAAAGGAATGGACATTTGCACAAGGGCATCAGGTGGTGGGATCCTGGACTTTTATGACTCCCTGTCCCTGGGTGTGACCGTCTGAGGGACGTTTATCCCCGCAGAACCTGGTGAGGACAGGGATGAATTCCAGTTATCAGGCTCTCTAATAGATAGTGTTTTTCCTCTTTCTTTTCTAACCCCTCAAGAACATTTTGTATTTCAAAGCTCTTTGATAAAACAGCTAAACTCGCTCATCTCCTGGGGCTGTGGGACTCAGCTGAGATGTCTCTTGAAACTCTCTTGCTATTGGACTGGGGGTATTTAAGGCTTTATTATTTTTTTTTCCAGTCATAAAAAAAAAAAAACAACAACCCTACAGTTGCTCAGCATGGATAGTACATCATGAATGAGCAGTAGTGGGCCTTTGATCTCATTTTCATGCATGTGTCTTCTTTCTCAATAATAAATGGGTTTTTGTTGTGAGACAGGTTGACACTTACTGAGTTTGCTTTTCATTGGTCTGTGGCAAGTTGGGAGCAGCTGAGAATGTGTTCTCTTTCTTAGTCCTATGGCAAAACTGTGACTTGACACATAATTGGGCATTGTTGCTTAGGCTCTTTCAATATTCCAGGCATTGAAGAGAAAGAAAAATTGTGTATTTTCCGTTCGGGAGAACAACATCCCAACTAAATGTCAGATGACATGTTAGCGTGGCGGTGCCTGATATGATCCATCACAAAGGAGAGAAGAACTATTGATTATGAGGCTGAAAAGAGAAAAACACATCCCGGACAAAAAGGCAGGAGAAAATGAGGAGCCAGTCATGCAGCGGCTGTCTTTAAGTCGCTGCCCTTGAGTCATGGCAAGTGTCTTGAACCGACTCGGATTTCTTTGACTCCACCTGGAAATGGAGCCCGACACCTTGACCATCAGAGGCAGCAGGAGCAAGGATTGAGAAAACCCGTTCTGAGGAATATTAATGTTGCCCAGAACCACAGCCCCGACAGGGCATCCATCTGGAGTGTGGCCGGAGGGCACTTCCCGAAAGTCCTAAGAAGGAGGACTGAGGGAGCAGAACTGACATAAACACCCCAGGAGGCTCCTCTGTGCTCTCAGAAAGGGGAGGTGAGAGGCAAAGGCACAGGGAAGGCTGGCCCCCGGGAGCCATAACGGTGTTCGGAGCCTTTTGCTTCGGCGCAGGTCACCGGTTCAGTTCAAGCTCTGACTGCTGGAAACCGTTCCCACTTGACAGCTGATGGGAAATCAGGTCCCAGCTTTCCGTTGGCTTCCTAAACACATTCGCTGTAATTGCTCTCCTTCCTGGAAGGCTGCTGAGGGCTGGGGAGGGCGACAGGTACAGAACTGTTCCGAGTCCAGGAGGAGATTGTGCGGGGAGTGGGAGGGGGACACAGGAGAGGCAGGCGCCCAGATGAAAGGCGGTTGGGAGGAGGGAGGAAAATGCTTGATTCCTCCAGCCCCTGAACCAGCGGCTAAATGAGTGAGGCTTGAAACAATCCTGACGCTGGCCTTTAGCCAGACTGGCCTGGGGACATTGGGCAGAGAAGTTGGACTGAGTCCCATGAAGAAACTCTGACCCACCAGCCTCTTTGCCTCTAGGCCCCTGCTCCCCCCGCCCCACAACTCCAGTCTTAATCCAGTTTCTGAGCAGGGGAGCATGATTTGTCAGCTGGCTCCCTTATCCCTTGTTTAATCCCTTCAGCTCCTAGGTTATTGCAAAGCTTAGGCTCTTACAAAGCAAAAACTTTGGCTCTTAGGGTTCAGCCATTTTTCTTGTTTTTTTCTACTATATTGTCACCCCTCTCCTGACACAGTGAATGGGGAGGGGGCTTGTCTCTAGGTACGAGGAAGCCTATAGGATAAAAAGCCCCTCAGTTACTCTCTCCAGCTCTCACCCTGCTCCATTTAATTTCATCTATTTTTTTTGACACTTACCCTGGTCTTGGGCTTTTGAAGCCTCCGCCCAGTTAAGCCAGTGAATCCTCCTGTGGGTCCATCAGCTTCTTGTCAAGAAGAAATTCTCCCTGTGGGCAGTTCACAAATTCAAAAACCCTGTGAAGGTCTCTTCTATAGAATGAAACAGGGGACAGCGGACCAGAGATAGAGGAAAGGGCCTGTGAGAAAACTGGCAGGGTCTAATAATTTATGGCTTACCACCTTTTGGTCACAGGATGGGAGATGTGAGAGAAAAATTCAATATAGCTCATCACCCATCATAATAGCCAATGTCATTTCTGTGTAGGTGAGATAATTTATTTGTTTGCATATTGTAGTGATTTTCTGTCACTTTGCAAATGATGTTCCCAGAAAGTTTGCCTAACATGGCAACTGTGTGGGTGTGTTCTCTCTCCCTCTAGAGGTAGAGAACCTGCCTTTGGACCTGGTCAGCCCATAGGAGGATAGGGAAGCTGGGGGGCTAGAGCTTTTGTTAAGCTGAGGAGAAGTTCAGAGTGTGGCTTCCATTTGTCTCTGGAACACAGGATTTGTGCAAAAGCTTCAATGCTGAGATACAGTTCTTTGAGCGTGTGGTCCTGCCAAGGCAGAGGGAGGTCTGGACAAGGTCTTGGGAACCAGCTGCTGCATCCTCGCCATCTTGGAAGAAGGTGGGTGTGTTGTAGGTATTTGTGGGTAAGGTCCGCCTCGCTACACCTGTAGCTCCCCGAGGGCAGTGTCTGAATCACCTCTGTGGACGTCACTCCTACCAGCTGCCAGGCACGTAGTGGGTGTTCAGAAAATGCTTGTTAGAAGAAGGAGGGAACAGGGAGAACAGAGCTCATGTAGTTCCACCTTTTCTGAAGACGACACTTGGCTGCCGTGGCGTATTTTCCGTCAGTTCCTACCTAATCTGCTCTTTGAACTACACTGATGCATGCAGGAAGTCATCAAGGAACATCTTGCTGAGGGCGTGAGAAACTGATCTTAAAAACGGGAACTTAGATCTGAGGGTCCAGGGTTCATGTCCCTGTTCAGGCACCAGAAACCAACCAAAGCAAACTGAAAATTGGAACTTAGGCTACTGTATGATGATAAGGCCAAAGCTGAGTCAGCTGAAAGGATGCTGGCTGTATCTGGAGAACTTCCGGCCCACATCTTGTTTCTCAAGCAACCGGGCCTGTTCCTTGTAGCGTCCATCACTGGCTGCACGGCTGATGGGCTGGGCTAATGAGGCCCATTGGCTTCAGCAGCTGGTGCTGCCCAGACCCTCGGCTGGATTAGCTTTCCCTACCCGGCTTCCTCCTGCATGTCTGGACACCCCTCCCCCCATGACCCTGTCATGTTGCATTTAGGCCCAATCAATAGTCTTTTTAAATAAGATTTGCCCTTTGAAAACCAGTCCTAAGCACTTTGCATTCCTTTGGTCTTTGAAAAGTTCAGTTTTGTTCTATGCTCAGTTCTAAAAATACCCACATGTGTGGGAGGCCCAGGCTGGGCAGTTCAAAGCCATTCCAGTAGGTGAGGGTCTCCAGGGCTTGCAGTGAGCTCACTGGGGTGAATTTAGTCCCCTCACACCTTCAGGGGCAGGCTTCACCCAGCACAGCGTAAGAAAGAGAACGTTCTGTCACCTGGTTGTCTCTACTCCATGGAAGGCAGGAGGGCACCATGACCCTGGAAGTTACTGGAATCCCTGGGTCCAGATGGCTGTGACATGTTTCAAAAAAGGTTTTTTTTTTTTCCTTTCCGAGATGGATGTAGTGTGTAGACAGTATGGATCGCAAGTCAATTGATGATCTTCGGTCTGCGTTTTTGTGTGTGGGTGGAGATCAGGAGTCGATACCCATTCTCTCCGGGGCTGGGATGCTTGATGCACAATTGAGGTTGGTCGTTTGGTTCTTAGCATTCCCGAGATCAAAATGCATAAATGAAAGACTATTTCCTGAATGTGAGTGAAATAATACACTTGTTCCCTTTGCTGTAATTGTCCTAAAGTGCATGGCAGAGGCCTATTCTGTTTTTATTCTGTGTCCTTGGAGAATAAGGGCACGGGGAGATACATGCTGTTGAGACACGAAGCTTTACGCTCTGTTTATCTGATTCTTCTGTCTAATTAAAATTACCTTTTACACTTGATTGGTTTTTAAAGCCTAATATTTGGTAATTAAACCTTCTTTATTCTACCAACTGGGTGACACTTCCCTGAATGATTTAGCTCATGACATATTATCTGCAGAACCAAGAACTGGCTTTCTTGGAGAGCTGCTCTTGAAGAATTTCATGTCTGGGTGGCTGGCCTGAGCACCCACCAAGGAATGTGTGGATAGAATTGCATGAATTCAACTCAGGAATCCATACTGGTATGGGGAGACCCTTGGCTTGAACTGGGAATTAGGAGACGTGATTTAATTCCAAAAGGGCCCATTCTTCTAAAGCCTCCTCAAGGTCTTTGAAGGTGCTCCTTAGCCATGTGTGGGTCAAGCCAAAGAAGGGCGGCAGACGCTGGGGAGAAGCTGGTCTGCCCTGACCATTGCAGTGGGCACTTGGCTCCGCTGGCCTGGGTCTGTGCTGCTTTACAGACTGCTTGGTGGGCAGGATGCTGGAGGATCTTGGGACCCACGGAGCTTCCCAGTTGGACTTGCAAAGACATCAGGTACCACTTATCTCCAGTTGGTCCTTCTTGAGAGCCTTGTCCAAGTCCCAGAGGTTTTTCTTTATCTGGTATCTTCTCAGATGGGAAAGCCTATGGCAAAGCATGCAGGTACTGGAGGGGGTAACAAGGTCATAAGCTTGACCCCTCCTCTTACCTCAGAAGAGTAGACTCTGTTTCCTATTCAGGCTTGCTGGGTTTTTGAAGGACACTGTGGTGTGACCTTTTCAGGGGAAATAAAAGACAGGTGGTTGAGTTACCTTACACTGCTAGAGAGAGGAGGCTGTGAAGGAGATGGCAGCCATTTCACAGACAAAGGATCAGTGTGTTTACCTCTTCTTCCCTGCCTTGCTCCTTCTGCCCTGCCAACACACAAACATGAACATGCGTGTGTACACACACACGCACATGCACATGCACACATGCACGCTCGCACAGATGCAGCCTTACATTTGCAAGGCTGGTGAGTCTGAGCCATCCAGGAGTTCACACGGTGCTCTCATCTGGTCCCTTCTCACCTTGGTGGGGAGACATTCTCTTCCCCGAATCTGGCATGTGAGCTGGAGTTTGCTCAGTGATGGAGGCCCTTCCTGGGAACCCAGTCCAACCACGTAAGGTGTTTTTTATTTGTTTGAGAGTATTTTCATTTTCAGTCTTCTATCTCTACATATGAGTCCAGAGTGATGCTTAAGGGAGGCTGAATTACTGCCACCAACCCGATCTGATTCATCGTGGGGTGATTAGCTTTGCCACCTGACACCAAGGGCTGTGGGACGCATCCTAATGTGTGTGTACTTCCTGTACTGTGAATGCTAATGACTGAGGGGTTTCTTCCAGACTTTGTCTCCTTCCCTGAGGACTCCCCTGGGGAGGAAAACCGGGGCTGTTGAAGTCACACCAGAGTCATTCTGGCAAGTCTGTAAGCTTCCTCAGCATCATGGCCCCGCCTGGAGGTGTGCTTCTGCTGTTGGGGTCCTGGCCCAACTTGACTGTCTTCAGCAGGTAGAGAGGATGGGGCTGGTGTATGAGGACAGCACAGGAAGCAAGGGGCCTTTGAGAGTGACCCCTGAGACTCCATTGTTCTGGGAACTTGCAGCTTCAGTGGTGCTGGGGCGAGCTCACAGGTTTGGGGCAGTCAGAATAGCAGGGTCGCTGGTCCCAGGCTGCATTGAGACCAGAGACATCACCATCATCCAGGAGCTCGGTAGCAAGCAGAATCTCTGACCACAACCCAGGCGTGCCCGGTCAGAACCTGCATTTTAACAAGAGCCCCAGGTGACCAATCGGCTCCCTTACCTTGACAGCTATTTTAACAACAACACTTCTTCCCTCTGAGATAGACCGTACCGAGCAAACGTCCAAATGGGGAGTACAAAGGAAGCAAGACAGCAGAAATTCGCAGCATGGACTTCTGACTCCGGGGTCTCCAGATGGAACCCAGCAGGAGGCAGTGGCATAGACAGTGGCCTGAGAGGACTCAGAGGGAAGGTCTGGGTGGACACACACTTCCTTGACATCTCTTCCTTCCCTCTTCCTTCCCCACAAACCAGCTGCCACTGACCTCACGGGTGCCCACTTCTAGGCGGGGTGATGCTTTTAAAAGACCCAGGGTCCCTAGGAAGTTTATGGTTTGCCCATTTCCCTATTCCTTCTGTGGAATTAAAAATAAAATAACAGTGAACTATAAAAAGCATAATAAAGTTCTAATTCTCCCCTTGATGAATACTTTAATTCTTGCTTTAAAATAGCAAGTGTGATTTTCATGTGTGAGCCCTGGCTTTGCTGGTGCCCCAAGCACATCACAGGGGCATCAGACCCTGCCCAGTGCCCCCTGGTCCTGCCCTCACTGCAGTCGGAGGAGACACTGGGTCCCCGAGGAGATGAAGGTCCCAGCTCTGTGATCCCCTCTTGGTGACAGAGTCACTTATTAGTAGATTAGGGTCTGGAAGCTGGTTTTGGGGTTCCACCTGCTAAAGCATTCCTCCTCAGGCCTCAAGTAATCCCAGGTCTGTCTCAGCATAGCGGGTGCCCCAAGGGAATCATGCAGCTAATGTCAGCTTCCAGGGCTTGACCCAAGCTGGGACCTGTTTTGAGTTTACCCACGTCATAGCGTCTAGATGCTGATGAAAAGCAGACCCGACTCAGACTTGAAAAAAGCCAGCTTGCCCTTCAGCCACCAGCATCTGACTTGTGCTTTCCAGAGGTCAGAAGGACACATGGGCTCCCTGACGGACCCACAGGAGGCCTACCCCAAGGAAGGGGTCCCCGGCAGACCCATTCAGAAGGTCAGCACAACCAGGAGGGAGCGGGAGAAGCTGCCCCCCACAAAGGCAGTCCCCAGCCTTCACTCCACCGCTCCTTCTTTCTCGGCACTGACTGGAGGTTGGGACTCGAAAGACTGAGGAGGGGGTTGCTTTCGACTTGTCAGTCAGTTTTGGATAAACATCCTTCTTGTCCGTGCTTAAAGCGCCAGCTTAATTACCACAAAGTCTTGCTGGCAGTATGTTCCCTTTCTCCAAATTCTATTGCTTTGTTCGTTTGTTTTAGTTTAGTTTCAGTTAAGAGGGGTGTGTGTGTGTGTGTGTGTGTGTGTGTGTGTGTGTTTGTGTGTGTCTAAGAGTGTACCCATGCTTTCTGCTCTGCCTCCCACCATACCCGGCAAGGAGGAGGTGGTCAGATCAACATGATTGCATTTGGTGAAGGATTTGTAATGTCATCAAATCATGTGATTCCCTGCTTCAGAACGTGGAAATCTGAAACTCTCCCCACTGCCTTAGAGATGTTACTCTGGTAGACCTAGGAGTTCCCTGAGCTTTTAGAAGTCCTGTGACTTCTTCAAAATGACCAAGAAACTGTGCAACACTATACGATTGCAAAACTCTTTGGCCATAACCTTCATGGTTCTCCTTCAAGGCAACAGTTTCTCACTAAAGCTTTGAACTAAAGCAGTTTCTCATTCTACTCTTCATTGGGTGGTTACAACATTCCTGCTTAGCTGTTCTACTTTCATTCATTAATTTAATGCCATGGTGGCCTATGAGTTGGCTCTACTGTTATCCCCATCTTACAGGTTAAGTAACTGTGGTCACCCGGCCAGTAAGTGGGGAAACAGAGATTTGGACCCAAAGAAGTCTGTGGAAGAGCCAAGCTATTGACAACTATGCTGTCTGCTAAGGCTATATGGAGCCCTTCTCCCTTTTTTTTTTTTTTTCAAACCTCTGCTTTGACGTTTTCGCAGGGGAGGGAGACTCCTCATGTCGTATGTGGTAGAACAGGTTTCTGAGTGTGAGGTGAAGGTTTGGGGTAAAACATCTCTGTTCCTTCCAAGTGTCTAGGAGGGGTTTCCTTCTCTCCAAGGGGCATGACGATCTCCAGCTCCTTTGGTTAGCAAAAATAACAAGACTGGCACCTTCCTTTAGGTCAAAGTGTTTTGGTAACAGAAATAGGCAGCCTCAGTGAAACATTCCCCTGACTTCCAAGTTAGAGAACAGTTTTGCTCAAAGTTAATCAAAACCCCAGGGTGAGAAGGGATCTTTTGTCCAAATCCCCATCTAATTTATGGGTCCCTTTTAGAACCTCGTACCAAGCATCATGTTGTATTTTGGTTTATCTTTTAATCAATCAAAAGTGGCCCTGTGCTTGTTGACACCTCCGGTGATTAAAATAAGAAATCTTTTATTCCCCTGGTTCTGAATCTTCCAACGGGCTTTCTTTCCTTGTCTCTGTCTTTTCTCCTCTCAGAACCTATTTGTCTGCTCGACATGAACATCCAGGTTAATTACCTCCAGCTAGAAATCCCTTCTTTCAACTACAGAATGATTAACTCTGTAAATTTGAGTTGACCCATCCCCAAGTCAGAATTTTGAAATCATCTTTTTCAGCCACCCTTTGGTGGACACCGTTCCGTCTGCTGACTTTTCTTGGGAGCTCCGTTACGTCATCCATTTTCCTTTTTTTTTTTTTTTTAAGATTTTATTTATTTATTTGACAGACAGAGATCACAAATAGGCAGAGAGTCAGGCAGAGAGAGAGGGGGAAGCAGGCTCCCTGCAGAGCAGAGATCCCCATGCGGGGCTCGATACCAGGACCTTGGGAATCATGACCTGAGCCGAAGGCAGAGGCCCTAACCCACTGAGCCACCCAGGTGCCCCACATCATCCATTTTCAAAGGCCATTTATACACAGGCCATGTATACACAACCAGAACTGTTTAATTGCTGCTTCTCCTCTTTAGGCTTTTATGGCCCACGGAATAGGGTCTTTTGCACCCTATTGGAAGAAATTTCTCAGGCGTGTAGCATTCTATTTTTACCTCCTAGGCCTACCTCAGAGTCCAAATGTCAGCATATTATGGAAGGAGGGCTGGGCTAGAAGCCAAATGACTGAAGGAGTCCTAGGTTGGATTCTGCCCTGGGACCTTAGGAATCCAGGTTTCATCCTCAGGAGAATGGGCATTCTGCCAGCCCTGCCCTTGTTACAGGACTGTTGAGAAGCTCACTCACATAGGGAAAGCTCATGAAAGAAAGCACTTAGGAGACTGTAATACAAAATGGCGAATATAAGACCAACGCTCTGAGTGCCCAGAATGGTTATGAAGTGGGCGCACTTGGAGATGATGGGGAGCAGAGAGCAAGAGAACCCCAGACTCTCCACCCGACAGTTGATTCTTGTCTACCTTAGTGTGTGTCTGCAGAAGGCTGGGAGCGGTTGAGATTAAGTTGCCTCAGAGCTGAGCATTCCTGTCAGTCAGACGTGTCAGTCAGGGAGTTTCAAAGCAACAGGGGGGAGAGAATGAGCTGACAGTCATTTGTACAAATTTATGAACACTAATTAAGCTTCCAGTTTGTAAATAGCACCAAAGATAGTCGAATGTGAACCTTACCTGGGCCGTTTCAGAAGGTGGCGTTACCCAGGGGATGTCACTCCAACCACCACTGTGCATTGCCTCCAGTGACTCTGAACACTGCCAGGCACTTTTTCTTCAACAGGACTGGCTCTCAGTTGGATAATATCCTACCAAATTGTGTTTTTCTTAGGATTTTTATAAATCTGGTACTGTCCTAGTTCTAAGAGCTTCTTCGTAAAGAAGTCTTCATAGATTCTCCCTTTGTTCCCTTCAAGACTCTAAATTAGTTTATTCTTGCTTTGAAATCCTATTTTTTTGGGATTTTTTTGGAAAGAATAGAATTTCATAGGAAATTCATGAACCAAAATTCAGCCAAAATTGCACATAGTGCTTATATAATGTAATAAGTAGTCCAGTGGATGAATATTTTATTTGTATTTCTTTGAAGAATACAGTCTTTTAGCTACCAATAAATCTTAATTTTGAAAAGAAATCCCTTATTATGGAGTTAACTTTTCCCTCTATGGTCATCAATACCCTTTGGGGAAACCCACCAAGTTACTAATTGGTGAAATCAGAGCTGAGACCCTCCCAAAAGGCAGAGGCGTCCTCTTCCCCAAGAAGTAGAAAGTAAAGAGGAGAGGGAAGAAGCTGCTTCCATGAACATAGGCCCCTGAGGGATTATTTTGGCCAATTCTTCACTTCTAGTCAGGATTCCTCATTCCTCACTCCTTCCTGTGCAATAGCTATAGGTTGAGGGCATGCCGGTAGATGTTTCACAACCGGCTCTCTGGAAAGAAACGTGTGTGTGTGTGTGTGTGTGTGTGTGTGTGTGTGTGTGTGTGTGTCTACACACACTTACTATATGTTTTACTGCTATAAAAGATGTGCAGTGCACAATTTACCACGTAATAGTACTCTTTTCCTTTGAAAATCTAACTTGATTCTCACAGTATGCTTTTGTTGATTTTTGCCAGAATTTGTGTTTGGAGCTAACATAGGGTTTGTCATTCACAAATGAGCCTAGTTCTGCTATCGGTGTTGGTTGGTATTTTTATTTACATTAACAAGTGAGACAAACCTGAAACAAGAAAGCTGTGTGTTGGTCCCCAGCACGTGTCACAATTCCCAGAGGCCTCCAGTGGGTGTTCAGCCAGTCCTCTGCTTTGACCAGGAGAACAGAGAAGAAAACACATTTATGACCTGAGAGAGAAAAGATCACTGGGAGAATTGAGATTTGTCAAATTTTATACATTCCCATAGTTTAAAAAAATGGTGTATAGGCCTGTCCTACAACACAGCAGTCCTCTAGCTTTTACTGTCCATCTCCTCTCACTAGAGAGACCACATTCGACTGATTTAGCTGATTTAGGAGGCACGCAGCTCCATACCTCTAAATAATAGGCTTAAATTTAGGTTATTTCTTGATCTGGGGTCTTAAACACTATTGACTTCTCACTGTGGTAGGTGAGGAATGGGCTCTTGCGTGCTCCATGCTTCCGGCCGCCTCCCACTCCACTCCCTACTAGACATGCCAAGACGGGCCTTTTTTTTTTTTTTTTTTTTTTTTTAAGATTTCATTTATTTATTTGACAGAGATTACAAGTAGGCAGAGAGGCAGGCAGAGAGAGAGGAGGAAGCAGGCTCCCTGCTGAGCAGAGAGCCTGATGCGGGGCTCCATCCCAGGACTCTGGGATCATGACCTGAGCCGAAGGCAGAGGCTTTAACCCACTGAGCCACCCAGGCGCCCCAAGACGGGCCTTTCTTTCCTTCTGTTCTTCCAATAGTTTTACATTTTGATTTTACTCAAATCAATATTCAGTGCTTATATTATATGGTAATACCCATGATACTCATGGCTAAGTCTTTACTTTTCCTTTCATGCACATTTTTTTCCCCTCGAAGTTTTGTTTTGTTTGGGTTTTCTACTTATATTTAGATTACATTATATCCTTTTACATTAGCTTAGTTTCCTCTGAATTTATCACTGTTTCAACCGCGAACTCTCTGTCGGTTGTCTAAATGTTGTCTCTACATCTGAGATGCTTCCACTGTCCCACTGATGTCACCTTCTTTGAAAAGTCTTTCCTGGAGTGCTCTGCCCTGCTCTGACCTGGATGGACTACTCTCTGAAATCCTGGCCCTTTCCTTTGCCTCTTCTGTGTTGGACCTCTCTCTTCCAGTGTCCCGCTGACACCAGTAGAACTCACAGGCAGGCAGCTTCCTGAGAATAACAGGGAGAGAAAACATTTGAGACCTTGTATATCTGACAAAACCATGATTTTACCTTCATATTTGATTAGTAGTTTCTCTGAATATAGAGTTGTAGGTTAGAAGTCATTTTTCTTCAGAAATTTGAAGGCATCACTCCATTTCTTTCTAGCTTCTGGCATTGCAATGGAGAAGTTCAAAGCCATTCAGATTCATAATCTTTGGAATGGGATCTGGTTTTTTTTTCCCCTCTCTGGAAGTTTATTTGATTGTGTCTCTTTCCTCTATATTCTAAAATTTCATGACACTGGGCCTTCTGAATTTATTTTAGTATGGTTTTATGGACTCCTTTAATCTGGAAATTCAAGTCTCTCTGTTAAGGGACATTTCCTTAAATTATTCTGTGCTTAATTTCTTTCCCCTGTGTGTGTGTGTGTGTGTGTGTATTTTGTTTCTTCTTCTGGAACTCTTATTATTGGCGTGTTGAGCTTCCTGGATTTGTCATTTACTTTTCTCATCTTTCCTCTCCTGTTTTCTGTGTCTTTATCTTATAAGCCCTCTGTTGACTTTATCCATTTCTATTATAATATTTTTAATTTCACCAGTTCTGTTTTGGTCTTTTAGTGTTCTTTTTTTGTATTATCCAGTTCTTGTTTTCATAAACACGATTTATCTTCTTTTAGATCTCTCAGGATATTAAATATATTCTGAATATAAAAGTTTTCCTTACATAATTCCTATTAGGTTGCTTTTATCCCATTTGTTTGATTTTTTTTTTCCATTTGTTTGATTTGATTTCCATCTTTCACTTTACAGATTTTCTTCAGAGCAGAGGGCTTAGACTCGGGCTACAGGCTCTGAGCTTGTCACTGGGGCCTGTTACCTGAGAACTTCAATGTAGGCTATGGCTGCGTTATTTTGTTGAACCTTGATGTCAGTATCTTTAGATCTTTCCTCTTGCACTGTTTCAAATCCCCCTTGGGAAAGCTCTCTAGGTCTCCTGCTTTTAGGAATAGACCTAGTGGCCATGTTTATAAGAACCAAATAGAAAGACGGTTGGAGGTATCAGCCTTTAGGAAGCAGATGGTCTCTCCTTTCCTCCTTGCCCTCCTCCTTGAGTTCTGCCTGGTGTCCCTGGCACTGCGGGGGTCTCCATTTCTCTCAGTCCAGAGAACAAACCCACTCTCCTTCCTGCTGGTGATAGGCAAGGGCTTTGTGGATTTTGATCGAACTTCTTTGCAGAGCTCCTCTTCCCTCCCACACTCCTAGAAGTAGGAGAGCCAATTCCTCACACTTTTGAGGGGTTCACACTTTTCAGGGGTCCGTGCCCTGTCAGCTAAGAATACAGATTTCTCAGATCTGTTAACTCAGCTGGCGGTCAGTCTGGTTCTCCACTTGCTGCTCAGTTTCCGAAATGCCGTGGCTGTTGTCTGCTTTCCTGTTCTCTTTGTCCTTGTGTGTTTATACCCTCCTTTGCTCCCATGGCACTTCCGTGCACGTTTATTTCATGGCACCTCTTTTTGTGTGTTATAGTTCGTTGTAAATCTGTCTACCCAAACCTTGGGAGAAGGAGCTCCTGCGCATCGTGCACATTTAATAGCCCTTAGTACCTAGCAGTGAGAGATGGCCGTGTACTGAAGTGCGTCCACCCAGAGGTCAGGCCTGAGGGCCCACTGGTATGGGGCACTGAGGCTCAGACACGGGGTGAGGGGGCGTCTGCCCTCAGGGAGTTTGTGTTTGGGTGCTGTTTTCCTCCCTCCGGCTGTAAAGATTCTGGTGCTGACTGTTGGCGTCTCAGTGGCTAAACAAAGAAGTGACAGCTCTAATCATGAGCTTTCTTTGTCCTCTTTATTAGAACAGAGACGTGGAGAGAGGTAAAAGATGGGTGGGACACAAAGAGACCCAGTGTTCTACAGATGGATGGCAGAGGGAGGGGGAACGAGGTTGAAAGTCAGACGGTCTCCATCCCCTTCCCATGGTCTTCTTTGCCCTCTTTTATATGAAAGGCTCTTTCCTGATTATAACGTAATTCAAACACAATGTGGAAGTTTGAGAAATGAAGAGAAGTTAAAGAAAAAACTAAACTGATAATCCTATCACCTTCAAATGAAATGTTCTATTACAGTTGTGTGTATATATACATATAAATGTATATACACATATAATTTAATAACATTGAAATAATGAATAACATTGAAATAATGAATGAATGTATAATATATGCTTTTATACTCAACATTACATTGTGAGCTTTTCTTATATCATTGAATTTCCTTTGAACACGTGATTCTTAATGAATGCAGTATTCTATGTAAATATAATTTGTATTTTAAATTCTTTTGGCACTTTTTAATTTGCATTATTATAGACAATGCTTTAATTAATAATCTCTTATATGCTGTACCATTTTAACCCATTCCTTATTATTTCTTTAGAATTTATGGAAATGATTTTACTAGTTTATGGAAAACAGACATCACTAAAAATCTTTTTTTTAAATATTTTATTTATTTATCTGAGAGAGAGAGAGACCTACAGAGAGAGCATGTGAGTGTGTGAGTGGAGAGAAGAACAGAGGGAGAGGGCGAGAAGAATCTCAAGCAGGTTGTACACCCAGCGCAGAGCCCACCTTGGGTTCCATCCCTTGACCTGAGATCATGATCTGAGCCAAAACCAAGAGTCAGACATTTAACCAACTGAGCCACCCAGGCGCCCAAATGTTGCTAAAGATCTTAACGCATATTATCAAATTGCCAAACAAAAAAATTATGTATAGTACCCCCAGCAGAAGATAAGAGACTATTTCTCTAGTCCCTTACATAAAGTGTGTGTGTGTGTGTGTGTGTGTATTTCAGAAGCAAATTTCGGGGTGCCTGGGTGGCTCAGTGGGTTAAGGCTCTGCCTAAAGCTCAGGTCATGATCCCAGGGTCCTGGGATCGGAGCCCCACATCCTGCTCTCTGCTCAGCCGGGAGTCTGCATCCCTTCCTCTCTCTCTGCCTGCCTCTCTGTCTATTTGTGATCTCTGTCTAAATAAAATCTTTAAAAAAAAAAAAAGCAAATTTCATTTTTTAAACTTGCATTTCTGTATTTGGTTAAACTATCACCCTTCCTATTTATTTTAGATATTAAGTAACTTTAAACATTTTCTGTTTTGTTAAATTTGGCCCCATTAAATATTTTGAGGTTTATTATTTGATTGTCAAGAACTCTATATATCAATGTAATCAACCTTTTGTTGTGTCTTTTCCTTCTCTTTATTGTTTCCCTTTTTCTTTTGTTTTTACATCTTCTGACAGAGAAATTAGTAGTCTTTGTATGATCAAAACTATCTTTCTTTCTTTGCAATCTCTTCTTGCTTATACTAAGAAGGTATGTTAAGTAGATTTCCAGAACAGAACACGAGTAAGCTTATTTTTCAAAATGCCATGAGCTCAGTTACCACTTATCAGGCCCACATTTACCTGGAATTTGAAGGCTGGCTCAGATAATGGGTGGGAAGATGAGGCCTTTCAGAACTCTGGTCCCCTCTGCTGTGTCCATTCTTCCCGCTGCCACTTTCACACCGAGCACGTGCTGACAGAACCACAGACATTGCCAAAGCTGTCATCAGATCTCTAACCCATGAAAATACCATGGCAGCTCCTTGAGTCGCTCTAGCCCACATCCACCTTCATTTGAAAGTCCCAGGATCCTCCCCAGAAGACTTGCTGAAACAAGAAGTTGCAAAGACTGCTCCAGGCACCAGCTGACAGCAGGGCTGCAGCGAGTCATTTTTCTCTCCTTGTAGCTACCTAATGAGTAATTGTCATGCCTTCCCCCAGACTGGGGCTAGGAGATGAGTGGTGTTCCTTGGAGTTATGTCCTTTCATCTCGCCTGTTTGACATCCCTGTTGACAGGACACGAGATGCTGGGCCAGATGGCACTGGGCACATTACACAGATGAGTGGCAGGACTCCAGGTGTGCCGCGTGGGGGAGGAGGCAGGGGAGACACCGGGCATTTCATCACTGGAGTATACTAGAAAGAACAGTTCCAGCTGGGGTCTGTCTCTTTTTGAGAGCCTGAGTGATTAATGTTCTAAACAGATCCTGAGATGCCTGTTTTACGAAGGGCCAGGAAAAATGAATGTGTGCATCCTAATGACTTCATCTTCTGTTATGAAGAGACATAAGGTGACCAGTGATCCTGGTTTGCCTGGGACCAATGGGCTGCTCAGGACATTGGACGTTTCTTTTCAGAATCACAGTAGTCCTGGGCTAAGATAGTCGGTCTGCTTATCTCGCTATATGGTTTTGGTGATGTGTGTGTCTTGCTGAGCCCCTGTCTCCTGACATTTACCCCTGCTCTGCCCTTAAAGAGTTGAGTAAGGATCACCAAAGATATTGGGAAGCAGAACAGTTTATGAGTTGTATGACCTTGATCAAGTTTCTTAGCCTCTTTAAGCTTGATCTTACTTTCTGGTCCTTACAGTGGGATAATACTAGTGAAAACCTTATCAGATTACTGTGAGAATCAATTGAAAAGTTAAGAAATAAATGTAAATTCCTGATCATAGTACCTGGCACCTGGTAGCCCCTGTGAAATGTTAGCTATGGCTCTCATTACCAGAGTAGTAGAACATTGTCAAAAATAGGCTACTCCGCTGTCATTATTACTGGAGGAATCCTTGGATTTAGGAAAGTCAGTTCTGCCCTCTTGGTGTTGGATTGCCCACATATCCAGGAGCCAGAAGTCTCAGAAGGCCAGTGTGCCCAATGGCTTCCAGTAGAACCTTCTGGAGGCTGGGCCAATGACAAATCAGGAGCCATACTCTAAAGTTGACCATAGAGATGACTTCTTTTCCCTCTGGATATGTGTTCAAGAAGTTACAAAAAAGAATGTAATGTTTCTACACTTCATTAAAAATTATATGTGTATCTTACCACGGTATGCTAGAACCAACTCATAGGAGCTCAAAAGAACCAATTGTTAGTATCTCTTCCCAAGTTCATGTTCAGTGACATCACACTGGCAGCTTGAAATCTGCCAAGTGGAAGTATTTATCATGGAAATTGGCAAATACTACAAGTCAGGGCTTTTTGTTTTTATTAACAGGGAGCCACTTGTTAAACATTTATGGGCACCCCACTTTGTGGACGGAAAGATACAGAGGAAGGCCTGGTTACTGCTGGGTGGGGAGATCAGTGATTTCTTTGCTTATCTGTATTTTCTAAGTTTCTAAAAATTAACATGCATTACTTAGGTAATTTTTGTTTTAATTTAAAAAAAAAGGAGGGCTTACTCTGGTAGCATTGTCATGATAAGGGACAGGAACAGGCAAACCAATTTCAAGGTTATTCTGACCAGCCTGTGAGCACACACAAGCCCCCCCCGGGATTGGGTAGTGCTGAAGCAAGGAGTGGAGGGCATTGTCTTAAGATTTCTGGAAGAGGCCACCCTTGAACTTCAAAAACCCTCAGTCCTTTTCAGGTGATAAACCTGTGGAGAATGGACATTTGGGCAATATTTTTATACAACCGACCCCCCAAAAAACTAGAAACAGAGGTCACGGGAATGGACTCTCTGTGGGTGTGAACATGATTGCCAACATTCATCCTGGCCAGAATTTCAGATCCTTTCCTGACCTCATTATTATTGAAGCTGATGACAAAAAGCAGAATGGCTGGACTGGAATGTCTTTGTCCTTGTGAGTCCCGGGGGCTCCCAAGGGGATAGATCAAGCCAGTGACAGAGCAAAAGACCTAAGCAGACAAGATGCATTATTTATTTTCATAGCACGGTGGCACCTTGTGCGGTGCCTGGCTCGGAGGGAGCGTGTGAGTGAAGGATGGCGTGGCCCCTGTGTGTGTGTGGCTACGTGTTGAACAACCAACTTTACAAAGGAAAAACTTCCTAATTGATGGCATTTGCTGAAATTTGTGGTTTAATCCTCTCCTTGTGTCCAGTTTCAGCCTATGAGTGTGAAGTCGATGAACTTGGGGTTAGGAAGACACAAACACAATTAGCTTCTTCAGAGCTGGTTCCAGCATATCACTGGCCCGTGTGGTTCTCAGGCTTCCATGACCACCACCATGAGCCTCTCTGGCTGGACCTACCCTTCCCTTCTGCTTTGCCTAGCCCTGCAGTCATTGCAGACCCTCATGATGACTGCTATGTTCAGAAGTCAAGGGATTGACCCCAAATAGGGAAATTATTAGAAATATTGGATTAAGGTTGTGGGAAATCTGGGTTGTATTCATGGCTGACTATAAGGAAGTCCCAGGATATCCCTGGTCCCCGTCCCTTCGCCTGTCATCTATAGATTAGTGTGCTCTACCCCCTGAGGTGGCTAAGAGGGCAAGATAGAGAAGCTGGTACTGGGGAGTAGTTTTCAGGGTCCTTGAAAGTAGGCCTGGAACCCCAAAGGAAGCCACTTCTCTCTCTCCCCCTCTCTTTCTCCTCTCTCACCGCATTGCCCTCCCCAGATTGGCCTGAGTCCTATTATATAGGAATAGAATCCCAAACTACCTTCTTAGTGCCCTAGGATTTGGGGCTAAGGTTTCAGGAACTTTGGGGTGGGGGGTGTGCTGAGACAAAAAAAAATAAGTTGTAGAGCAAAGCCCTCAACACAGATATGAAAGGGACAGCAGGACAGTGCTCTTAGCCCTGCTGCCATGGTCTCTGACCTGTCAGGCGGGACCAACTGGTTTCCCTGCAGCAGAGGTGCTGTGAGACCCTCCTCCAGGGGCAGCCAGGTCTCCAAAGACTGATAAACATGGGGGCTGAGCCTGGTTTGATGGGGAAACACCTAATTTCCTGATTTATGAAGCACTCAGTTTTATTAGCTATCCTATTTTATTAGGCTTCATTCATGGCCTGGGAAAACCCATATCCTTGTGGCTTTCAATGCCCAGACCTCATCCAAGCAGAGAGATCCCATCATCTTGGGGCCTCTCACTGGGCGAAAAGCTGACCCTCAAAGTGCATAGAAGGATGATAGCATCTATAATAATTATAATAACACTGTTTTGGTGGCTGCTACGGACCTGGTCCTGAATTGGTGCCTTGTCTGTCATCTGATTCTCAAAGCATGACCCCATTATATAGATGAAGAAATCAAGGTTGGCAAAGCTTTGCAGCTTGTCTCATGTCATGCAGCTAGAAAGTGGTGGTGCAAGATCCATAACCAGATCGAATGACTCCAGAGCCCATTGGGAGGCCCGCCGTGGATTCTTGAAGCTAGGAAAAGGCAGACAAGTGTGCTCCTCCGCCTCCCTGGGTGGCTGGGCCCCTTCAAGCTAATTGCTTAGGCCCCCCACACCCCACTTCCCCTCACCATTTCCTCTTTCGTTTTGTAGTCTAGAGACACAGTAGGGTATGGCTCCAATAGCTTCTGTATTTTAAAGACTAATGTCATTTCAGCCGTACCTCATCCTCACCAGTACCAACCTTGTCTCTCTCTCTCTCTCTCTCTCTCTCTCTCTCTCTCTCTCTCTCTCTGTCTCTCTCCTGAAACACGGATCCAGCAGGATCCATGTTTTCCCTTGTCACATGGATTAAGGACTATAAGTTGCTCCACAACATACTGGGCGACTGAAAAAAGGCAACCCTCTGCTCAGCTATTAAAATAACCATCCCTCCATAATGGATTAGTTATTTCAGCAATGAGGCCCATTTGAAGGGAGATCATGAGATAATTGACTGTCAGACAGTTGAGCAATGTTAAGGTCAATTGTAGTGGAGGTCAATTCATTTGAACAATGGGCTTACTCTGACAGGCCTCATAATGTTGATAATAGTAACTGGGGTTTAATGGAAATGTTCAATGATGTTAGAGAAGAACGAACCATTCGATGTTCCAATTAAAGTATTGTCTAAACCCAGAAGGTTTTGGAGATGGTTTGGTCATAGCAAAGGCAAAATCCTCGGCTAGGGAAAACCGACTTTAAAGAACAGCTGGATTTAATGTCAAAGGCAAATGATTTTCTTTCCCCCTTTACCGATTGACTTGAATTTACACTGTGCAGACCGTGATTATTCCCTGACTCTGTATTTATAGCTTCTCATTTGCATTTTCCAGAATAATTAAGAATTTAACCTAGAATGGGCCATTTTTGAGTAGAGGTGAATGCTTTCTGATTTTTAAATGAACCGTCTAAATTAGATACTAAATATACATTGTATTCTCCTTGCCTCCTGCTTAAAGTCCTTCTAAACTTCTGGACTCATTACTGGAACCCAATGGGAGAGATCGCTCACTCCATCCTGAAGTCTGTCTTTGTCTGGGAGTGGGCTCTGATGCATAGAAGACAATCTGTTTCACAAACGTGACCTTCTGCCTGTGGCTGTGGGGAGCCAGGGGACAAGCCAGCGGTCTCTTTAATGGGGGCACCGAGAGACTCTCCAGCAGACAATAGAAAGGGAAGCTGCTTTATATTCTTAACTTAAATTCCACCAGAAATCATTTCCAATCTACTTTCTTTGCTTGCCAGGGCTGGTTCTTGGCTTGTAAAGGATTTACTTCCCCAGAAAGAGTGTGACTGCACACCCCTGAGTAACGGTGCCCTCCAGGTTCAGCTGAGAAGCAGAGAGCTCATTCTCAGCAGCACCTGCTTCTCTGGGCAAAACATCTTCATCCTTATCATTGCCCCCCATTTGGCACAGGAGGGGTGAGGTTTCAAGGGTTAAGAAACGTGCTCACTTAAAGTCTATTCACTCTTACTCTCTACTGTGCTACCTCCCATGCTTATAAATGGGGCCCGATATCTTGTTTTTCCAGCAGCGGGAGCCCACGTCTGCTTCCCTGAGTTCATTCTCTGTTGGTGGGTAAGGGGTACTCAGGTCCCTGCAGCTGTCGGATTCTGCAGCTTAAGATTGAAGTTCTTGAGAGAGAGGAAGTGTTCTCCCCGGGGAGGTGGGCCCTGTGTCCCCTGGCAGGCGTGAACAGAGCTGCGGAGATTATTCAGCAGAGCTGGCTAGAAAACCTACAGCCACAGACAGTTTTTTTCTTTTTTTCCCCTTAGAACAGAAGGGAAAGAGAGGGTGCCATGAGGCTCTGGTGGGGAGTAGCCATGAACATGGCCAGAAGCTCCTTCAGAGTCTAGGGAAGGAGGCAGGGCGTGCTGAAGTGTGTTGAGGACAGCTCACTGGTCTTACTGTAGGTTAGTGAGTTGTCTGCAGTGTTCTCTGCGGGGTTGGATTACGGGCTTCCAAACACTCCTTCTCCCTGCCACAAAAACGAGCAGAGATCCCAACATCCACGTGTGTAATGTTTCTTGCCGAGAGGCAAGTGCCAGCCAGATCGGGTAACCCCGGAATTCATGGGCACTCACCTGAACCCGGGTACAGGTCAGACTAGTTAGCAAGGATCAAAGGGGGAGGGCTTTATGGAATCAGATGGCTCCGTTTTGCCGCTGAATTCCAGCACGTGGGCCAGCCCTGAGAAGGCTGGGCCTGGGGTGAGGTTCTGCACTGGGGGAGCTTGGCTAAGGGTCCTACTGCTAATACCTGCTGACACTTAGCAGTCCCTTAGCCTGTGTCAGGTGTGGCAGCTAAGACTCAGATGTGCGTTTGCTCGCTTCATCCTTACCCATTAAGAATGCAAGTGCTATTATTATCCCCATCTCCAAATGAAGAACCGCGGCTTTAAGGGGTAAACAGCTGGCCAGAGGTCACCCAGATCGTAAGTGCTGGAACTGACACTCTCACCTGGGTTAGTCACTCAGACTCCAGAGACAGGCTGAGCAAATGGAAAAGTGGGGGGCAGGGTGGGGGGTTGGGGGGTGATGAAATGAGAGGAGATTTTGCCCACTACACATTTGCCTTGAGTTGTTCTGGCATTCTCGTGACTATATGGAAAAAGATTATATATATATATATATTCCCAAAATGGACTGACTATATTTACCATAACTTTCATCCCATGGTTAAGGCTCTCAGACAAGATTCTCAGTGAGAATGGTGATTGGCCATTGCTGTGTGGGCTTCTGTTCATCTAGAAGGCTGGTATAATATTCACAGCTGGCATAAAGCAACAATCAAAGCCAGTTTTCCAATACCAAGGAGGAAAACAAAAATAAAATTCATACACGTTCAATGAACAGGTCTTTAATGAATTAGGTCTTCTGTTCGGAAGACCTAAGTAACTCTCCTTTAGGATTCATATTCCCATTTTCTGGCTAGACAAAACGAGGCCAAACATCTTGCTTAGGCTGAAAGTAGGAGTAGAATGGTGACCGAGGAAAATCCTCTAGCTCAGTCACCCTTTCTGTGACAGGGGAAAAAAAATGACTTTACCTCCAGGAGAATGACAGGCAGGGGTTTAAAAAAAGTCCTTTGATACTCCCTTTGTTTTGGCTTCAAACATGCTGTTGATAACAGCTGTTACCAGTGTACAGTGTGTTTATTGTTGAGTAATTATGTTTTGCCTTCATATTGGCAAAGCTATTATTTGCACTCTTAGGAGCAGTGGACATCTTGTGTGCACAAATGAATTAATGTGACAATGGCTTTTGACTTTGGAAGCAGTGACTTATTAATACTTTCGTCTGCAGTGTTGTTAAATAAATACTCAGATCTGTTCATCATGTGCCTATCACTAATAAGTTCCTCCAGCCACACATTCCACAAGACTGTGCAACCTGAAGGACCAGATTATAGAAAAAAGAGAGAAATTATGGACATCTCTCTTATTATGATTTGGAATCCTGTCCAAAAGCCAGAGCATTTCTGATTTCCTGCAGTCAGATTGGTCAAACCCAGACATTGGAAACTCCCTAGAGAGGATGTCCAAGGGGAGACTCCTGCATTCTCTCCATCCCTGGAAAACTAAATCAGAACGACATTCCTCTCCTTCCACCTCCACATGCTCACACACACGTGCATGTACCTACATACTCATGCTCGTGCATAACACATGCACACACACGCATGTCCAGGGATCTTTTATTTCTGTAGAACTTCCTAAGTACCTGGGGGAGGGCCCAGTCACTAGTGTTGCTCGGCTGTTTTATTATTACCTACCATCTCTTGGACACCAGGCACCCTGTAGTTAGCTAAGTCACCCACTAAATTTTCTAAATGGAAAGGCAGACAGGAAACCCAAGTTAGGTGAAGGATGATGGATATTTTCAAGGAGCACAATAATGAATAAAGAAGTCTTGTGTGAGGGTCCTGTAGCCTTGCATGCAAATTGGCTGACTTCAGAAAAGAGATGAGGCTGGTGAGCAGGGAGGAGACAGCTCAGACTCACAGAGGAGGAGATGGGACATGAAAGGGTCCCACTTGGCAAATATTCTAGCGCCTTCATTATGTGCAAAGTGGAATGTGCTTTGCAAAGTCAAATCGTAGGATGACGCATGCCAAGTGTATATTAAAGGGCAGTGGTTTCTATGCTTTTGAAGGGGCCTTGTAGGGCATAGTAAGAACAAAAGGAAAACAAGCTTTGCTTCCGAGACTCTTCCAGGGAAATCTGAAATGTCCAGAAAATGGGAAACTTGAAGGTCTGATGGAGGAGGGACTGCATTTTGGCTGAAGTCTCTTTAAGTAGGAGAAGAAAGAGCAAGAAGCTGTAGAGGTCAGGAGTTGCTCACCCATGGGGATGGGAATGATGAACAAGGCAGGAGTAGAGCCCATGGGGAGAGGAAGAAGCCCAGGAGAGTGCCAGGGGCCCCGATGCAGATGCACAGATGGATGGAGCAGAAAGAAGCCCAAGGAGGCCTGGTACACATGATGCAAATCCTGCTTTCTCTGATGCATCTTCTGGGCATGGGAGCCCTGGGCCAAGTTACCCTCCCAGCCACAACTGGGACAAGCCTCATCCTCAGAAAAGGCCTACACAGTGCCTTGTTCATTGGGAACCATGGTTGAACCATTAAGCTGAAGTGAGTGCCTACCCTCTGGCCAGCAGGGAGCTGTTCCTCTAGCCAATGTTAAACCCCAAATCGACCAACTCCTTCTTGTTCCCTAAATAAGAGTATTCTGGGTTAGGAGTAAATATTGAATGTTTTCTCAAGTGCAAAGCATCAAGACCTAAGGCAGACCCTGTCTGTCCAGTACTCAGAACCTTCTAGATCAAGGATCAGAAACTCTGGCTGGCACACCAGAGTTTTTACATGTCAAGGGGTTGTTGAAAACAGCAGTAACCAAAAACAAATGAAAAATAAGCCACAAAGACTGAATGTGGTTTTCAAAGCCCAAAATATTTAGTGTCTGATTCTTTATAGAAGAAGTATGCTGACTTCTGTTCTAAAGGATTCCAGCTCATTTAGGAAAAATCCAAAGTTTATTATGGCTTATAGGTGGTGCTGACAGATCTGACCCCCAGAACAACAAAGCAACAACAAAGACATGATCCCCACCCAATATTTGGGATGTACTTCCACTAAAAAAAAAAAAAAAAAAAAAAAAAAAAACTTCCTGTTTATCTGAAATTAAAGTGTAATTAGACATCCTGTGTTTTATCTGGCAACCTGACCTCAGGGCTTAAAGGGATGTTGGAGAGCGAGAGCATGGGCTGGAATCCAAGTGCCTCGGTTCAGGTCCCACCTCTGCCACTCATGTAACCGAGCAGTTGACCTTCCTTTGCGAAGCCTTGTCCTTGTAAAATGGGTCTGATGGGATCTCAGAGGGCACCTGGAACAGAGTCTGGTCCGGGCTATTGTTACCATATCATCTTGATCCGGGCTACTTTCCTCTCCCAGACTTCACTCCGGCCACCACCCTCCCCACCCCCCAGGCCTGACCCTGCCACTGGGCACCTGCTTTTAAGTCTTTGTGTTTGACGCTTCCTCTGCCAGAACTCTCTTCTTCCCAGTGTCCCTGGTGTCCCTCCCTCCACACCTACAGGATTCTCCTCTACTACTGTCTCCTCCAGAGGCCATCCATGGCCACGCTCTCACTCTCTAGTCCCTTATTCTGCTTTCCTTTGTCATCACCCCTCCCTGACCTTGGTTATCTGTATCCTTTGCTGTTGGTCTGGTTCGTGGTGAGGCTTCTCATCCCCCGCACAGTGTCTGGCATGTATCTGAAGAATAAATGAATGAGTCAGTGAGGGACTGTACTTCCACAAAGGGCTTAGTTCAGAGCCACGAGGCAGCCGTAAACCAGGCAAGGCTGTTCATGAGGGTCGACTACAAGCCGGTGATAGCAAGGGAAGTAGACGGATGGGGTCCTGGGCCCTGAGCTGCAGCCTCGCAGCCTCACTGGGATGGTAGGCTAGCACAGGCACTTAGGAAAGAGGGAGGAAAAAAAGGCCATCCATGAAATGTCCTCAGAGCCCTAAGAGCATTTGACAGGGAGGTCAGGAAAGGCTTTTCCCTACAGGGGTCCATGTAGTTGGCCGTGACGCTAGACCGGAAGTTAGCCATGTAAAGAGGGGAGGAAGAGCTCTGAAGGCTGGGGGAGTTGCAGGTTCAAGGTCCTGCCTGCGGAGCACGGAGGAGTCTAGGACGCCGAGGGATGGGGGTGCACGGTTGCCTTATTTGTAGCCTCTCCATCCTGCGTGTGGCGCTCAGATATTTTTGTGTTCTATCCTGATGCTGTGTCAGCACTACTGAGATGGATCTGTGCTCACTGCGGCCTCCTGGCATCTACTTTTCAACACATGTGCCTGTTAGTATCATTGAGTCATTTTAATGCTGGTGGGAAGGGACAGACGGACAGGTCTGAAGACTGAGGGGTGGACCCACCGTGTGGCATCACTACCACGAGGGGCCACAGCGCCCCCCCCGCCCCCCTGCTGTTCCCTTTCCAGTGGGGACAGCCAGGAAGAGAGCTCAAGCTTGCAGCCAGCCCCTTGTGTTCTCCTGACAAGCTCTGACCTCAGGCAAGTCAACTACCCCTTCTGATCCTCAGTCTCCCTAGCTGCAAAATGGGGAGGTGGCTATTTATATGCAGTTTATAAAGCCAAGAAATTGAGAATCACATGGGAAAGGATGGGATGTGCCTGGCTTATTGCAGAGCACCTAGGAATGGGGAGCTCCTCTCTCCCACGTCTCCCTTCTCAAACCCAGCCCTCTTCTCCTTGGTGGGATCCATTCTGAGGTGAAGGACACAGTTTGCATCGTGTGCCCTTTGAATTCTGGTCCCCTGAGATAGTCTGTAGAAATGGGTGCTTTGGTAAAACAGGTCTGCACCCAAGCCTCAGGGTTCCTTCTCCCAAGCACCTGCTGAGGATGGCTGGCTTTGACCACACTGGAGCTTCCTGGCAAAATCATCCGGGGGATACAGCGTAGGTCTTCATACAGGGGCTGCTCACCTACAGAGTCATGGTCTGTGAGGGCAGGGTTGAGGTGTTTTGGAGTGAGTAGCTCGTTCCCCCAAGAGAAGAAGGGGCCCAGAAACTGACAGCCCGCAGACAGCGGTGTGGGGTACCAGCTCGGTGCCCTCCTTAGAAAGGTACTACGAAGTAACAAGATGTGAAACACTTTGAAAACATCTAAAGCAGTTCGGCCTGATTCAGACTACTGACCATGTTTAGGTGTTAATGCCAAAAGCAGACGTCTCTATTTCTTCTGACATTTTAAACCTCAGTTTCGTGCCCTGGAATAGCCAAAAACTGACCAGAAAAAGTTCCTTGGAGTCCGTCAAGGGCACCCTGTTATAGTTCAGTCAAGTTTAAATCTTGGGAAGCCGCAGGATGAAATTGGAAATCGCCCTGGGTAATGGAGAGCCAAATTGGGCCTTAGAGCAGGTAGCCTGGTGACTTATTTTTTAATGTTTCCAACATGAAAGAACACAATTGATTTTTTCCTCCTTAATCCCTCCAACTCCCTAGCTTTTATTGTTTCTAAAATAAGATAAACCAAGCAGGTATTATTTCAGCTCTGTAAACAATCTTTATTTTTCTGGCTGATAGGAATAGAAATTGAGACGGAGACCAGGCTTTGCAAGAGGGGGAAACAAGGTAATCAAGGAAATCATTGATCTTAACTTAGTTGACGCCTACCACTTCTGCAAATGCTCTCAGTGGTCCCGCACCCCCCACCCCCCATTGCTCACCCTCCAGGTTTTGTCGATAGCTCATGAAAGTGCAGAGCCTTAGGCAGAGAAATCTTCAAGCACTCCAGTTCCTTCCACGGATCAAATCACACTCGTTATTTTTTGAAGATTAGTGGCCACTTCAAAAATGACTTCACTTTCTCGATCCAGGCAAATAATTGCCGAATGATTTTATTTTAACGCTTTGGTGCTGGGAACATTGAAGGGGTTTCCATTTTATTGCGCGTTCTGACATTCTCAGTCCCTTTCTCCTGCTTTGTGTGTCTCCAGCATGAGCAGAGCCGTGTTCACTTCAGAGGCCTTTCCTGAGTTGGCAGACCCTCAGCGGGGTGTCCACGAGAGGAGAAATAAAGCCTAAATGGGCCAAGCAGAGGAACCAGGCATTTTCTCCTGGGCTTGGGATGAGCATGAAGGTTGGAATGTACACAGCCCCGCTCCCTCCAGTTGGGACCCAGAGGCAGCTGGACACGTGGGGTGCAGGGGACATCCCCCTTGCTTCCACTTGCTGGCCCTGGTAGGCACTGATGCAGCTGTTGCTGGAGTGTGGGCATCCGTCCAGCCATGCCCTGTCCCTGTCCCACTTCTGAGTCCCCTTGCTCACCTGGCGTGTGTCCCTCGACTTCTTGGGGAGGGAGGTTGGCCTAAGTGGCTCCAATGACAAGACTTGTTTTTCCTTTGTCCTACCTTCCAAAGTCATTTTACAGTGTTGGGGTAGTAAATGAGGGGAGAAGCAGCAGGGTATAGAGGATGAGTAAGGTCTTTGGTGACAGTGAGATCTAGGTTAGACAGTGGCAACTTTGTGGAATTCCCCTAGCTTTCTGAGTCTCTGTGTCCTTATCTCTAAAATGGGGACAACATTACCTGTACCACCCTGAGTCTCAAAAATCTTAGTTTTAAGTGTCACCAGTGTTCTTTTACTGTTGTTATTAATAGTAATTCTAGGGTTTATGTATATTTTCATCACCAAAGGTTAGGACTTGTGTGTGGTCCAATGAGAAAACAGACTATTTGAACCACAGACTGTGCCAAAGAATCTAGAACATGAGAACATGATGCGCACTCCCTCTGCCTCATCCTTACCTGGCTACTCACCTCACCTAAGCTTAGGGACTGTTTTGAGGCAGGCACCGCCTTCTGTGAGAGGCTGTTTGTCTAGGATGGCTGTTTCCTGGCATTACCTCCACCCTGAAGTGCTTCTCAAGGCCACTCCTTCCTGGCGAGGAACCCTTCTTTCTTCAGGCTAAGGCTTCCCTTGAGATGTCCACTTGAAACTGCTTTCCAGAGTCTGGGGTTGTCTAAGGGGAGGGGTTGAAGCTCTAGTTACTACAGGTCCTGGGGAGAATGTGTTCCCATCTCATGACACAAAAGGACTCATCTCTTCTCTTCTGTCTTGTTGGAGTCTGAGGAAGGACTCAGTGAACTAAAAGGTACCACCCTCATCTCAGCATGGACAAGCTGTTGAGTTAAACCTTCTTGCTCTTCTCGTGTAAATGAGCTAGTAAATGATTGAACTCTTCAGTTTGGAGATTGTTTGGGCCATGGAGGAAGCCATGACCTCCTCTTCTTTGGGGTCTGAGAGAGAAAATGGGGTCCCACCACCCCATGTAGGAGCTTCCCTCTTGCTTCACATGGCTGCATCTTTCTTTGAACTTAGGCCTAAGGACTTCCTTCTGGGGTAGAAATCATGGCCCCGTCTGCACCCCAAACCATGAGAAAGTAGTCCCACAGGTTTTTGGGCCCTGAGGATATGTATTTAACTCTACTATCTATTCAGGATTAAAGGCCTTTCCTTTGGAGGGCTTGTTCCCCTGAAGGGTACTTAGCCTCTGAGGGGCTGTTTTAAAAATCACACCACCAGCTGCACCTCCCAAGGTATGTTATAATGAGGGTGGGAATGTTGGGGTGGAATGAAAAGCTGCTCTGGTGATTTTAATAAGATTAATTTTCACCTAGACAGATTTTCAAAGTGGGGCAGCCAGACCACATCCCATCAGCATCACCTGGAAACGTATTAGCAATGTTAATTCTCAGATTCCGCTCCAAACCTGCCAAATCAGAAACAGCAATCAGTGCTTTAAGAAGTCCTCTGGGTGGCTCAGTGGGTTAAGCCTCTGCCTTCGGCTCGGGTCATGATCCAGGGTCCTGTGATCGAGCCCCGCATCGGGCTCTCTGCTTGGCGGGGAGCCTGCTTTCCCCTCTCTCTCTGCCTGCCTCTCTGCCTGCTTGTGATCTCTCTCTCTGTCAAATAAATAAATAAAATCTTACAAAAAAAAAAAAAAGTCCTCTGGGTAAAGTCCTCTAACGTCTGAGAGCCACTGTTCTCGTTGGTCAGGAGAAGTGGATGCCAGGGTGTTGTTTCTGCTCTGGACAGACCAGGGGACACACCCACCACAGCACCTTCTATGTCCGTATACTTCGAAGTACTGTCCACTAACTGCTTCTATGAATTACTTGGATATGTTTATTAAATATTGAAAATTCCTGGGCCCTACTTCAGATCTGCTGAATCAAAAGCTTTGAGGTTGAGGGTCTGGGGATAGTGCATATTTAACATGCTCCCAAGAGGCTTTTTATACTCAGCAAATTTTAGGACTTACCTCATTGAGTAGACCTTCATTGCTCAAAGTATGAACATTGCCTTGGAACTTGCTAGGCATGCAGGATGTCAGTCTCAGTTAGACCTACTGAATCAGAATCTGCATTTCCAGCAGGGTCCCCAGGTGAATTGTATACATTTTAACATTTGAGAAGCTTTGCCTTAGACCACATGTTCTGAGCATCTGCTGTATGTGGGCCCCTAACTCAAAATACAAAGTATCATTCCAGAGTAGACTAAGGACTCTTAAAAAGTCCCTGTGTTCTGTGGATCCTCACCCAGACATCTTGGAGCTTGCCCTAGCTTGTAAGTAACATGAAACTGTATACCCTTGCAAAGCACTGGAGAGCTGGCCAACACTTACCTACGGAGTAAGGGTCAAAGAGCACCGTGTGGATCCCTTGTTGTGGGTCTTGCATCTTTTAAAAGGAGAAGTCCATTCAAATGTCCTTCCAAAATAGCACCCCCCTCCCAACCTGGCCCTGAGCAGACAGGCAGTCTCAGTTTATTCTGAATACTTAGTACAGAGAAGCAGAGATTTAGGGACTTACTTGACTCAGTCTTTTGTTTATAGCTGGTTTCCAGAAAGGGCCTGCCAACAGTCCTTTACACTTTAGTATAAGTTGAGGTTAATTTATCTTTTCTTTGGGTCTTGACACTTTGGAGGGGAAAGGTTGACAGTAGCTGCCGTGATAGACTCTAGTCTTTCATTAGAGGAACTTCAGGCAACAGTAGCAGATGGAAAGGTGTTTAGGGCTGATGATATTCAAATCCCAAGCCTTCCAGGAGCTCCTGAGGTCATGTCTAGGATGTCTGGGCCTAACTTCTGGCTGTTATGAGTATGTTTTTGTTTTGTATTTCTGGGACGAAAGTATTTGGGTTGTACAGTCTCTGGGGCTCTTTCCATTTCTGGAAGTCCTCTGGATATTTGCTGAGCATTCAGTCTGTGTTAGTCCCTGTGTTAGACATTGAGGGGACAGGAAATTTAAGATAATGTTTCTCTGTTTGCCCTGCCTGGGGCCAGGGAGAGGGATAGAAACATCTGCTCTGTCTCTGAGGTCTAGGAGTTATTTTCCTCCTCTCCGTTCAAAACTGATGTACCTAGATGGAGGCCCAGTGGTATCTATAAAAAGAGTACTATGAAACCCTCCACTTTTATTGGTATGAAGAAAATTGTTCATTCATTCATTTGTAGACTATTTTTTTAAAATATCTACTACCTGTAGATAATTGTTCCTGAGATTTGTTTTTAGGTTTGATTGTGGAAGCAATCTTTCTTAAGAGCACCTGTTTCCAAAGATAAGTTTTAAAAATTTCATACTAGTTGGGACATATTACCATGAATAGTGTACTGATTAGAGGAGAAGAAATGGCTTTCTTCCCCCACAATTTCCCAAAGGTAGTTTGAGGGAGGTCAAGTTGAAGTTCTCAGTAAGGAAGAGCTTTCCATCAGTCAGTACTGGCCACTTCTGGATTAGAGAGACACCCCCCACAAAATACACACACACACACACACACACACACACACAGCACTGGTGGAGGACAGGCAGAAGAATAAGCTGTCATTGCCACAGGCTTTGAGATAGGACATGAGCTTGGCAGTCTTTCAACCTTTAGATTCTGAGAGAAGTGTAGGAACGCATGATATTCATCTCAGGCATTATGGTTCTTTTAGCACAACAACATCTACATGGCTTATTCCGTTTTGCTTCTGCAGGATGAATAGAGGGGCTGGCAAATGCAAGCTAGGTTCTGTTTCTCTCTCTCAGGTGAGAAGACACTGGGAATTTGGCTCAGGTAGAGTAGACTGAGTAGCAAACATAAAGAGCTTAGAGTGCAATAAATATCCCAAAACGAGCACTAGGAACAGCTGTAGGAACTTTGAAACCAGCCTAAAGTCCTAGAGTTCTGGAGGATCCCAGAAAACATTAGGCTTCTCTCACCAACAGGTTTCTGAGTTACCTAAGTGCATCCCAAGACACCATTAGGGTAGATGCTGGAGGTGGCATGGGGGCCAAGTTCTGCATCATGCCCTAGGCCTGGGTAGAAAACTGAGAGTTCAGTATAATTTACAGCAAGTCATCCTCTTACTTAAAGTGTTCAAGCAAAGCCAACCCTTAGTGATAAGGGTTCTGTGTCCTCTGAAGATCCAGGCTTCAAGAGGCCCATAAATCCTGCTCCTACAATTTGGGTACCTGTCCCCAGGAAACGGGGATGTGATCCAAATACTAGCTTTACATTAAGAATACACTGTTAGAGATTCTTCTATCCAGTTCTCATTTTTCACAAAAATTGATTGTTCAAAGCTGATATCCAATTGGGTTTTTATTAGATCTTTAAAGAAACCCATAGTTGGCAGTATTGCCTAATAGCAGAGAGATAAGGCTGTGGAATCAAACAGATCTCAGTGGGAATTTTAGCCTTGATTCTTTCTAGCAGTGTTAACTTGGGGCAAACCTCTTCTCTAAAAACCTCTTTCTTCATCTGTAAAATGGGAGTAGTTCTCATACATAGGTCATGGGTTGTTGTATGTATTAAATGAGATTAATATAAAGTCCTAGCAGAGTATCTGACTCAAAATGTTTTGGTAAGATCACTGTACTATGCCTAATTCTTCTACAGTGGGGCTTGAGGGTATGAACCTATGGTTGTAGCATCCTAGAGGTCAGAAACTGATCTCAGTATTTTCATAGTCTAGGATAATTCTTTCATTCATTTGTTCATCCAATAAGTATTGATTTAGCAACTACTCCCTGATAGGCACTATTTTAAGCACTTGGTGTAGATGAATAAAATAGGGGTTGTCTCTACCCTTATGGACCTTACAATCTAGGACCGGAGTCAGACAGTGAGCAGGTGACTAGGAAATGTGAAGGAAGCAGCGATGGAACATATCAGTGTGTGGGGACCTTTCCTGATAGTGATCAGGGAAAGACATTTGAAGAGGTGACATTTAGGCTGGGCCTGAAGGATGAAAAAGTTCCAGCCAGGCAAAGAACCCCTGATTTCTCTGTTAGCACACCAGATAGACAGTCTCACCAGGAGTACCCCACCCAAGGTGAGAGTCCCAGCCCTTTCCCCATCTGTGTAGGTAGACTTTGCTGGCAACGGGGAGAGAGAATTTTGCTCATTTGTTTGTGTGTGAGAGAAGGTTCCATCATAACACAGTTCTCTAGGGCTCAGCATTTCTTAGGATGGCACTCCATGTAGGGTTCTCCAGAGAACCAAAACCAATAGTATGTGTATGGGGATATATATATATATACACACACATATATGTATATACATATGTACATATATTCATGTATTCATATACATATGTACATATATACATACATATATACAAATGTATATATATATATGTATATACATATATGTGTGTGTATATATATATATATATATATGATTCATGATAAGGAATTGGTTCATGCATTTGTGGAAGCTGAGGATTTCCACGGTCTGCAGTCTGCAAGCTGGAGATTGAAGAAAGCCAGTCCCAGTTTGAGTCTGAAGACTTGAGAACCAGGAGCACCACCGATGGTCTAAGTTCCAATCTAAGCGCAGGAGAAGACTGATGTCTCTGTATAGACAGTCAGGAGGAGGGAGAAAATTCAGCCTCCTTCTCTCTTTGTGTTCTACTCAGACTCTCAATGGATTGGATGATGCCGACCCACTTTAGGGAAGGCCATTTGCGTTATTCGGGTCCACCAACTCAAGGGCTAATCTCTTCTGGAAACCCCAGTACAGACAACCCAGAAATAATGTTTGAACCAGATATCTGGGCATCTCTTGGCCAGTCAAGTTGACACATAAAGTTAACCATCGCATGTCACCAGGATCCGGCTGCCGTCCACAGCTGAAGAAGTGTAACTTGAGAGAAGAAAATGGGTTTTCGATCCAGTCCTATGATTCAGCCTTTCTCTGCCATTTCCTCGTTGAATGAGTATAGGCGAGTTACCTATCTCTGAATGTCAGTTTCTTCATCTGTAAAATGTGAGTGGGGGCTTCTGTTGCTAGGACTGAAACTGAAATGAGAAAAGCATAGAAAATCTTCATTATGTGCCTTTTATAGAGTAGGCACAGAGTGAAGCAAGTTTTCCTGGGGAGTTGTTTAAAATAGTGGAAGACCGGTTACCCCTATTTTCCATGTGGTAGGAAAAAAGGCCTTTGGCAGTATGGTAGTTTGAAAACACGTCTGCATATTCTTTGATGGTCCTACCTTCTCCTCACAAGTGGGCTTGTCTGCCTGACTCACACCTGATAAAGTGCAGCAGAAGTGACACTCAGTGACTTTTGAGGCTACAGTGGAAAAGGAAATAGCTTCCATCTGGCTCTCTTCTCTCTTGAGATGCCCTCCACCCCCAACCTTGGAACCCAGCCTCCATGCTGCGAGGACACCAAGCAGTCACATGGAAAGGGCACATCTAGGTGCTCCAGCCACTGCCCCAGATGAGGTCCCAGCCAAGAGTCAGCATCAACCACTAGACGTGGGAGGGAATTAGCTTTTGGATGATGCCAGGCACCCGCCTTCAAATGCCCCAGCTGACCCTGAGTGGAACAGGGATGAGCTACTGTCAAGCCCTTCCCATGTTGTAGATTTATGAGCAAAATAACTGTTATCCTGGTTTTAAGCCCTAAGGATTGGAGTGATTTGTTACACAGCAACAAATAGCTAGAATAACACACTTCCCCGTCTTGGTCCATCCTGCCCTCTACCCAGTGTCTCTCCCATGACACTGGGCCTAGCATAGCAGAGATGTCACCAAAGACAGCTTCTCTGTGGGCCTCAGTTCCCGCCTCTTGTGTGGCACTTTGGGATTAGAAACTCTTTGGCATTTTCTAGTCCAGCGTCATGTAGGAAACCAATATGGAAATAGGAGATGTTGCAAGATTTAGGTATTTTGGATTGTAAACCTAAGTTTTGTGTGTTGTTGTATAGAAGTCTAATGTTCTCTGAGAGCCTTTGTTGTGAATTTTCATCTGAAGAAGACATATAGCCTAAGCATCTATGACTGGAGAAGGGGTTTTTGCGTGTCTCGAGACCTCCCCGTGAACCATGAAATGGGCTTGGCTGGAGCCTTGCGGGCCTGTTCTAATCCACTTGTCTAGGAATTCTCATAGAATCCTCATTAGAACCTGGGCCCTGAAGAGGTCTGCAATCCTGGGGCCCCATTTAACAACTGCAGATTCTCTTAAAGTTGAAACGAAGATGGGTAGGCTGCAGGCTCTCCGAGTTTTAAGCCCCCATCTGTTGAGTGGTTTCTGGCAGATGGTCTCTAAAGGGTGCTGTGTGTTTTATCATTTCAGTTTCTTCTGAAGAAGGATTTAAAATCAATTTAGGGGTCATGTTTGGGAACTTTGTCAAAACTACAGGCTCTGAGTCAAACAGGAATTGGTCCTCAGGGGCTCTCTAATGACAAAGGGAAAGTGATCTGGGCTGTTCTGAGTATCTTTGTTCTCATCCCCTCCCTTTGCCGAGGGGTAGACTTTTCTTTTGAAGTCGGTTGCCTCCTTCATTTATTCTTTAATTTCATACCACTGAGGTGAATGTGCTCAGTCTAGGGTCTGTAACTCCTGTCCTGGGCTAGGCTTGTCTGATGTACAAACGCGAGCCTGAAAGGGGTCTCTGAAAACCAGGTCCCATGTTGAACATCACATCCTTAAATGAAACGGTAGAAACACACTCTAATTAAAGGAAGTCTCTGGGTGAGCTTCAGAGAGAGAGAGAGAGAGAGAGAAGATCACAGAGGCTTTAGAGATCTCGTCTAGCTTATGGAATATCAATATGGAAAAACTGATTTGTTTGTTTTTCTAGTCCCTCCCCCTACCCATAAATAGGCAGATCATGAAACTTAATGTCAGAAAAAGTTAATACTAAGAGCCCAGCAAGAATAAAACGTGTTTTCCTTGGTCCGTTTAAGGCTGCTAAGATTGGATTATATCCCCGGGATATTGGGTTTTCTCTCCTTTTACTGCCTGGAGCTTGGCCATTATTGTGATATTGGAGAGATGTTGTCAAAGTGCAAGAGAGGCTCTGTGTTTTAAGTCCCTCAGTGACGGATGGCCGGCATACAAGGGTTCTTGTTCATCAGCTGGGCTTTGCGGTCGTCACCCTGGTGGTGGCTAAAGCTGTGAGGAGGGTTGACTGTTGCTCTGGGGTGCTCTTAGAGCAAAGGAAAGGGTGACCTAGGTATTGGGTTGGAATTTTGGCTGAGAGATTTTCACTCACCTGGCTAGGATGAGAGCGTAGTTCAGGTTGGACATGGCAGGGGGGTTCTGCCTGGGAGTCCCCGGCCCTGAGCTGTGGTTGTTGGCTTCTGTTGGCCAGAGCCCTAAAGGGTCGACATTTGATGTCGGATCCCTCGCTGGGTGGAGGGAGGATCTGAGATCCAGGGATAAAGGCTGTAGGTAACCTCAGAGACTGGGGAGGGACCTTGACAGTCTATTAGTCTAGCTCCCTTATACTACAAATGCAGAGATGGGGACCTAGAACCAGGGACTTATTGGCCCATAGTCTGTAAAATAGATAAGACCTCCTCCTTCTTCTGTCAGCCCTGGTCTCAATCTGGGGCAGGCAGCCTGCACATGCCAACCCTTGGTCACAGGGATGACCCGAGGAGAGGTTAGTGCCATGAGCCTGTGCCTGCTGGGAGAGAGACAATTTAGTGTGTTTGCCCTCCTGGTGTTTGTCAGCAGAGCCACCTCAGGGTTCACAGTGGCAGCTTACGCAATGAACCTGGCTCTGGGGGCTCCCTCAGCAGGAGGGGGTCCTGGGCAAAACAGCTTCCCTGCCCAGTTCATCCATAGTCATGCAGGCCCTGCCAGAGCCAAGGCTGAGGGGAGGTACGGGTCCTGCCATGTGGTAGAGACCGTCACCAAGTCTCAGGGGAACCCAGTGACACTCCTGGGGTGACACTGAAGTTGTGGCTGTGAAGGAAGCCGATACCCTCACTGGCATGGGAGGCCAAGTTCAAGTTTTGTTGCAGAAAATTTACATTTTTTTCTCCCATGGGCGACTGAAACCTGAGTCCATTTGGGTGTGTGGTTCTCCTCGCCTCCCAAGCTTCTCCTCCAAACCATGTTCGGGTGCAGTCATGTAACTGCCAGCCTTTGCTGACTAGAGTCGCTCCGCTGCTACGCGGGAGCCGTGCAGCTGGATTCGGACTTGTAGGGACAGACTTGTCTCAGAGACTCTTCTAAGAAAATGGAGGCCAAAGAGGTTTTTGTCTTGGAAGACGCAACATTTCTGCAGTACTAAGGGAGGAGTTGAGTTCGGCTCCTGTGAGCTTCTCAGTGACTAGATGAATGCCACTGGGGAAGACAGGGCTGGACTGGCTTTAATAACCAGGCAGCCCAGCTTAAGAGCTCACAGTAGATCTAACCTGTTTTTCATTTTTGTGTGTGTATATGTGAAGACTGATTAATCAGCTTCACTATGCAGATTATAGGAATTTTTAAAAATCAAATATCCTTATGTTAGTATATTTATCTGTTTCATTTGGTACTGTTGATGCTTTCTGTTACTGTTTAGAACCTGATGTTTTCTCTTATTTTTTAAAAAGATTTATCTGTTTTAGGGAGGGTGGGGGCAGGACAGTGGGAGAGGGAGAAACTGAATCTGGAGTAGACACCCTGTTGAGCACAGACCACCCCCTCCATAGGGTCCTCGATCTCAGGACCCTGAGATCATGACCCAAACAGAAATCAAGAGTCAGACACTTAACTGACTGAGCCACCCAGGCACCCCTCTCTTATTTTTAAAATGTTTGTTTTAGAAGTCCATGAAGTAGATAAGAAGACATTTTTTCTGTTGGTCTGTCCCTCTGTCTGACTGTCCCTTTGTCTATATTTTGGACCATTCTCTGTCTGTCTGTGTGACTGACTGTTCCTCTTTCTCCCCTCCCCTTTTTGTTTTCCCTTCATCCATCCCTTTCTTTTTTTTTCTTACTGTTTTAACTGAGTAAGTATTTGATCTCCTACTACTTAAAGCTTTAGGCTTTAAGTTCCATGAGAGTCAAAATGAAATGACGATTAAGTCAGAACACAGGACTTTTTTGAGCTTTTTTGATCTCCTACTATGTGGAAAGCATTATTTGTTTATTGATTCACGAAGCTGATAGAACCCCTCAGCACTAGTGTGGAACTTGACAGTGAAGCAAACAGGCCCTGCAGAGTTAAGGAGAGAAGACTCCTCAATGTCAGAACAACAGACTTAAAATACCAGTGTCTGACCTCACAGGAAAATGCAATAGCTCTCTGAAGTTCTACTAAGCTAGACAATGAATATGGATGGTGTAGGCATTCAATAAATGTTTGCTGAATTGAATGCAATAAAAATGATAAAAGAGACATTACAAATGCATTTTTTAAAACTTCATTACATGTACTGAAAGATGTTTTTGACATTTTATCTACATTCCTACTTACATTCCTAGTGCCTGGCTCATTCCATGATTGAGTTCCTTACACCGCCATATTGTGAATCGCTGGTTGCAGGGTCAAAACCCAAGCTGCCCTCCAATACTTTGATTCTGATGGTGGGGGGGACTCACATTACAGTCATTGATATGTGCTTGGCATTCACAATACACACCTCATAAAATCTTTCAATAATCACATAGGCAGAATTTTCATCCCCATTGAATTTTTTAACAGGTGAGAAAGTTGAGACTGTTCATGAATGAAATGTAAATCCAGATTTATCAAACTTTACAAAATATGTAACCATGTTTTTTCCACCTTTCCCTGTGCACCCTTGAAATCACGCCCCAGAAATTGTTTTTGGTGGTTTTTATTTTTTGCTATTTTTGGATTTAGTTTATCAATAGCAAGTGTCCTGTGTTCTGACTTAATCGTCATTTCATTTTGAGTCTCATGGAACTTAAAGCCTAAAGCTTCCAATTGTCAGAGAGGGCAAATGGTTCATCGTGTTCTTACCATGCTTTACCTCTAAGTCCAGGCCAATCTTTAATGAATTCAATCCCATTGGATAAATGAGTTTCCTTTCAGTAGTTTCTGTTTCATCGTTTCAGTTTTTCATTTAACACCCTTCTCCATGTTGAAAAATCCTAAGATCGATATACTCAAAACATGCCTCAAAACGTTGTTGGTCTTAAAAACCTCGGCAAATGCCTCTGAATATGAGCAGAGCTCGATATCTGAGCTGCATCGTCACTACCCTGTAATTCCAGAGTGACAACAAAATAATAGACGATTGAAGAAGTTAATTCCCTCCATGGTCTTGTAAGCCAAGTTGTACTGTCAAGACAAAAACATGGAACCATATTTTATGATAAAAAATAATGGTAGATGGAATTTGAGCATGATTCTTCTGCAGAAAAAACATGAAAATTTATAATGTATCACTTCCTTTTCAACAAACTCCACTTGGTGGTTCTTCTTTTTAAATTTTAATTCCAGTGTAGTTAATATACAGTGTTCTGTTAGTTTCTAATGTACAATACAATGATTCATCAGTTCTGTATATTACTTGGTGCTCATCATGGTGAGTATACTCTTAATCCCTTTCCCCTATTTCACCTGCCCCCACACACCTCCCCTCTGGCAACTGTCAGTTTGTTCTTTATAGTTAAGAATCTATTTCTTGGTTTCTCTCTCATTTTTTTCCTGTGTTCTTTTGTTTCATCTACATATGAATGAAATCATACGGTATTTGTCTTTCTTTGGCTTATTTCACTTAGCATTATACTCTCTAGATCCATCCATCCATGTTGTTGCAAATGACAAGATTTATTCTTTTTTATTCTGTTGTATATATATCACATCTTCTTTATCCATTCATCTATCAATGAATACTTTGGTTGCTTCCATAATTTGGTTATTATAAATAATAATGCAAGAAACATAGGGGTGCATATATCTTTTTGAATAAGTTTTTTTTTTAATGTTCTTTGGGTAAATACCCAGTAGCGAAATTACTGGATCATGTGGTAGTTCTATTTTTAATTTTTTGAGGAACCTCCATACTGTATTCCACAGTGGCTACACCAGTTTGCATTCCCACCAACAGAGCAGGAAGGTTTGCTTTTATCCACATCCTCACCAACACATATTGTTTCTTGTATTTTTTATTTTAGCCACTCTGACAGGTGTGAGGTGATATCTCATTGTGGTTTTGACTTGTATTTCTCCGATGATCAGTAATGTTGAGCATCTCCTCATTCATCTGTTGTCCATCTCTATGTCTTCTTTGGAGAAAGTTCCATGTCTTCTGCCTATTATTAATTGGATTATTTGGGTTTTTGGTGTTGAGTTGTGTAAGTTCTTTATATATTTTGGATACTAACCCTTTATTAGATATGTCATTGGCAGATATCTTCTACCATTCAGTAGGTTGTCTTTTAGTTTTGTTTATTGTTTCCTTAGCTGTGCAGAAGCTTTTTATTTTGGTTGTCCCAATAGTTCACTTTTGCTTTGGTTTCCCTTGCCCCAGGAGACATATCTAGAAAAGTATTGTTACATCCAATGTCAGAGAAATTACTGCCTGTGCTCTCTTCTAGGATTTTTATGGTTTCAGGTCTCACATTTAGGTTCTTAATCCATTTTAAGTTTATTTTTCTCCATGATGTAAGAAAGTGGTCCAGTTTCAGTCTTTTGCATGTAGCAAACACCATTTGTTGAAGGGACTGTCTTTTTTTCCTATTGTGTCTTCATTTCTCTTTGTGAAAGATTAATTGACTATATATTTATGAGTTTATTTCTGGGTTTTCCATTCTATTCCATTGATCTATGTATCTATTTTTATGCCAATACAGTACTAACTACTGCCATTTTGTAATATAGCTAGAAGTCTGGAATTGTGATACCTCCAGTTCTGTTTTTCTTTTTCAAGATTGCTTTGACTATTTGTGTTTTCTGTGGTTCCATACAAATTTTAGAATTGTTTTGTTCTATTGCTGTGAAAATGCTGTTGGTATTTTGATAGAGATTGCATTAAATGTGTAGATTGCTTTAGGTAGTATAGATATTTTAACAATATTTTTTTCTTTCAGCTCAAGAGCATGGAATGTCTTTCCATTTCTTGGTGTCATCCTGAATTTTTTCATCAGTGTTTTATAGTTTTCAGAGTATAGATCTTTAACCTTTTTGGTTAAGTTTATTCCTTGATATTTTATTGTTTTTGATGCAATTGTAAATAGGATGGCTTTGTTAATTTCACTTTATATTGCTTCATTATTAGTGTATAGCACTGTAACAGATTTCTATACATTGATTTTTGCATCAGGCAAACTTCCTGAATTCATTTATGAGTTCTAGTAGTTTTTTGGTGGAATCTTTAGGGTTTTCTATGTATACTATCATGTCATCTGCAAATAGTGAGAGTCCTACTTTTTCCTTGCCAATTTGGATGCCTTTCACTTCTTTTTCTTTTCTGATTGCTGTGGCTATGACCTCCAGTACCATGTTGAATAAAAATGGTGAGAATGGACAGCCTTGTCTTGTTCCTGATTTTAGGTGAAACACTCTGTTTTTCACCTGTCAGCATGATGGTAGCTACAGGTTTTTCATATATGGCCTTCATTATTTTGAGGTATGTTCCCCCTAAACATGCTTTGTTGAAGGTTTTTATCATGAATGGGTGTTATACTTTGTCAAATGCTTTTTCTGAATATATTGAAATGATCATTTGGTTTTTATCCTTTTTCTTGTTGATGTGATGTATCACATTGACTGATTTGCAAATATTGAACTACCCTTGCATCCTGGGAATAAATTCTGTTTGATTAATGTGAATAATGAATAATGTGTTTGTTGTACTGTGTTTTGTGTTTATTAATGTGTTTAATATACTGTTGGATTTGGTTTGCTAGTATTTTGTTGAAGATTTTTGAATCTATGTTCATCAGAGATATTGACTTATGGTTCTCTCTCTCTTTCTTTTTTGGTAGTGTCTTTATCTGGTTTTTGTATTAGGGTAATGCTGGCTTCATAAATGAATTTGGAAGCTTTCCTCCTTCTTCTAGTTTTTGGAATAGTTTGAGAAGGATAGGTATTAACTCTTCTTTAAATGTTTGGTAGGAAAACACCTGTGAAGCTGTGTCCTGGATTTTTGTTTGTCAGGAGTTTTGGATTATTGATTCAGTTTCATTGCTGGTAGTACATCTGCTCCCATTTTTTATTTCTTCCTGAATCAGTTTGAGGAGGTTATATGTTGCTAGGAGTTTATCCATTTCTTCTAAGTTGTCCAATTTGTTTGTTGGCATATAATTTTTCATAATCTCTTACAATCTTTTGTATTCCTGTGGTATCAGTTGTTATTTATCCTCTGTCATTTCTTATTTTGTTTATTTGAGCCCTTTCTCTCTTGCTTTTTTTTTTTTTTTTTTTGATGGGTCTGGCTGAAGGTTTATCAATTCTGTTGATCTTTTCAAAGGACCAGCTTCAGGTTTCATTGACTTGTTCTATTGTTTTTTAGTTTCTATTTTATTTATTTCTGCTCTAATCTTTAGTATTTCCTTCCATGTATTGCCTTGGTGTTTGTTTATTCTTCTTTTACTAGATCCTTTAGGTGTAAGCTTAGGTTATTTTGGTGGAATTTTTCTTGCTTCTTGAGATAGGCCTGTATTGCTATAAATTTCCCTTTTAGAAACAGTTTTTGTTGCATCCCAGAGACTTTGGATTGTTGTGTTTTCATTTTCATTTGTCTCCATGTGTTTTTTAATTTCCTTTTTGATTTATTGGTTAACCCACTCACTGTTTAGTAACATACTATATAACCTCCATGTATTTGTGTTCTTTCCAGATTTTTTCTTATGGTTGATTTCTACTTTAATAGTGTTGTGGTTGGAAAAGAAGCATGGTATAATTTTATTTTTTTTTTAATTTGTTGAGACTTGATCTATTTTGGAGAATGTTCCATGTGCTTTTGAATGTGTATTCTGCTGTTTTAGGATAGAATGTTCTGAATATATCTGATAAATCCATCTGGTCCAATGTGTTATTCAAAGCAACTGTTTTCTTGTTGATTTTCTGTTTGGATGATCTATCCATTGATATAAGTAGGACATTAAAGTCCCATATTATTGTGTTACTATTGATTATTTCTTTTCTGTTTGTTATTCTGTTATCTGGTGTTCCCACATTGGGTGCATAAAAATTTACAGTTGCTACATCTTCTTTTTAGATTATTCCCTTTATGATTATATAGTGTCCTTCTTTGTCTCTTGTTACAGTCTTTGTTTTAAAGTCAATTTTATCTGATATAAGTATTGTTATTCTGGCTTTCTTTTCACCTCCATTTGCATGACAATTTTCTATCCCTTCACTTTCAATCTGCATATATCCTTAGGTTGAAATGAGTCTCTTCTAAGCAGTGTATAAATTAGGTCTTGCTTATTTATTTATTTATTTATTTATTTTTTAAGATTTTATTTATTTGTTTGACAGAGATCACAAGTAGGCAGAGAAGCAGGCAGAAAGAGGAAGAAGCAGGCTCCCTGCTGAGCAGAGAGCCCAATACGGGGCTCCGTCCCAGGACCCTGAGATCATGACCTGAGCCAAAGGCAGAGGCTTAACCCTCTGAGCCACCCATGTGCCCTGGGTCTTGCTTTTTAAAAATCCATTCCATCATCCTGTATCTTTTGATTGGAGTGTTTAGTCCATTTACATTTAAAGTAATTAGCAGGTATGTATCTACTGCCATTTTGTTACTTGTTTTGTGATTGTTTTTGTAGTTCCTTTCTTCTCTTGCTCTTTTTTGTCATGGTTTGTTGGCTTTCTTTAGTGGTATACTTGAATTCCTTTCTCTTTATTTTTTGCATTTCCATTACTAGTTTTTGATTTGTGGACACTGTTATGTTTGTATATAACATCTTATGCATATTGCAGCCTGTGTTAAGTTCATGGCCACTCAAGTTTGAACTCATTCCTTATTCTTCTATACCCCACATTGTAGGTATATGGTATCATACTTTACATCCTTTTATTTTGTGAATCCCTTGACTGATTTTTATAGATATACTTACTGTTAGTGTTTAGCTTCCTAATTTTCTCACTCCTGGTTATGGTCTTTCATTTCCAGTTAAAGAGTTCCTTTTAATATCTCTTGTAGGGATGGTTTAGTGGTCATGAATTCCTTGAACTTTTGTTTGTCTTGGAAACTCTTTATCTCTACTTCTATTCTGAATGATAGCCTTGCTGGATAGAGTATTCTTGGCTGTAGGCTTTTTTTTTTTTTTTCTTCAAACTTTAGAACTTTTAAAATACCATGACACTCACTTCTGGTTTGTAAAGTTTCTGCTGAAAAATCTGCTGATGCCTTGTGGGTTTTCCCTTGTATATAACTGTTTTGTTTTCCCTTGCTGCTTTTATAGTTCTCTCTTTATCACTGCTTTGTCCCATTTTAATTACTATAGGTCTTGGTATGGATCTTTTGGGGTTGATCTTGGGGGCTCTCTGTACCTTCTGGATCTGGATTTCTGTTTCCTTTCCAGATTTGGGAAGTTTTCTGCTATTATTTCTTCAAATTAGTTTTCTGCTATCTTTCTTTCTCTTCTTTTTCTAGGATCCCTATAGTGCAAGTGTTACTATGCTTGATAGTGCCACTTAGTTCCCTATTTTCATTTTTTATTATTTTTTCTCTCTGCTCTTTAGCTTGATTGCTTTCCATTACTCTGTTCTCCAGGTCACTGATCAGTTTTTTTCCTTCCTCTAGTCTACTATTTATTTCATCCAGTGTATTTTTAATTTCATTTATTGAGTTCTTCATTTCTGATTGGTTCTTTTTTATGTTTTTTTATCTCTTTTTTAAGGGTCTCACTGAGGTCCTCCACTCTTTTCTCAGGTCCATTGAGTATATTTATGACCCTGACTTTAAATTCTTTATCAGATGTATGATTTATCTCCATTTTTTTAGGTCTCTTCCTATGATTTTGTCCTTTTCTTTCATTTGGTACATATTGCTCTGTCTCCTCATTTTCTCTAACTCTCTGTGTCTGTTTCTACATTTTAGGAAAGTCAGCTATGTGTTCTGCTCTTGAAAGTAGTGGTCTTATGAAGAAGAGGTCCTGTAGTGCCCTGAAGTTCAATGTGCCCTGTTCACTAGAACCTGGCACTTCAGGGGTGTCTCCTGTATGTGTTTTACGCACCCTACTCCTGTGGCTGAGCTACTTTTGCCTTTAGTCCAGTCTTCTGAAGTGTCTCTCTTTGCCTTTTGTGGACAGAGTTTGATCCCTTTATTGTTATTGGGCCAGTCTGGGTCCACCTTGAGGTTGAGTTGAGTCAGACCAAGTGCCTGACAGAGATGCTGTAGCACCATATTGCTGGGGGATTCCCCTGTGTTGTCCCCTGCAAAGTCAGTCAGATCTGCAGTCAGATCTGCAGATATCTGCCCCCAGCCCACTACTGGGGGGTCACAGTCTGACTGAATGTGTGGCTATCTTCCCTTCTCCCCCAGGAGGAGTGACTTTGGAGTGGTGCTGGCCCCTTTTGGGGGCTGCTTGCACATTGCCAAGCTGTGACACTGATTTCGTTGGGCTTCAGCCAAGAGCTTATTGGAAGGGGCAGGTCTACAGGTGAATGCAGGGGCGGGACAACAATGTTATCAAGCTCATGTAGGTTTGCTGTAGGAGGAAACCTGGAGCAGAGTGTTGGGCTGGAGGGGGTGGGGTGTGCTGTTAGCAAGTTAGGTAGTGAGTGTTGGCACCCATGCTGGTTCCTACAGGTATCTGTGTGTCTAGGCTGGGACACGGGGGAAGGAAATGGCCCCTGACAGCTCTTTTGTTCCTGGGGAAGTCTCCCAATGATCCCTGCCCCTCTAGCACATGCTCTGAGATTCATTACTAAATCTTCCTCCCATATATTTCAGGCATTTTTCAAACTGCTGCTTCCATGCTGTATCTCAATGGTGTTGTTTCTTGTGCAGTCTCTTTAAGGGTGGGGACTCAGTTTCCTATTGCCCTCCCAGCTCTCTCAGAGTGGAGCCAGCTGATTTTGAAAGTTCCAGGTATTAAGCACTGCTGATTGTAAGAACTCATGAAATTTGGCCCTAGTGGTTCCCAAATGTTATAGAGATTTGTCTTTCCCTGTGAGATCCCTGTGCCTGGGGTGGCTGGGGTGAGGGTCTCTTTTTTTCCCCTATTTATGCCCATAGCATCCCTCCATTCTATGGACAGTTCTGTGGGTCCATCTAGCTCCTGACCATCTCTCTACCCTTCCTATCCTTTTAGATGTGCCCTCTTCTCTACATGTAGCTGTGGAGGTCTATTCTGCCAGGTTTTGGTTCATTTTCTGGGTTATTTACACTGATAAGGGTGTTATATATGTATATCCATGGGACAGGTGAGCTTAGAGCCCTCCAACTTTGCAATCTTCACTGGACCAGTTGTTCTTTTTCTTTTGTCAAAGGCTGCAGTCTCGATGAGGGCCAAGGTCCTTTGGGTGTGAAACTAGTTGTATGTCTGCAGTGCCCAAGTGCCCTGGTAGTATTTGATGAATAAGTGGAGGAGTATAATAAAACATGAGCTCCTCCCTAACCTGAGCCATTTTAAAAAGCTACTGAGGAAGCTTCCTTGCCATTGCCAGCCATCTCTTTGCTTCTTACCTCCTCCCATGCTAGGAGCAGGGTTTTGAGGCTCTCAGTAGGTTCACCAAGTTTGCATTTTTACCCTTTCCCCTTCTTGTGCTTGTCTTTCTCCTTCATACTTTAGCTCAGTTACTCTTCTCATGACCTTCCTGTTCCTGCTAAACCACCCTCCAACTCCAGCTCCACCATTTCCCACCCTCCGTGCAGACATACTATGTCATTCTGGGGAACTAGCCCAGGACGTTTCCTGGTGGTAGAAACACAGGGAAGAGTATGTAAAAGAAAACAGACACCAAGTTGGGAAGGATGGTAGATGGAATGTCTCCCAGTAGACTCTTCTTTTCCAGGCAAACTTTGCTCATGGCAGATGTCCCTGCCACCTGCTTGTTTTGCTCTGGACTCCCTGGTTTGTCAGTTCTTTTTCTAAGATAATGCAAGAAGTGAATGCAATATTATCAGTGTGCTTGCCCACCGCAGAGCCCAAAGGAGTCACTGCTGCCTATAGTCTGGAGGTTTTGCGACTGGTGGTGTCACTTAAGATTGGAATTAATGTCTTTATAGCTGCCATACGGTATTGCTTAGGTAAGGGCTTAGGGCAATCATACATTCAGAGCCCTCCACCTTTTTTGTAATGTGAAATGCTGTAAAATCAGCACCAATTCCCCAAAACACATTCTGTAGTTGTTATAGAAGATATTTTTACATTTTAAAAATATTTGATTGAGCATAATGAAAAAAAATACAAACAAAGCTACCCATAATTACACCATGTGAAGATATCTGCTCCTAACATTTTACTTATAGCCTTCCAATGTGTTCCATGCATTTCTCTCTAGGTATTTACCAGTTATGTATTTTAACCAAAGTAGGATCATACTGTTTTATCTTCACAAAAATATCTACATCAATAAATAAATTCCTACAACATCCTTTTACTAGATAATATCTATTTTAAGGTTGCCCATAGTATATTCAACATATCATGTACTGTTACAGATGTAATTGTTTTTCATCTTAAGGGGTTACCAAGAGCATCACTGGGGCTAAGTCTTTGTGTACATTCTTAGATATTTCCTTCGGATGTTTTTAGAATCACATCAGCAAATTAGTAACTTATTTTAAGACTTTTGATACATAAACAATGGATAACTTTGGAAGTTTAATGAATATTGCGTTTCATCTGAATTTGGCTTAGATAATTTCAAATTTTGACTCTGTTTTCTGTTGCACCAATTATCACTACAAATTCAGTAAGGAATTCATTCTTCCATGTTTTACTGATTTTTTAAAAAGTGTTGAAGAAGATAAGGTCACTCATTTTGCAAATATTTGCCAAAAGTTAACACTGCATAAGGCACTGTGTTAGATATTGGGGTAAAGGGAATAGAAATTCAAGAGTGCATAAGCCTTAATCTTGTCTTGTTCCTCTTCTATTTACTTCATATAGGAAGCATTGTTCTATTAATAAATAATTATAGACATTTTATGTTAAATGTGTTCCCTTTCTTAATGTACTAAATATAAGTTACCTTAGTCAAATTTTAAAATACATTATCAAAAACAAAATAATTTTAATAAAATAATTTGGCCTGAGTATGATTTCCTTTTTTTACCCCCACCCTGGATTTAAAAAAAAAAAAATCCATGCTTATTTCAGTAAATTAGAAATATTTGGAAAAGTGTAAAGAAGGAAATAAATGACTCATGACCGGACCATTCGAAGACAATTACTGTTAATTGGTGTTTTCCTTTCAGGCATTTTCTTTGTATATTTTTTATATAGCTGAGATCATATGATATATGCAATTTTCTAAGCATATAATGTAAATATTTCCTTATGTTATGAACAACTCTTTGAAAACATTACCTGTAATGGCTCCATAATAGTCTATCATGGAAATTGATTAAATATATAGGGTTTGATGATTAATAGTGAATACTCTGGAGTAAGATTGTGTGGGTTCCCAGTCCTGATGCTGCCATGGGTTAGTCTGTGATGCCAGGCAAATTACTTTTCTGTGGCTCAGTTTCCTTACTTGCAAAAGAGGATAATTATAATCACTATCTTTTCAAGTTTCTATAAGGAATACATGGGAAATCAAGTAAAGCTTAAACTAATATCTGGCACATAATCAACAAGCAATAAAGTTATTATTATTATTACCATTACCACTACTATTATTTTCTTAATCATTCCACCTAACGCTAGATAATCTCCTTCCAATTGAGATAACATTTACTGTTATAAAATCACTGTGGAGTGTAGTTGTTCACAAACATTTTATATAACATTAGAATGTTTTCTTAGACTAGAATCAAAGTCAGTGGTATGCACACACATAATGTTCTAAATATTACCAAAATTGCTTACCTACACTCACTTCCAGCGTGGTGCAGTGTTGTTATTCTCAGCAGAGAGATCTTCATGCCCAGACCTGAGTCACCTGTAGGACATTTTCACTTCTCTCCTCCTCTCCCCGTGAATCCTCCCTCTATCAGTTGACAGATAGGTGAGCATCGGAATTTGAAAATATCCTCTTAATTTCTTCATGTGCAAAACAAGATTCTCAATATCTATTTCATAGGGTCGCCGGGATAAATAAAATGATGCATGTTTATGGGGCTTTACACACAGTAAGCACTTGTTGTAGCTATCATACATTATCATTACAGGTAACAATCACATTTATAATTTTTACTCCTATCAGGGGTATGTAAAATTATCTGTCTCATTGCCCCTCATCTTTATTGAGCATGATCATTTTGACATCTATTTTAAATTAATTAAATGAATTTAAACCATCTACATTCCTAAAAATTATTTAAAAATATTTTCGAGGGGCACCTGGGTGGCTCAGTTATTAAGCGTCTGCCTTCAGCTCAGGTCATGATCCCAGGGTCCTGGGATCGAGCCCCACATTCGGGCTCCCTGTTCGGCGGGGAGCCTGCTTCTCCCTCTCCCGCTCCCCCTGCTTGTGTTCCCTCTCTCGCTGTGTTTCTGTCACATAAATACAGAAAATAAAAAAAAAATAAATAAATAATAAAAACAAAATTATTTTCTGATTCAATAACTGAAAAGTATTTCAGTGTTTTTTAAAATGAAATATTTATTTATTTGAGAGAGAGAAGAAAGAGAGACCATGAGCAGGGCAGTGGGGGCAGAGGATGAAGCAGACTCCCTGCCAAGCAGGGAGCCCAACTCAGGGCTCCATCCCAGGACCCTGGGATCGTGACCTGAGCCAAAGGCAGATGCTTAAGCAACTGAGCCACTCAGACGCCCCACATCTTGGTATTTTAATTTGCTTCCTTTTGATTACTATTGGAGTTGAACTTTTGTCAAATATTTATTAGCCATTTGAATTTCTGCATGTAAGTATGTGGGGGGGTGTAGTAGGGAAAGGGTGAGATCAGGTTCTATTTATTTTATGGGGTTCTTCATTTTGTATTTATTTTCCTTTTTGGTGGAGGTGAGGGGGGCTGTGTTAGTCTTTTGATAGTAAGTATATTGTCCTTAGTCTGATCCTGTCTCATTCCTACTGAACTAGTTCTATCTCCCTATGATCGGTGTATGTTTCTAAAGGTTTCCAAGCCATCTGGTTAAGTTTCCATTTTAGAATTGTGCCAAAGAGCATTATTAAGCTCACAAGTCTAATAAGGTCCCCTAACTCCATCCCTTTTTCCCATTAAAAAAAAATCTGGGAACATTAGCCATCCTCCCATCTCTGGCACAATGTGAAATCTCCATGATTGCTTGGCGTCTCCGGGGGTGATAGAGATTGCTGGCAGCACCTTTCATCGGGGCTCGAGTGTGGGCAAGGGGAGTGACTATAAGGAGTACAGACAGCTCAGTCAGCGAGTCTGGGACAGGGTCAGAGGGAGGCTGATGCTGGGGCTCCGTGTTAGGTCTCCACCCTGTTCCTTGGCTTGTTCTCCGCCTCTCCCTCCTAACCAGGTACTTTACTTGTTTTTCTTTGTCCGAGTTCTTTCCTTGGTCACCTAATTTGTGCTTTCCTGGCTCCCAGACTGACAGTGTATGGAGCACTCCCCACCTTCAGAAGCACAAGATCTCCCAGCTCAGGCCTCCGCGGCTGGCCTCTCTGATTCTGGCCAATCTGCACGCCCCAGCTCCCACAGCTACTTTTTCTAGAGGCAGCCCCTTCAACCCACCTTTAGCATTGCCTACACAACCCTGTGTCTGTTTCTGGATTCCACATCTTTCCCCACAGCCCACAGAACTCTTGCTCTCACTCCTAAGGATGGTATGGACTCTTTCCTAAAATTTCAGATCTCAGATGTCTTAATGGCTGGGCCCAGAATTTGTCCAGCATTTCCTTTATTTATAATGATAATAATACAGTATTATTTCTGGCGATATAAATAACATTTACTGAACGCGTACTGTGGGTTAGGCATTGTGCCACGTGACTCAGAGGTACTCTCTCGTGGCATCTTCAAGGCAGGCACATAATGCTGGTTCTGTCACTGTCCCATGTCACAGACAAGAACAGTGGAGCTTAGAGAAGTCAAATAGCATGCCCGAGGTCACCCCTGTGGCAGTAGGTGTTGGAGCTGTCAGCTGATTTCAGGTCAGCCTCGTGTCTAAGCCCAGGATCTAAACTCCAAGGTGATATGGCACTATCTGGGATTCCCTGTCTGGCCTCCTCTTCCTAATCTCATTTTGAGCTCCTTTTATAAACCCTCCTCTCCTACCACATATCTCTATAAACAAGGATAATTCAAATGGGAGGAAGCTCTCGCTGCCATTTCATTCTGGTGGAGTGACATTGGATTTTCTCTTCCCTGATTCAGCTTGTACTCCCTGAATGACTTCCTAGGAGCCCAGCGAGGTCACTCGTCAGTGCCCTCAGGACAGGGGTCCCACCAGCCAAACGTACGTGTTTCTTTTTAGAGTCACACTCTCCTGTTTGCTTTGGGAGTGGGTATCCTTCTGCTCATTCTAGCTTCCTTCTTTTTATTTTTTTCAGATTTTATTTATTTATTTGACAGAGAGAGACACAGCGAGAGAGGGAACACAAGCAGGGGGAGTGGGAGAGAGAGAAGCAGGCTTCCCACCGAGCAGAGAGCCCAATGCAGGGCTTGATCCCAGGACCCTGGGATCATGACCTGAGCCAAAGGCACCCCTCTAGCTTCCTTCTTGCTCTTGGCCAGCAGACAGCATCACATTCCAGAAACTTTCTCTCTCGGTCTTATATCTTCTCTGCCTCTATCCGCTCCAGAGGGCAAGGATCTATGGGACCCCTCTAACAATTAGCAATCTTGCAAACATGCCTTGCTTAAGCCTTTTCACCTCAAGGGTGAGTTCAACCTAGCAAGGTTGTAATTGCTACGTACCTTGGACGGGAAAACTGCACACATCTACAGACCTGGGAAGTGGGGAAGCCACAGATGAGTTTTCAGTTCTCCCCTCCCCGCTGCCTGTTGCAGAGTCTGGAATCCAAGTATCCCCCACCCCAGAGAACCCCCCAGGACCTAGAAAGGTCACTCTTGTATCTGGTTATATCCCTTCACTTTCATATTCTGACTGCAGCAACTTCTCAGTGGTGGCCGATGAAATAGTCACAATTTACACAATTTGCAAGTGATTCCAAATTCCGTGATATCTAATAAATTGTCATTCTGCTGAGATAAGACTTTGAAAGTTTCACACTATTAGGCTGGGTGTGGTCTCCAGTCACTTAGCAAATGATTTGTTGTTTTCTGCATATTGTGACAATGCATTTTACAGAAGTAATGATATGCTTCAGCGGTATTCATGGATGTGAATGTTCCAGAAATCTCTGGATGCGTTCTGTACAAGAAATAAAAAAATAAAAATAAAAAGGGAGGGGGAGAGGTTTATCCTGTGTGCAAGGCCCGGGTTAAAGTGAGGTCTCTCCCCACCCTCTGCTGCTCTGTTGCTGAGTGTAAGCTATTAGCAGGGGTATGATGTTCATCTTCCTATAGCACCTTTCCCAGTCACTGATGGAACCTCTCTAGAAGTCAGGCTTATTCTACATACACAAATGATAAGTGATACAAGTAGTATTGTCCATTTAGCTCATGTTTCATTCATCTGCTCCAGGCGCTTCTAATGCTCAGTCCTGAAGGCTTCTCTTGGGCTGGATTGGTAGAGGCCCTGCACATTATCTTGACAAGAATGGACATTTCTGATTAACGTTTGGAGATATTAAGAGAACTGAGGAAATACTTTAATTTTCCATCCAGGGGGTTCATGTTGTGTAGATACTACACCAGTGTAAACTACTTGTGTTGAGTATGACCTTTTACTCAGCAGGTTAGAAGGCTGAGTTTCTCACACACCTGCTCCTGGCCACCATCATGTCCAGGGGCAGCCCAGACTCCCCAGTGACAGCCAGACCTGGAAGGTTTGGTGGAGACAGACTACCACTTGCAGAAAAAGAGTCCATTATCTTGGAAGCCACTGGCGGACTCACTGCCGAAAGTAATTTCTCAGGGTTTATGCTCAAACCTTAGATGGTTCTTCCTGCCACTATGATTGAAGGGGCAAGGGATGGAGCCCAGCCGTCTTGGTCGGCAAATACCATCCGTCATGATGAGCCACTAACCCTGATGAGGCCCCCGATCGGGCTCTGGAATGATGACAGATGAGGCCACATACAGCAGTTAACGCCACCATTTGTAATCATTACTTTTTGGCCATTCAATAACCATCCCGTGAAATTATTTTCTGAATTTCCCACAGTAGAGAAAGGAACTGAGTTTACCTCCTATTTGTTTTTTTGGAAGCATCTCAGCAGTTAAAAGTGCTCGAAGGGAACTTTCTATGGCCTCATCAGATCCAACTTTAGGACCCCTATTCCCTCGAACCACCTGCCCTGTGTGGTGATGACACGGTGTTGGACATGCCTGTTCTTTCCCTGACTGCCGCAGGGAAAGCCCTGGGTTCCTCTGTGGCTAATAGCTCTGTTGCTACTCTGGGATGTCCCAGGCACAAGGTGCAGAGTGATAGCATTCCCTGTCACTTCTCACAGCGTGACTCTGGCCACATCGCTTGGCCCAGAGCTTCATTCCCCAGCAGCACCGTGGTCGTGCATGCCTGCAGAGAGCCAGCTGTTGTGGAGAGATGCCACTCACGGATGCTGAATCAGAGGGAGGAGAGGCTGAAGCCCTTGGACCACTTGCCTCTAACTGCTGGTACCCTCTTCTGCGTACCCCAGTGGGCCATGTAAATATCATTTTCTCTGTGTGTCACGATGTGTAAAAAGATTAGGAAGCATCTGATTTTCATTTTCCTTCTCTGTAAATTGGTATTATTTTTTATTATCTTATGGGACCATTGTGAGGCTCAAAGGCTTAAATGCCTATGAAGGGGATTTTAAGAGCTGCCATACATTCGTTGAGGGCCACTGGCCACCAAGAGGTAGGACTCTGTCTCCAGTTTACCTTCATTCGCTGTCCCTTCAAGATTGGGATGGAATTCCACTTTTTTAAAAAAATTCCACTTATTTTTAAATCTTTCCCATGCCATGAGATCAATATTTCACATCTATTACTTAGGTTCCAGCACTGACATCACATATTTGCTATAGTCCGTGGTTCTTGGAACTTCTTTAAGGTATTTGCAAGAGCAGAAGTTCCTCGCTTCTCTGCCCAGGGTGCTGAGGGTACACGCCAGGGTCCCTGTCCCCGGGTCTCTCTGCATCCCCTGCTGCCATCTCCGCCCAGGCCAAGGCCTCACCTCCCTGCCGAAGACGGGCCTTTACTCCCTCTGAGCCTGTGTTGCCTTTGGCTGTAGTTCCCTGCTCTGGGCTGAGAGCCTCTCCAGCGTCAATGGTTTTAGCATGTGTGCTTCAAGGTCTTAGCCCCCGGGGTGTTGCCCCCCCCCCCCCCGCTGCCCAGATGGTTCCAGAGAATGGCTCCTCTCAGCCCTGCAAACAGAGATCTCATGGATGGAGCGAAAAATCTCTCCTGCCCTTCTCCACAGACCTTAAGCCAAATGTTCAAAGTGTGAAAACCAAGTGTGCAAAAACGGAGTTCCAGAATAACATGCCAGAAAGTGTCAACACCGGTTTCTGGGTGCTGAGGGTAGGAGTCAGACTTCTCTTCCTTCGAACTTCCTGACTTTTTCAGATTTTCTATAGTGAAACTGAAAGTGTATTTTAAAATATATTTCTAATAGATGCACTCAAGATGTGCTTCGTGAAGGCAAATAGCAGCTCCGACATTCCTTCACACTTGCTGGCTCCAAATTACTGCCTTTGCTTTCGAGCCAGGCGGTTTGGAGGGGGTGGGAGCCGGGAGGGAGAGGGTGGAGGCAGCCGTGTGGGCCATTGAATTTCCTCTTTTCCGACATTTCTCTGGCAGCTAATTCCAGGGTGCTCATCTGTATGGTGGCGGCATGACTTTCATGTTTTCCCCAAGGTGTTTTATGGCCTTTTTACAGTGGTACTTTGAATAACTTTTCTCGGTAACTTCCAAATGGTGAAAAATATCAGATGATTTCCCTTCTCCCTCTGCACTCCTCTTCTCTTTGTTTCTGCTGCCTCCTCATTGTTAGTCTCTTCCCTCACCTTCCTCCCTCTCCTTTTCTCTTTCTTCCCGCTGCCCCCGCTTCTCTCTTCACCTAATATTTCAAGCAAAATAAAACTTGGTAGTGAGAAAGAAAGGCTTTGGTGGTATTGGCCTGGGCCCTGCTGGGGGGAAAGCAAACACAGGTTCATCACCAGGAGCTAGAGGGCTGCGAGAGTGTCCCAGGGGCAGCGTCATGCCTTCGCTTTTCCAGAAGGTAATAATTCAGTGCTCAGACCTGTAACGACTTGGTGTTGTCTTCATTGGACGTCATCCTTAAGACCAGGGTTGGGGGGCACCTGGGTGGCTCAGTGGGTTAAAGCCTCTGCCTTCGGCTCAGGTCATGATCTCAGGGTCCTGGGATCGAGCCCCGCATCGGGCTCTCTGCTCAGCGGGGACCTCTTGGAGATGATGTCAATTGTCCTGGAGAACAGGGACATTGAGTTACACACAGAAGTGAGACTGATCAGATCACAGATATCTGTAGCATCTTCTATAGGGTCAACCAGGAAGGTTACTTGGAACTGCCACAGAATGGCTCTCCTCCATTGTCAGGACTACTCTGTCCTCTTGATGATCCTTCTGCCTTTTTTCTGATGCTCAGCTTGTTGGCCAAGCTTCCTGTAGGGAGAAAGCCTGGAATCCAGATGCCAGGGCCCAGCCTTTCCCTTCGGTGTATGGCAGTGTGCTTGGATTCTGTGGTCTAATCGTCTGGGGTTTTCTCCTCAGCACGTCCACCAACAGACTGCCACCCTCTGACAAATTTCACGCTATGTGTGCTTCCCCTGGTCCAACCAAAGCCCCATCTATGGGAAAGACATCAGACCTAATGGTGGTCTCCATGGAAACGGTGCTGGCTGAGCTACAGGTCATGGAGAGCCAGCTTCCTAGACTGAAAGCATATGTTTCTAAGTGACCTTCCTGGTTGACCTGAGGGAAGCCTTGCCCTCAGTTAGGAAAATGTTCTAATCAGTCTGTCTTCTGTGTGTAACTCAACGTCCCTGTTCTCCTGGACAATCAACATCATCTCCAAGAGGTTCCGAGTTGGACTGTGCCATTGCTGGTTGGTCCTTATGGCAGGAGTCCTCAGCAACACCTCCCTCATCTTGGAGGGGATAAGGAGCAGGTACTCTGGACTGAGACACACTTGGGCTCAAACAGACCCCTTCCCAGTCTGGCCTCTTTCCCCATCCCACTCCCTTTAACTCTGTTCATCCACTTTAGGTCCCCAGCTCAAGCATCAGTTTCTTAGGCAATCCTACCCAGGCCTTAAGGCTGAAATCTAGTCTCTCTTTTACACAATCTCATAGGGCCATGTATCTCTCCTTCACAACACATGTCAATGTTGAGACATTACAAGGATTTGTGAGGTGGTTGGACTGCTGCTGTCTGCAGCCCCCACCCCCCAACTCTGAGCTCTTCAGCCTATAAGCTCCAAGAGGGTAATGCCTAATTCTGCTCACTAAGGCATCCTATCTGCCAAGGGCAGAGTTTGGCACATAAGAGATACTCAATAAATATTCATTGAATGAATTAATCTTAGTTCCATTCTTTTCCACTCCAGGATCTTGGGCAAGTTACTTAACTTATGTGAGCATCAGGTCCCTCATTATAAATGAGGATAATAATCCCCCATTCAGAAAATTGTAGGATTTACATGGGACAATGGTGTAAAGCACCAGTATGGGGCTGGCATGCATAATAGGTATGTACACAAAGTACTGTTTTTTTTCCCTTAGTTTCTTTTTCATCCCAGAGTACTGAACAGAACAGTAGTTTAAAGGTTTACAGAGCAAAAGTACCTGTCCCCCTATGTCTTTCCCCTCCTTCTTTCTTTATTACCTTCTCCTGTGGTTGGGTGAGACACAGAATGAAGGGTCAGAAGATCAGGTTCTTGATTTTTTACAAGTGAGATGACCCTGGGTAAACCATTGGCCTTTCCTCTGTTTCAGCTTCCTCGGATATGTGATGGGAAGACATAGACAAATAGTCTTTAGAGCCCTGCTGGCTCTCACCCTGGGTTTCTGCACAGGGGTCAAGGGTAACACTGACCACAGTTGTTTGCAGTGCAAGATGAATGGAAGCCAAAAAGAAGTGCAGCATCAGAATAGGGAGAAGCAAATTAGGCTATTGGCCTATCTATTTTAATACAAGCTGAGTTTATTTTAGTAGTACAGGTGAAATATATTTTAAAGTGTGTCATTATGACAATGCCCCTTGGTAACAGCCCAAGGATTTCTAGTGTGTCTTTCTTCAAAAGAGCCTGAGGGCTTTGTACATACGTCTCATTAATTCTCAGACCGTCCCTAAAGTTGGATGGAAAAGCATGATGAGCTCTGTTTTATATGCAGAGAAACAAAGCTTCAAAAAGGTTAAGTAGCTTACCCAAGGTCGCACAGTAACATCACTGCTCCCAGAAACCTGGGTCTCTATTTAGCACACCAGCCTGTTCAGGCATTCTGCTTCCATTCTCTGGAAATGAGTCCAGCCATGGGTGAGAGGTCTTTGTTCTGAGAAATGGTATTTGAAGTGCAGTTTCCTGGAGGATAGACTCTTTCCTGAAATGAGAAGGTGACAAGTAGATAAAGAGAGATTGAAAGGACTGGAAGTTAGTAGAAAGTGTTCTGCCCCTTTCCTTCCCCCATCCCAAGCATCCTCTTCCTGGACCAGCCAAGCCCCATCTCAAGGGCCAAGCACCAGACCTGGGGTGGTTGCCATGGAAACAGTGCAGGTGCAGCTTGAGGCCCTGGAGAGTTGGCTGTCCTGACTGAAGGTGTGTGTTTCTAGGTCACCTTCCTGGTTGACCTGAAGAGAATCTGTCATCCTCAGGAGAATGCTGCAGGCATCTGCGATCTGATCAATCTTTCTGCTGTGTTTAACTCAATGTCGCTGTTCTCTGGGGCAATCAACATCATCGGCAGGAGGTTGAGAGTGGCATTTCTGGTTAGCCCATATATCAGGGGTCCTCAGTCCTGTGTTCTGTCCCGATACTAGCTATGCGACCTTGCGTAGGGCAGTTGTGTTTTCTGAGCCTGAGTCTTCTGATCTGTAAAAGGATAACTAACAGGACTGTTGTCAGGATGATGAGAGGAACGACTCCAAAAGGCATCAGTGAGTCAGAAATCACAGTGATTGTGTAAGTAGTTAATATCCGGTCCTCTGGGGTCACCTGGGTGGCTCAGTTGGTTAAGCATCCGACTCTTGGTTTCAGCACATGTCTGTGATCTCAGGGTCGTGAGACCGAGCCCCGTGTTGGGCTCCACACTCAGTGGAGTCTGTTTCTCTCCCTCTCCCTCTGCTCCTCCATTCACACTTTCTCTCTCCCTCAAATAAATAAACATTTTTTTAAAAAAATTGAGAAACGATCCTCTTCCTTTGCTGGAGCTCACCTCTTCTTATGAAAGGGGGCCATGACATAACCTCTTCAGAGGTTACCCTGGAAACTCCCTTCCCAGCTTGAAATATCAGGTCAAGAGAAGAGCCAGTTGTTTTTAGATAGTTTGTTGCTTCCTGTTCAACCTACCCAGGGACTACTAGGCCCACTGGTTGGTCTTTGTCCCCACAGGCAACCCTCATTCCACAAACTCTTTCACGGATGGACATGGTTTTCCAGGCTGCCTGGTCTTTGTGTCACTTGCGGTACATTAATTATGTAGTGCCTGGTGAAGCTTTCTGAGATCACAAGATGAAAGGCCTGGTGGCAGTTCAAAGTCTTCCTTTTGATTATTATTCTACTCAGTGTATTTTGGGGGGGGGAAGAAAATGGGCTTGGGATCACAGTGCAGTAAATTTCGTAAAGAGTAGAATATGAGCAAACCAAAGAAATGGACCTGGAACAGATAATCAGGTTGCCCTGTGAGGTTGGTGTGTGTGTGTGTGTGTGTGTGTGTGTGTGTGTGTGTGCGCGCGCGCGCACACGTGCACGTGTATGCGAAAAATCAGGCTATCTGAAGAACGATACCCTCTCTGTTGCTCTTGTGGGTTGTACAAATGCCAGTTGGTCTTCCTCTGTTACCGAAAGCCAGTGAGTCCTCCCTGAAGAGATAGGTAGGACCAGGGACTAACTATACTTGGAACAGAGATTGCAGGACAAGAGAAGATACTCTGGGGCTCACAGGCCAGTCATGAGCACTTGCTTGGGGCACTGAGGTCATCTCTAGATAGGTCAAAATGTAGCAGCTTAGAACACAAATTCTGAAGTGCCATCATTATCTGGTTTTGGCCGTGAATTAGGAGTCAGTGGTGGGTGGCCTACATAATCGTGGTATTGGAACTGATTGTGAGCTACCTGGGGTCTATGCCCCTTATTTGACCCTAATCTTGACCCTAGGAAGAATGTTCTCCATAAGACTGAACAACAGCCCTTTTGAGTTTTCCCTAATTTCTTCTAAATCTGTGAGCTTGAGATCTGTGACAGAAAATAACATATTATCCTCTGTTGTCATGGGCAATGAAGGAAGTTTGAACAACATTTGACAAAGGATGTAAACATCACTATTCCTGAATGGCAATAACTCTTGGTGGTCAATGAGGCAGGCGGGACCAGTTGAGTTGTTTTTTTTTTTTTAAGATTTTATTTACTTATTTGAGAGAGAGCGAGAGAGTGTGCATGAACAGGGGGAAGGGGCAGAGGGATAGGAAGAAGCAGACTCCCTGCTGAGCAGAAAGCCCAACGTGGGGTTTGGTCCCAGAACCCCAAAATCATGACCTGAGCTGAAGGCAGACGCCTACCCGACTGAGCCACCCAGGTGCCCCTCAGCTGAGTTTGTGTTAGTCCTTTCTGAATCCCAGCTCAACTGCTTTGATGGGGCCCGAGCTCAGGGAAGATGGGGACCCCTGGAGAGGGAGAGATTTGGCTTGGATCTTTAAGGAAGGGCAGGGTTTAGGAAAGCAGTGGGTAAGAAAAGATGTTCTAGGGAAAGATCAGGTTAGGCAGAAGCTTGAAGACATGTGTCCTAGAGACCATAGAATGCAAAAGGATAGAGTGGGAAATAGGGCCAAGAAAGTACATAGTAGCAGAAGCATGAAGCTTCAACTTTACACGTCTTAGCCATTTTTGCAGAAACCCCTTTGTGGTGCCCTTTTTGGTGTGGGGGTAGTATACTCTGCAGGTAACCATCTCCCCAAGGGCAGGGACCAGCCTCATAATTTCCTTTATATTCCCTTAATATTCCTTAATGCCTGCTTTTCCCAACTGACGAATGTGGTTCACCGCTGAGTGAACTCAGCAGTTATACACGGATCCTTTTGGGGTTGGGGAGAGACAAAACACATGTGTTGAAACTCTGGCTTTCAGTACAAGAGACTATTAGGGGAGATAATTTTTGCTTCAGGACCCGAGCTGCAAAGAAGGAACTCGAAGCTTCCTGGCAGGGAGAGGGTGGAGCCTGGAGAAGGACACGGTGGAGTGGGGGCTGCTGAGTTCCATTCATGTTCCACCCTGACGCTAATAGCCCCATCTCTGAAAGAGCCAGCTGGAAGGAAATGTGAAAGCAAACCGTGGCGAATCAGCTATGTGTGAGCTGGAGAGGACCTTCGTGAACAGCTCATTCAACCCCTTGATTTTCCAGGCCCGGCGAAGGTGTGGGAGGTCTGCGTGTTCAGGACAAAGGACACATCTGCACATCTCTCTCTGTCTATTCTCTGAAAATCACATCTCTGTTGTTCAGGCTCGATAAACCGCCTGTTACAACTCCACTGTCACCACTGACTCCAGGAGACATGCAAACGCACTGGGAGGGTTTCTTTGGCTGAGCAGGTGCGGGCGCAGCCCAGTGCATGTGGACTGTGCTCCCTCGGGCAGCCTGCCCCGTGTGCCTGGCCTTGCTGGGTCTGATCACCACCCCCATTCAATGTCAGGACCACTAATCACTTGACCACATTAAGCTTTGCTTTGTGTGACACAAAATCATTGTAAAAGAATGCATTATTAAGTGTGTTTTTGAATAAGGGAGGAATGCTAGCAGCCTGTCACTGATTGTTTTATTGTCGGAAGGAAAATAAATAAGTAGAGCGCGTATGAGGCAAGGCAGGAACGGTTCCAAGAAGTGTTTAGAATAGAAGCATTTTTACATTTTATTGATGTCGGTTTGTAAAACACGCTTGCTAGGGAACCCAGGGCATTTATATAAATAACCATCACACACAAATAGCTCTTTATTATTTATACTGAGGTGAGTATGATGTATTTACCATATTATGTACATTGGCTTAGGAATAAATAGACACACAGTGAGACATGTAAAACACAGACTGGAAATAAAGATATTGGCCGTTGGCCGGATCTGGAGTAGTAGAGTTTGTGGACAGTTGGTAGACTTAATAATTAACTGGTGACGAATACAGAAATAGCTCTCTGGGAGCCCTTTCAGTTTCTGGACATTGTATCCGAGATTCCCGGACATAGAAAGGGAACCACGATGCCCGTTCATTTTGGATTCTGAAACGGAGATAGAGGCGTAAAACTTCCAGAGTGGCATAAGTGATATTTAAAGAGTAGATCATGCCCACATTAGCTCATCTGGCCCTTACAAAACCCTGAGGGTTGGTAGAACATACATTATTCTTGGTCTTATCATTTTGGGAACGTGGAGTTTCCAGAGTATGTGATTAGCATGAAGGCCAGTAGCTAGTGAGCGTCAGAGTTAGCACTTTTCTCCAAGGCTCTGGTTTCATGCATTTATTTTTTTTTTAATCTATTTATTTGACAGAGATCACAAGTTGGCAGAGAGGCAGGCAGAGAAAGAGAGGGGGAAGCAGGCTCCCCGTCGAGCAGAGAACCTGATGCAGGGCTCGATCCTAGGACCCTGAGATCATGACCTGAGCCGAAGGCAGAGGCTTTGACCCACTGAGCCACCCAGGTGCCCCTCTGGTTTCATGCATTTAACAAGTATTTACTAAGCGCTTCCTATGTGCCTGGCATGGGGATATATCTGTACCTAGGGGAGGAGACACACAATAAACAAGTAGATGTAACTGTAAGAAATGCTAACTGCAGATCAAGGGGATAGCGAGTGGTTTACAGGGACTGCTGTTTCTGGCAGGTTGATCTGAAAGATATTTCTGAGGAGGTGACCTTTGGGCAGACACCTGGGTGGATAGCGGGAATGGCCATGTGCCTCTGGGAAGAAGGAGCTTTTCAGACGGAGAGAACCACCCATGCAAAGGCCCTGAGGTGGGGGTTTGCTTGGTGAGTTTGAGGGTTGGCAAGGAGGACTGTAAGACTGGAGCTCCACAGGCAAGGGGAAACATGGCTGGAAATGAGGTCAGAGAGAGAACCAGGGGCCAGATCATGAGGGGCCGTCAAGGACTAAGCCACGACGACATAGGCCATGTGAAAGCCATTTCAGGGCTGAAGGGACAGTCTAAGTGCTGTGTGGGAAACACCCCAAGAGTGAAAAAATCATAGAAGCAGAAGGCCAGTTGGGAGTGTGTTCAGCAGTCTTCAGGCCGAGAGGCGACGGGAGAGAAATGGAAAGGACAGAATTCAGGGAAAGCCAGCGAGATCTGCTGATGAATTGATGTCAGGGTGGGAAAAGAAAGAAGTCAAGGATTCCTCCTGGTTTTGCCCTAAGCAACCGGAAGAGTTTTATCATCACTTTGTGAAACGGGAACACCTGAGTTTAAGTGGAGACAAGTGTGTCATTTTGCACATGTTAAGTTTGAGATACTTATCAGGCAATAAAATCATGATTTCAAACTGGCAGTTGGTGATATATGTTGCTGTTTAGGGAAGTTGGGCCAGGAGCTATACATTTATTAGCCTTAGTATACAGGTGGTATTTGAAGGCATGAAACTGGTTGAGATCCCTTTGAGAGTGAGTTTAGATGGAGAAGAGAAAAGGCCCAAGCTCCCCAAATTTCAACAACTGTCAAATAATAAAACAATGATACCCCATCCCCTGACCACCAGTGTTTTTAAAAAATGCTGAGCATATTTATTTGTCACACAAGGGGAAATTCACTGAGGAGTTCTCTAAGGAAGAAAAGTCAGTTTCTAAAGCTTTAGGAACAGGGTTCTATGGTGGTCATGCCAAGTCAGAATTAGAAACCAGCACTTTGGATAGGAGAGAATGAGTTTATAAGTGGGCAAGTGCTTGGCTAAAACAGATTCCTTGTTCATTGGCCAAAAGCCTCCAGTGAGATCCAGGAATGGTCTCGTGTCCTGGGGTTGTGTGAAATTCATAGTCCTCAGTCACTGCCAGCTGGGTAAAACCACTGCGATGAAATTCAGTATTCAGCATGAAATCTCCCAAAGGGTTGCTGCTGGAAAGTTCAGAGTTGTTGTGGGGTATTTTGGTGGGGGAGTGTTTTGGACAGTCTTACCTGTAGACAACCAATAATGCCCTCGGCCCAGAGTCTGTTTCCATACTTTTTGCTCCTCCAGTGGTCTCAGCCATCACGGACCAGCCTCACTTGGGCACCTGGAAGCTTCTTGCTCCTGCTTTCCCCTCTCCTTTCCTTGCCACCCCACTTCCTAGGGTCCAAGACGCACTCTTCTTGGCTAGCGGGACTTATCTCACCCCTTCACCCCATGCATATGTGCTGATGAAGCCTCTTTTACTCTGCACCCTAACATGTCCAAAGGGAAGCCCCCCAAAACCAAGCTATTCTCTTGCTTCAGTGGATTGCGTCTCATGGCTTCTGTGCCGGGAGACCCCCTCGCCACCGAGGGTGAGGACGGAGGCTGAGTGAGGGCGTAAAGGAGATGGAGATCCTCTTCCCTGCACATGTTAGCTTCAGAGGTACTTTCTCCTTTATATTTCCAATTTATGCATGTTCTGTGCACTTTGGCTAGAACTCGTGTGTATCTCATGCTTCAGATACTGGCAAAAACAACTTCATCTATGTGGGCTGTGTTTTTCTTGGTTTTTACTTTTTCCAGTGGGGAGGCCCATCCTTCTGGTTGCCACCCCCCACTCCCTGCCATGCAAGAAATTACTACCTGTCTCCCTCTGGGAACCAGGGAAACCCAGATTCCAGGCAAGAATCCTAGGAGTTCCTGTAAGGGCAGCATCCGTATTTCTGCATTTTCTCCACTATTCCTCTCTGAAGATGCCCACCAATTTATTGGCATTTTGGGATAGAAGATGCTTTAGCTTATTTTAGGGATGACCCACAGTGATGCCTGTGGCTCCTTGCTGGGCCATGACTCAGCCCTCAGAGCCCTTGCTTTTGAAGGATTTCAGATATTTTTTTCTCCCTCAATATATAACCTGGCCCTTATCTGTATTGGATGTCATCTGCCACTCTGTGCCCACGCACGGATCCATAGTGCTTCTTGAAGTTGAGCACGCTCCATTTGGTGCTTCTCGTCCAGGAGGAAGTTAGTACCATTCCCAGACGGTGTGGTTAAGAAAAATGACCTCAACTGGAAGCAGGGAAACACTGCCTAGGCTTGATCTTCCTCGTGCTTCAAAACTACTTAAAACTTGAGCTATGTCGATGACTCAGACCTAGAGATGCAAATTGTTATTCGCACAGAGGTCATTGCAGGGTTTGGCTGCAAATGTCGTGAGTTCAGAGAGCCCCCACACTGTTGCCCAGTTCTGGAGCATGCTCAGTGGTGACTCCAGACCTTAGCCATTGCCCCCTGGGTACCCGAAGCTTAGTAGAGAGCTGCAGGACCCCCTACACTGGTTTGTGGGGGCTCAGAAGGGTGGTGGAAAGAACATGGGCTGTAGCATTGGGCTAACCTAGTCTGTTGACTCTGGTCTCCTCCCTACTGGCTCTGTGGCCCCAGTCTAGGAGTCTAACTTCCCTCAGCCTTGGTTTCCCTGGCTCCAAAATGAGGACCTGTAATAGTACCATTCACAAGGTTGTTGGGAGACATGTTTAAAGTGCTTATTAGCATAGTGCCTGGTCCATATGTGTTCAGTTCATATTATTAATTTTAAGTCTAATAAACCCAAGTTCTGCCCCCAAGTAGAACTGTGTGGTTCTGGGCCTGATGTCTCTCTGCCCCACTGCCCATCTACAAAACAGAGCTGACACAAGGGTGACATGAGATAGCTTCTCTCTGAAATTATCAGCAGAGTCCCTGACCCCTTTCAGCCCATGTCCTCTGAATCATATGTAGAAAATGTTACCAGGAAAGATGGATCTGGGTGCCAATCAACTCAGTTCTGATTTCTTTAGATTAGTGGGAGGAAAAGAGTCAAAAACCCTTCCTAGGCACTCAGGAACCAGCACTTCCAACTGCAGGCTTTGGAAGGCAGAGATCAGGATGTCTCCTTCAGGAAGGTGATTGTAGCATGCCCATCCTGGTCTAGGTGCAGGGGTGTGTGATCCCAAGTGAGGCACCAGCAGACAAAACCGTGGAGAAACCTGGAGAGGCAAGGCTGCCCTGGCCACCCAGAACAGTTATTTCCCCAAAGCATGTGAAGAGGGATTGAGACTCACAAGGGGGTAGGGCCCAGAGGAGATGCTGTGGGAGGGGATCTGGAAAAAACTACAAAGCAGACAGGCTGGAAAAACGTTTCTACTGCTGTTTCCTGCTCTTCTTTCTCTTCTTCTTCCTCGTTTTCTTCACCAAGTCCCTCCTGAAGGTGGCTTAAGAGTTACGTTTGAGGGGCGCCTGGGTGGCTCAGTGGGTTAAAGCCTCTGCCTTCGGCTCAGGTCATGATCTCAGGGTCCTGGGATCGAGCCCCGCATCGGGCTCTCTGCTCCATGGGGAGCCTGCTTCCTCATCTCTCTGCCCACCTCTCTGCCTACTTGTGATCTCTGTCTGTCAAATAAATAAATAAAATCTTAAAAAAACCCAAGAGTTATGTTTGTAGCTTTGTTATGTATGTAGTTTGTTATGTATGTAGTTTGTAGTTATGTAGCAAACCAGCCCGCCCATGGTGGAGTGTGGCCTTTGATACTAGACCGGGATTCAGCTCCTGATTCCATCATTTGCTCTGCTGAGCCTCAGTTGTTGCATCTGTACAATGGGGTGATAATGCTTATCTCAGAGAGCCAATGTGAATCTCATGTGGGACTACGCAGATTAAGAGCCCAGCAAGAGTGCCAGGCCCATGGAAGCTACAGAGGAATAGATAGTCCCCTTCCTTCCCTTTCCCCCACACTCACTCTTGCTGCACATCTGTCTACGGAACAGGGCTGATTCTCAACTTTAACAGAAAAGCTCTTTCTTCTCCAACGGGAGAAGCTTTGTCTGCCGTGAACATTAGCAAATAGGGATTGAGTTGGGGATTTCCTGGGAAGAGCTGCCTAAGAGCATGTAACCTGTGTTCATTTGATTTGTAGATATATCATAATTACTTTTCACCAAACAAAACCCACTTGAGGTACTGTTAAGCAAAGGAATGATGCTGCTTTTGCTCCTTTTCTCTCAACCCTTCTTTCTCTCATGCAAATCAGAGATTTGTGGCTGCCTGGACTGTTGGCTGGGGGAAAACCCATCACCTAGCTTTTTTTGTCCCTGAATATAACATAATTGTCAAAATCTCATAACTTCTGAGTGCAATTTCAACCCTCTCGTTGGTAAGGCAATAATAACCCAAGCAAAGAGCATCAGATGAAGTAACGATTCTGAACATAAAATAGAGTGGAGGCATTATCTGGACAAGATGAATGGAGTTCTCTATGAAGTTGTACAAATTCTTATAGGAAGAATAGACTTTGAAAAGAGCCATTAGACCAAGTCATTAAGTAGCCTGGCTTCTAGTTCATCTCCCAGAGCTGTTTGTCAGGGTGTTGGTCACAAGATTCAGACTTCTTAGATTTGGCTGCCTTGGTAGAAAATGTGTGCTGAGGTGCTGAGGTCAATTCCGTCTACTAGGGGCTTAGTCTTTCTCCCCGCCATCAACCTTCCCCCCCCGATTTTCCAGTGGATGATGTGAAAGTCCTTACACACTTTCTCCTAGAAACCATATAAGTGACAGAAGACACGCTTCAAGCACACGAGTCATTGTTCTCTCTGTTTTCATGTCCAGGTCACAGCTCCTTGGAGTCACCAACAAGCCTGTCTTCTCCTCCTCCTGCTCCTTTTGCATGGAATCTGACATGGATAATGAAAGACTCTTTCCCTTTCCTGTCTCATCGCAGTCGATATGGTAAGTGTATCTTTCACAGTTATTGGTGATGTACAATCACCAGCTCATAATTAAGGGAACTGTGAGTTTTAGTGTCCTCCATCTTCCTCCACTGGTGCACATTCCAGCCAGGCCGGGCCTCTCCAGACCCACAGTGGCTTTCTTTATCATAGAGGAAGCCAACAGTTTTGTTGCTAGTATATCCCAACCCCCAGCCTTTATGGTGTATAGTGTTCCTGACACCCCTGACCAATCACGAGACACCATACTTATCTGTGTTTTGACTGTGGTTTCTCGATACAGGGTTCTGACTCATGCATGTTTCTGTTGTTCTGAAGGTCACCAGTCTTCCAGGGCCCCTCAAGCGACTCCTTTACATTTGGGTAACTCTTTAAAGGTACTTGGACATGTTCCTAGAGATTAGCTCAGATCATGTGCTTTTGCAATCACCTCGGAAGTAAGGAGGCCAGGTCTCATTCCATTTTCACAGATGTAGAAACTGAGCTTAATAAGATGGCACAGACTGGATTCTCTAACTACAAAACCAGAATTCTTCCCTTCCATTCAGATTTGCTCCCAGGAGGCCACCTATTCAACCTGCTACATCCTGGTCTAGGAGCCATTAGGAGGCCGTATTTATATGGTGTCGGATTTCCTCATTCTCTGTGCTAATGCCTAACATTCTAACAGCTCCTAGAAGCTGGGCCTCTGCAGAGGAAAGAGCAGGTTTGGAAAAGAGTTGGTGTATTTTCAGGTGGACATTTCTTTTCTCTTGAACGTCACTAGAGTGAATCCATGAGGGTAGGCACTAAGATGTGTTTATTTCCCCACTTTATCATATCACATAGAAGACACTCATAAAGACTTGTGCATGATGAATGAATACAAAAGGCTTCCAGGGATGGAACGTACTCATGAAGTCTGATTCAATTAAGTATTTATGAACCTGGTATAGCACTAAGTTCTAGATTCCCTTCTGGGCATATTTACCTATTCCTGACACTCAGTCTCTGCCAATGGACCCAAGCTTTTAAAAATGAACCTAACAGAAATCTTCCCACTCACCGCGATCCCTCATGCATAAATGTAGCCGGTCCTGGTTCATATTAACTGTACCTTTCATTTCAAACTTAAAAAAATAAATGCATCCAAAGCCCTAGGGCGGTAGAGGATTACTCTCTGCTGGGATGTTTCCTGCTGCTTCTAAGCCTCCCTAGTGGGAGAGGAAGATCAGTAGTTGTCAGAAGATCCCAGATAAGAATTACTTCTTGATTTTATTTAAGCCAGACATTGAGTGTCATTTTGTGATAAGGGCAAGTGTCTATAAATAATTGAAATCTGGGGCTTTGTATCGTTATTGCTTTGTAACCAGATTTGTGATACAACCAGTCTTTGGATAACATTTTGAATTCGCTCTCAAAGTCATTCAGTATCTCCACAGGATGACAACTTTTATAAAATGCAGAATGTCCAAAAAAAGGCAGGTCTCCCTCCCTCTTGCGTGACACAGAGAGCGTTGCATCCCTCCTCTGTGGAACATCCAGAAGGAGGTTGAATGTCGAAAGGAGAAAGCCACAGGAGTTGGTTAAGTGGCTGTCTCCTGGGGCTTGGCCCTGGTACGCCTACTTGCTCTCGCTGGGCCTCACCTTTCTTGCCTGTAAAATGAGGCAGCGTGGCATACTGCCTTGGGGCAAAAGTGGAGATCAGGGGTATTCCCAGCGTCCTTTTCAGATTCTCCTTGTGGCCTAGAGTTCTCACGAATTGCCTTCTAGGCTGAGGAGAGCCCAGTGTGTGTAACCATTGACCACACATTGCCCAAATGCTGGATAAAGATGCCAAAGGCAGTACCGTCATTGCCGTTGAGTCACCGGGTGGGAAGAACTGATTTTGCCTTGGTGACTCCTTGACTGAGGGTAAGGGACTTCAGAGCCTTTTATCTTACTATACTTAATTCAGTGGAGACCTGGCTGCCTCCCCCGTCACCTCTGTGTGCCTGGTCCAGTGCTAGAGAACAGAGGGGATACAAATACGTACATAGGTAAGACTCACTTCTGCTCTCTCAGGGCTCAGAGGCCAGAGAAATAACTCCATAGGCAGCTAGCTAGGCCCCCTGCCACAGCCAGTGCCTCTGGGGGCACAGAGCACACTGAAGGCCGAGACTCCTGTCCCCTTAAGGGTTATTTTTGGGGGCTCAGCCCACATGTGTCTATGAACCAGAGAGGCCAGCAGGCTCCCTGGTGATAAATCCACACCTTTCAACTGCCGTGAAAGACATTTTAAGAAATGTTAACAACTTCATTAATTTTAGGGCCTCAAACTTGGGTAGAGAAATTTGACTGGAAAATTGCCGCCTGAAGGGATAGTTCTTCAGATTGTGAGAAGTAACCAAGTCTCAGCAAGTTGACGTGGGTGTTTGAGTCGTGGAGCCTGGCGCCTGTGTTCTGGGGAGGAGGTGGGAGGCGTTTTCTGGAGGAGGGGGGACACACAAGGGCGCAACAAGAGGGGGGTGGCAACAGCCTGCCCACAGGTGTCATGATGGACAGCGGCTGGCTGGCCCTCTCAGGCAGGCTGTCCAGTCCTGAATTGAGTGTGGCTTTCTTTTCACCGGTGTTTTATGAGAAGGGACGAGGTGGCGAGAGGCTAACAAGATTTACTCACCCCCAGCCTGTAATTATCTGCTTGAGGAAAAAGTTTGACCTACCTTTTTGAAGTCTTACCATATTTCTTCTAATTTATGTTGGGGCCTTTTATGTTGTATAAAATATATTCTCTTCAGTGGCATTTGGTATAAGATTCCAGCGCTTTCTCACTTCTTGTCTTGAAGGACGGCAGCCCGCTAATTTCATCATTGACGAGCGGAGAGCCACACAGTCCTGCCCCAAAGCTTTGAAGGAGGTGGGGGCATCCAAAGAAATACCTTTTTTTGCTCCTTTTATCATCAGCTCTGATGCCTTAAGAATTATTTATAAGCTTGGCTAGAGGACTGGTCTCTCACTACCCACCCAGATAAAAATCTGTTCATTCCGGTGGCTCCAGGGGCTAAGAGATTGAGGCCACTGAAGGCTGTGATCACATTTGGTTCTAGAGGTACAGAAGCAGATGGTGTCCTACCCACTGAACTCATGTTTGCCCACTCCGGGTATGGGAAGAACCAGAGCAGCATATGAAACCTAATACAACCAAAGGTTTTGCCCCAGGTGAGCAGGAGGAAGAGAGTTCTTACTTACTGAAAAACAAAACCATTGATGCTTGGCAAAACTCTTTCACACTCTTTCTCACTTAAGCCTGTTATGAAATTATTTATATCCCATGTCTGTAATGTAAATTGAGGGCTGAAGGAGTTTATTAACAAGCCCCTATGATGGAACAGGACAGCACTTAGACAAGACTGAACCCAGATTGTCTGACTCCAAGTCAGAGTGCTCTTTCTACTACAACACAAGATGAATTCAAAGGTGAAGTCTTCCCTCCATGGAGACGGCTCTCATTTCCTGGATGACCTGGTGTTCACACTGAATGTCCAGTCTGATACCCAAGATCTAGGCAGCTGTAGAATGAGACTTGATGTCCCCAAATTGAGGCTGTCCAGGGTAGGCCAGCTAATTCATCTCTTCCCAAATGTGGGCACTGTAGGCAGTCTAGACTATGGTTCCTGTTACAGGTTGAATGGTGTCCCCCCAAAAAATAAATTGAAGTCCTAACCCCTAGTACCTGTGAATGTGACCTTATTTGGAAATAAGATTTTTGCAGATATAATCAGGTCCATACTTCATTAGAGGAGGGCTTAATCTAATATAACTAGGTCCTTACCAGAAGAGAAAACGAGACATAGATACATACGTAGGATGAACACCATGTAATGATGGAGGCAGAGATTAGAGTCACATATCCACAAGCCAAGGACCGCCAAGGATTGCCAAGGATTGCCAGAAACCACCAAGAGCTGGGAGAAAAGCATGGGACAGATCCCTCTTAATGTCGTCAGAGAGCATAGCTCTGACAATGCCTTGATTTGGGGCTCCTGGCCTCTAGAACTGTGAGAGAATAAATGACTATTATTCCAAGCCACCCCATTTGCAGGACTTTGTTATGACAGACCTAATAAAGTCATACAGTCCTTCATCCCTCCAGCCCTGCAGTGTCTACATGGACTCCTGGCAAAGAAAGATTCCTCCTAACACCCAGCATTAGGGCACAAAAAAACCATTGTTGGACTTTAAATAAAAGTCCTATTAAAACTTCGTCTGCTTCCAAGCCCATGGAGACCCATCCAATTTAAGGACTGGTGCTATTGGAAAGGAAGAAAAATTAGACTTTTTAATTACTTTCCCTGCTGCCACTGCCACCATCACCGGTGCTGTTAATGTATCAATTTCTTTGATTGAAAACATTGAGTAAATTAAACATATCTCTCTCTCAAGGAAAGAAAAAAGAAATCAACCTACCACAGAATCAAAAATGGAAAACAAAAAGGTCCACAAGCCCCTTATGGGATTTACTTCGTAGCTCTGGCAAGAAGTCAGTTTGATCACATTTCTGAAATTACATATTTAATATGGCTGGATGTGATCAGCTGTTCCGCCCTCAAGGGCCTGGTGTCAGTGAAAAGCAGCTCCCAGTTCCCTCGTGGACCACTGTCATGGTTGAAAGCTTTCCTAACAATTCCCCTGCCCTGACAGGCCAGGCCTCTTTGTGTTCTCTTTCCACCCTGCTCCACTGAACTGGGAAGTTGAGTTCTTTCCTAGTCCATACTCTCGTATTTTAATCTACAACACCGTGAGCACAAGGCCTGTGGTTGCCTTCCGCAAAAAGACTGAGTCCCAAGGGGTACCAGCAATGCTGGCGGTCACATGCCATCAAGAACAGGGTACTCCAACCACTCTGAGGACTGCTGGCCTTCTAGGGGCCAATGAACCCAACCCATGAAAATTACATAAAAACCAGATGGCTTAGGTGTTTCCATAAAAGATTTGTTTAAATTGCCACACGTGATCATATCCCTTATCTTTAAATTGAAGACATATAGGCCCACTCAATAATACCAGCCATTTCTCCATTAGTGGCAGATTGAATAAAGAGAAGTAAAAAGGAAACAGGCAGATTAAAAGATACAAGAGTGATTCACCAACTGACACAAAGGCAAGAAAAGCAAGTCAAAGAGAACCATTTAAAACAACTGTCACAGGGACTCCTGGATGGCTCAGTCCCGTAAGCGTCCAACTCTTGATTTTGGCTCAGGTCATAATCTCATATTCATCAGATCAAGCCCTGTGCAGAGCTCATCGTGGAGCCCAGCATAGAGCCCACTTAAGATTTTCTCTTTCTCTCTTTCTGCCCCTTATCTCCTCATTCTCTCTGTCTCTCTAAAAAAACAAACAAACAAAAAACCCAAATAAATAAATAAATACATAAAACAATTGTCACAAACATGGGGAAAAGCATTGACAAAAGGAGACAGATGAGGGAATGGAGACAGAGACACACAGAGATAGAGACAGACGAATGTGGAAAGGATCACACATGCCTTTCTGGCCTCCTGTCCCCATATTCTTTCTCCTGCTAACATGGTCTCAGCAATCCTACCTAGGCAGGTGGCTCCCTGATGTAGGTGATTCCCCACTGAGGGTTGCTTCAGTATCCCTACCTGCCTGCATCATTTCCCCTGAGTGTGTCTCTGACACCACAGAGAATGGGTGGATGGGTATATACATTCTTGGAATACCAGCCATATGACTGGTTCTGCTCTAGGCATTGCAGTGACAAATAGGGCACAATCCCTCCCCTTAAGAACTCTCAAGGAAGAGGCAGACATGCCTTCTGTATGACAGGTGCAGAAACAAAGGCATGTTCAAAGCTCTCTGGAAATAAAGAAGCAGGGCCAGTTCTGTGGGGGACTTCGGAAGTAGGTGTTTTGAAGATGGGGACAGCTCAGTTGGGCCTCGGACCCCGAGACCAATGAGAAGGGCATTCCAGGCGGAGGGAAAGAATGTGCAAAGGCATGTTTAGGACCAGGTCAATGTCAGTGACACAGGATAGGGAGGACCTGCAAGGAAGCAGCAGGGATGAGCCCAGGAAACAGTTACTTCCGGATGTACTCAGGATTTAGACATGATCCTGCATGTGAAGCATAGGTTGGAGAAGGAATGGCAGGATGGGAATCTGGGAGAGATTCTGGCTATGGGGTGAGCATGACTTAGTTGTCCATCCAGGAGAGTCCAGCTTCAGTGGCTGAGTAGATGAATGTCGTGTTAACTGAAACGAGGAGGAGGAGAAACAGTTGGCAAGGAGAGATGGTGACCAAGACGTCTAGAGGGGAGAAGATGGGGAGAGCTCTGCCGAGCAAGTTATACATGAATGTTGTCAGGACATCCAGGTGAAGGTGACAGGTAGAGAGTCGGAAGTGTGGGTCTTGGATTAGGCAGAAGTCTAGGACAGAGGTGAGATGGAGAGTCGTTAGCATAGAAGTTGCAGTTGAGGCTGGTGGTTGGAGGATAAAGATTCCGGATATTTCATGTAAGAGGACGAGAAGCATGACACGCAGAAATGGAGAAATGGGAAATATAGGAGGAGAACCAGAAGGTGGGATCGTCACAGAAACCAAGGTGGGGAAGAATTTTAGATACAGAAATCATCAACAGTGTTGAAGCCATTGAGCCATAAAGCAGAATAAGGACTTTAAGAGCCTTTTCTCACCCTTACGTAAATACTCCTTATGTTTTACATTCTTCCTCTCCCCTCTTTCTTGCTTTCTCATTTCATTCTGTCCCCAGCTGCTTTGTTTTTGCTTCCCTTGGACCTGTCTCCCTGGAGCCTACCAGCTCCAGCCTGTAAGGCCCAGTGCAGTCCCTGCCTCCACAGTGGGGATTTCACCGATGCCCAGACTATACTGATGTGTCCTCCTCCTTGGCTTTTTTTCTGAAGGAAAAATTGATGGAATGCTTTTTATAACATTGGGTTGGTATAATCCCCCTCTCGGTATCTGAGAAGATTCTGACTTGTACAGGAAATGGTTATTTCTCGAACATCCCAAATTCTCTAAGAAACTCCATTAGATTATGTCCATCATCACAAAACCTGGAACTTCCCTGATGTTTCTTTTCAACCCAGTAAATTTCCTAGGTTGTGTTTCATCCCTTTTAAACTAGGTCAACTAAACTAAGGCCAGTTAACTAGGTAACTGTTAACGAGGTAAACTAGGTCAGTTGATAGAGCAATCATGGATGAATCTAATTTGCCCAACCAGAGATAAGTAAGAAGGAGACAAACCATAAGAGACTTGTGACCATAGGAAACAAACTGAGGGTTGCTGGAGGGGAGTTGGGTGGGGGGCTAGGATAACTGGGTGATGGGCCTCGAGGAGGGCACGTGGTGTCATGAGCACTGGGTGTTATCTATAACTGATGTGTCACTGACCTCCACCTCTGAAACTAATAATACACTATACGTTAATTAACTGAATTAAAATAAAATAAAATTTGTAGAAAAATGTAAAAAAAGAAGGTAAGTCACCTTCATCTATTATCCCTATATGCATGTATGTATCTATCGATCTATTTTTATCTATCACCCATTTACTCATCCAGTGGGTGTCTACAGTTTGCCAAGCTCTTTGCCTCTGCTCCTTATAGAGATTCCGCTCTAGTTCGCTTTTATCGTAGGTCTCAGATAGTCCCAAACCCCCGTCTGAAAGGTGCTTCTTAAATGCTCGTTGTGTGATTGTTTCGTATATGTGGGCAATATCCCTGGGTCTGATGATCCATCAAAACTAACAGGAAGATTTGGTTGGGAAATAAGACTTTTCAGTTTTAGCAAAGACATGGTATGTCTATTAGATTGATAGAGCTCCTTTTTGGAGACCATATGGGAAGCATTCCCTCCCAGCAGCTGATGACCACATTACCCCAGACTGGAACAGCCTGAAACGTTGCAGACCTCACTCTGTCCCCATTTTCTCACCAAGGCAAGTTGTGTGGTGGCGTTCCACAGTACTTTATATTTCTGATATCACACTGATTAGTGTGACTTATCTCAGTTATTTGTGGCCCAGAATCATCATGGTTCTGAGACTGTAAGCTCTTAGAGGTCAAGGAATCCACATTTTGTTCCCTTTTGCATTTCTAGTGATTAAGCCAGTGTTTTGTGCTCAGTTGAGTTCTTGATAAATACATACTAGATGAAATTGCAGCATTTGCCAAACAATCCAGGGGCAAACTAGGAGTTTACTCGGGTCTCTCAGTTCCCAACCCAGAGCCCCTGAGGATCTCTGTTTTAGTAAAGGGTAGGGATTTCTCACCAGCCCTCTTATTCCTAAAGTCATAGCAATTGGTTTCAGAAAGACAGAGGGCTAAGGGGAAAACAGTTTCTGTGTTGGACATACTTTGGTTTAGAATTAAAAGCTATGACATTAACTACTTTGGGCAGGCTTATTTTTTCTTTATGTAATCTAAAAAAGCATATTCAGCAGACGTGAGTGAGCTGAGGAATTTTTGTTTTGACAGCTTTGGGACATCTGAGATATTTTATATGGAGCATTCCTAAGCAGTCCAGAAAGACATGTGTCCAAAACATATGCAGGAAAAAGACTGATCAAGAGTGAGAAAAATGAGAGGAAATCCTTTTAAAATGAAATGTTTTGTCAAAGCAACCTCATATGCAAATATATGCCAGAAGAGACCTCAGATTAATAGAACTTTGCCCAGTCCATCTGAGTAGATGCCTAGAATAATTTGGTTGGTTAGAAATCGTGAGCTGTCAGGGTCCACAGTGGTTTGGTCAAATAGCCTCATCTTAAGATGAGGAAACTCAGCCCAGAGAGGTCAGCGATCTGCCCAGAGCTGGTGGCAAAGTTGAGAGTCAAACCCAGGTCATCTGCATGGAAGAGCCCACATCTAACCAACCACACAGATGCTTGGGCGATGATTCAGATATATTCTCAGCACTTGGGCTGCAAAGCATTTCCTCACATGTCACTCCTATCTATGGCTTTATGCATGTCGTCCCTTTAAGTCCTCAGGTCTCCATCAATCCAGCCGGTTCCTGATGTCCAAAGGATTGCATCAGTTTGGGGTTGGTACCATCCTGCGGTAGAAGGACCCGCCCGTAACTAGCCCGGTCTAGTTACTTCACGATCACATGAAGAGCATCTTAAAAACAAGATCTGGGGTCCAGGCCCAGTAGGACTAGGTTTGGGAACCCAGGTCTTCTGAATAGTGACCTCCTTGTTGCCTATTTAAATGTCATCTCTAACATTCAGGCAAGCCATCTGCCAGCCTCTTTCTGAAAGCCAAAAGCAGCACGGTGGGCAAGGAGCTCAGTTGGGGTCTGAGATGCAGAATTCGCTTCCAGCTCCAGGGCCTGTGTGTTTCACTACCTTCAGCCAATAAATAAATCACTCCCTGGTTCTGTTTGTCATCTGAAAAATGGAAATGGTCATGATTCCTAACTGACCGAATCACTGTAAGGACTGACCCTGAGGACAGATTTCTGTGCCAAAACAGAGTGCGTCACTAATACCTTCTGAACCGGAGTGAGACCCATTTTTTTCTTTCTCTCTTTCTTTCTTTCTTGCTTTCTTTCAAGATTTTATTTATTTATTTGACAGGCAGAGATCACAAGTAGGCAGAGAGGCAGGCAGAGAGAGAGAGGGAGAGGCAGGCTCCCTGCTGAGCAGAGAGCCCAATGCAGAGCTTGATCCCAGGACCCGGGGATCATGACCTGAGCCGAAGGCAGAGGCTTTAACCCAGTGAGCCACCCAGGCACCCCCGGAGTGAGACCCATTTCAGTGAGAGGCCGTTGGTAGCCTGCATTTTGGTGACCTGGCTCTACTTTGCTAGAAAGTTTTTCCAGAAAAGTCTTTAAATCCCTAGTTTTGCCCTCTGGAACCTGAAAGCACTTTAGTTTAACAATGATACTCTCTGTGCTGGGATTTAATGCTATGTAGCCCAACTTCAAAATTCATACAACAACATGAAAATCCTCACTCCTAGTTCCACCCACCTGCCTGGAATAACCTTAATCCTTCATTCGTTCTTAACACATTCGCTAGTGTAAACCTATACCATGTCAAAATCTTCTCATTATTCAAGCTGCAGCCCTAAAATAGCCTCCTCTGTGAGCCTCTGGTCCTCCAAGGCAGAAAGTCTCTCTTGTTCTGTGTCCCCATGTCTCCACCATGTCTGCCAGCTGTGAGAGTTAGGTGGGAGAAGTCTGTCTCCTCTCCCAGGACTGGGAGTCCCCAGAGGGCACAAGGTCTGGGCTATGGCAGCCTGGTATCTGTCTGTGTTTCAGATTGGTATCAGGGAAGAACCCCGTGGTTGGTAACCTCCAACACCCAGCAGGTCCTCACTATTAGAGACCAGAAGAGTAAGTGGGGAGGATCATATCGCATGTTCTGAAGTTGAGAGCCCCCGTGACCATAAGCCTTTTCTGGTTATCATGGATGCCACATTGCTCAGGCTCTCCTCCAACCTGCTTTTAGCAATGATCCCATTTATATGGATGTCAGTGCTGAGCAGTGGACAAACTACCAAAGTTTTCACCATGTTCTGTGGGGTCTGAGACTCCCATGTTCTACATGAACACTTCCTGGAAATCACAGGCAAAGAACTGGACTGGAAGTCCAGTCTGGGTTCTGGTCTCAGCTCTCTTACTTCTCCAGACCCCTTACTTCTCAGCTCTGCTATTTTGGCCAAGTCACATCACCCTCCTGAGCCTTGGTTTTCGCATCTATAAACTGAGAAGGCTGGGCTGGTTAACTTCAGAACACCTGGGATTTTAATTATTTTCACTTTTCTGTTCTGGGGTGAAGAGCCGAGACCCATTTCTTCAATCCACAACATTGCTTTGGTCACAGATAAGAGAAATGAGAATCAAGCTTTCTGTGCCTATCTCCCACAACCCCAGGCATGCTTGCATACACACCCTCTTTGAGCCTGTTTGGTGGCTGTGTTTATATAATTGATTGATTGAAGGAGACTTGGCCCTTCTTTGCTGAAGCTTGATTATAAGTGAACTAAACAGATGTCTTGAATTGGGTGATTGGTTCCCAGATGCATTCTAGGGAGCGAACTGGTGGGAAGGAAGTGAATGATTTCAGTTCTGGGGCCCCATGACAAATGAGTAGTGGTTGTGGGTGGGGGAGCAGGCAGTGGCTAGGTTTGGTACTTAGTCTTATGATGAAGTAAGTGACCAGATGTTGGTGGCAGCTGGAAGATTAATATCAAAGGTAACTGGTGGGCCAAGTACCCCTTTAGGAGGTAAACCAGCAAGGGGGAGGAGCAGCCCCTCATCATCCAAGCCTGGGCTATAAGTCAGGACTCTTGGGGTTCTGCTGACCAGCTGTTGGAGCCAAGTTAGAGAGCTTGTTTTGGCCATCTGCCCAAAAAGGGAAATTGGTCTTAAAATGGTAGAGATGGAAGAGACCTGAGGATCATTTCATTCCCCCACTTCATATTTCAGATGAGGACACCAAGGCCTTGGAAGGTTAAATGATCTGCCTGAAGTCACAGCACAGAGCCAGGGTCTAGAACACAGCTCTTCTTACTCAAGGTCTAGTGTGACTTCACTTCCAAAGGAAAGTTAGATCCGCAGGGCAAAAGGCAAGGATGCCCACTCTCACCACTGTTGTTCGACATAGTATTAGAAGTCCTAGTAACAGACATCAGACAACAAAAAGAAATAAAATGTATTCAAATTGGCAACAAAGAAGTCAAACTCTCTCTTTGCAGATGACGTGGTACTTTATGTGGAAAACCCAGGGTGCCTGGGTGACTCAGTTGGTTAAGTAACTGCCTTTGGCTCAAGTCATGATCCTAAAGCCCCAGAATCGAATCCTGCATCAGGCTCCCTGCTCAGCAGAGAGTCTTCTTCTCCCTCTGACCCAACCCCTCTCATGCTTTGTCTCTCTCATCCTCTCTCTTGCTCTCAAAAATATAAATAAAATCTTAAAAAAAAAAAAACTCCAAGAACTCCACCCCTAAATTACTAGAACTCATACAGCAATTCAGTAATGAGATAGGATACAAAACCAGACCACAGAAATCAGTTGCTTTCCTATACACTAACAATGTAACTGTCAAAAGAGAAATTAGGGAATTGGTTCCATTTACAATAGCACCAAAAACTGTAAGATAACTTGGAATAAACCTAACCAAAGAGGTGAAGGAACTATACTATAGAAACTACAGAACACTTCTGAAGGAAATTGAAGAAGACACAAAAAGATGGAAAAACATTCCATGCTCTTGGATCAGAAGAATAAACACATTAAATAAAAAACATTAAAATGTCTATGTTGCCTGGTGCAATCTATACTTTCAATGCCATCCCGATCAAAATACCAATGGCATTTGTCACAGTGCTGGAACAAAAATTCTAAAATTTGTATGGAACCGGAAAGACCCTGAATCGCCAAGGAAATGTTGAAAAAGAAAACAAAGCTGGGGGCATCACATTGCCTGATTTCAAGCCAGATTACAAAGCTGTGATCACCAAGACAGCATGGTACTGGCACAGAAACAGACAGATCAATGGAACAGAACAGAGAGCCCAGATATGGACCCGCAACTCTATGGTCAACTAATCTTTGACAAAGCAGGAAAAAATATCCAGTGGAAAAAAGACAGTCTCTTCAATAAATGGTGCTGGGAAAATTGGACAGCTATATACAGAAGAATGAAATGACCATTTGCTTACACTATACACAAAGATAAACTCTAAATGGATGAGAGACCTCAGTGTGAGACAAGAATCTGTCAAAATCCTAGAGGAGAACACAGGCAGTAACCTCTTCGACATTGGCCACAGCAACTTATTTCAAGACATGTCTCCTAAGGCAAAGGAAACAAAAGTGAAAATGAACTTTTGGGACTTCATCAAGATAAAAAAGGTTCTGCACAGCAAAGGAAACACTGGACAAAACAAAGAAGCAACCCACGGAGCAAGAGAAGAAAGATATATGCAAATGACACTACAAAGGGCTGATTATCCAAGATCTATAAAGAACATCTGAAACTCAACACCCAAAAAAACCACAGATAACCAAGTCAAAAAATGCCCAGAAGACATGAACAGACACTTCTCTCAAAGAACACATACAAATGGCTAATAGACACATGAAAAAGTGTTCATCATCATTGGCCATCAGGGAAATTCAAATCAAAACCACACTGCGATACCACCTTACACAAGTTAGAAGGGCAAAAATTGACAAGGCAAGAAAAAACAAATGTTGGAGAAGCTGTGGAGAAAGGAGAACCGAACCCTCTTATGCTGTTGGTGGGAACGCAAGGTGGTGCAGCCACTTTGGAAAACAGTGTGGAGGTTCCTCAAAAAAGTTAGAAATAGAGCTACCCTATCACCCAGCAATTGCAACCCTGGGTATTTAGCCCAAAGATACAGATGTAGTGAAAAGGGCCACATGCACCCCAATGTTCACAGCAGCAATGTCCACAGTAGCCACAATGTGGCAAGAGCTGAGATGCCCTTCAACAGACGAATAGATAAAGAAGATGTGGTCCACATACACAATGGAATATTACGCAGCCATCAGAAAGGATGAACACCTACCATTTGCATCAACATGGATGGGACTGGAGGGGCTTATGCTGAGTGAAATAAGTCAAGCAGAGAAAGTTGATTATCATATGGGTTCACTTATTTGTGGAACGTAAGGAATAGTATGGAGGTCATTAGGAGAAGGAAGGGAAAAATGAACTGGGGGGGATCAGAGGGGAAAATGAGCCATGAGAGACTCTGGACTCCAGGAAACAAACTGAGGGTTTTAGTGGGGAGTGGGTGGGGGGGATCAGTTAACCCGGTGATGGGTATTAAGGAGGGCACACTACATCAAAAACTAATGATGTACTATATGCTGACTATCAGAACATAATAATAATAACAATAATAATAATAATAAAAAGCAAAGATTGAGTAAGGAATTTCTACAAGGTTAGACCCAGTTCAAGCTTCCTGCCTTCAGTGCTGGACATGTACCTGTTCATCTCCCCTCTGCCATGGCTGACCCCTGAGGCCACCTGAGGAGCAGGAGTACTGACTCCAAATTTAATAATAAATGTAGGCCAGTCACTGCCATACTGGGAGCTTGATATGCATACTGCATGTAATCCTCCTCACATTCCCCTTTAGGTGGTCCCTGCTTTGATCCCCATTTTACAGATGCAAGAATTGAGGCACAGAGGGAGTAAATAATTTGACCCCAGGTATAGAGCAAGTAAGGTGAAAGAGCCAAGCTTTCACCTTGGTCAGCCTGGTCCTGTGCAGCATCTGTGTGCCTGCGTGTTCCCCAGCTAGCTGGTGCGCCCTGAGGTTTCAGTGTCAAACAGAGCAACGTAGAAAGATGCCTGTTCTAGTCAGTGTCTCCCTGGGTTCTCCAAGGTCAAGTCAGTCCGGCTCATTCCAAGGCTCCCAGTGGCAAATATGAGGCACAGCTCGGTCACAGTGGAAAGACATGCATGTAGATTCCTTCTTAATTAAGAAAGCACGCCCACACTCATTCCCTTATTTGATCATCGCTGCAGGTATGACTATGTTTATGAGCATCATTATCGTGATAAAGCTCTCGGTTCATGCACAAGGAAACCAAGACTCAGGTGGTTAAATGAATTGCCTAAAAGCTTAAGGCTGATGAGCCCAGAGTTTGGAAATTTCCAAGAATTCTCTAGTGGTCTTCTCCTTTCACTCCTAGGGCCCTGCCTTTCCTCGCTTTGTTCTTATCATAGCTTCTGGCCTCTGCACAGACTTACTCTCCGACAGGGAGCTTCCAGCAACCATCAAAAAGCAGCTTGTTGGCAGGAGAGTACATCTAGGATGAGAGAAGCCAGAAAGACTGACTGGAAGTGATTTGAGCCTTCGAATCATTAGAAGATATTTGAAACCTAGCCATGTATGCTTTTGCTTACTTATTCCAGACAAACAGAGTTGAAATTTTTGAGAATTTTCCTTATTATTGAAGGAATTATTTTGGTTTTTTTGTTGTTGTTGTTGTTTGAGCTGAGAATAATAATAATAAATATCACACAGTTAGAAACCACATTTTACTACCAGTTTTGCACTTTCATCTGTACTAGCTCTGGACCTCAGTTTCTTTGTGTCAGATGGTCTCAACGGTCCCTCATCACCCAAAGGTCAATGACTGAGAAGCTCTGGAGAAGTCCTTGAGAAAAGGAGATGACTCCACCTTGTGCCTCAAGATTGGTGGCAGCCACGGAGTTCCCTTGAGCTGGGTACACTCCTTAAGGACTGCCAATATTTTGAGAATGTTGGTTTCTGGAGCTCTCTATACGGATCGAAACCTCAAACATGAACCTCTATTATATGACATCTAAAAGCCACTTGTAAGAGAATTGTCACATGTGCACGGTGCTTCACGTGGTTCTTTGTTCAATACACAAATCAGACTCATCAGGACTCCGCTGGCATGGTATATGCCATCCTTGAAGCCATCTATCTAGCCTCGTCTTAACTGTTCCAGTAAGCCAAACCCGAGGAACTGAGGGCTGGTGATTCAGTAAATCTGATGTTCATCCTGGCCCAAGCCTGGTGCTGCCCAGAGAGGATGGCATTCGAAAAGACCTCCACAACCAGGAGAAGTGCCCTCCACACTGTGTGGGAAGGACCCTCCGAACAGCTGCATGACCCCGGGGTAGTCTTTTCCCTTACCTGGGTGTTGGTTTTTTCACTCGTCCAGTGGGCGAAGCAGTTGACCTCAAATGTTGTTTCAAGTTCTAGTAGACTTTAACTCTGTGAATATCACCTAAGCATGGACATGCCAACCTTCACATGGGAGAACATAATACCAAGCAAATGGTCATCTGCCATCAGGTAAAATGGCTCACATAAATACGATTTCTCATAGTAAACAAGCAACTGTATTCAGAAAGTGCATGGCTGTGCAAATTCTGAATCCACTAATGTGTGTTGGGAATTTCTCCATTCCAAGCACATGCATTACTTCATTGAGTCCTTCTAGCAGTGCTGGGAAGTTAGTCTGATCACTGAGATGGCCGATGCTCAGAGAGAGGGAGAGAGTGCCCTGTACTACACATCTGGCAGGTAGTATAATTGGAGTCAAATTTCAGGTCTTGTGCTCTGTCCCTGAGAAACAATTCTGGTGATATTAAGGACACTTAATGAATAAGACCTATGGGCATAGATACATCAGAGAAGCTTGTAGGACCTGGTGGGACTGAAGACACCAACATTCAATAAGTGAGGAATGTCAGGTCCAACATCAAGGCCATCTGCATCCTGGTAGTCAAACAGGAAAATAACCCCAAGACAAAATCACAGTCATGTTGCCATATTTTAAACTAGCAGCCAACCTGGTGATTCTGTTCTTAGATGAAGATTTGATGACTGAGTATCCAGTTGGGTAAACTCTCTTGTGGGCCCTTGATGGCCATAGAAACCTTTCCCATCCCACCCTCAGTTCCCTCAACTGTAGCCTTATCCAAGAAACAGCAGATATTCCAGAAGATGTTAGGAAGCCTAGATGGGAACTTGGAGCCCCAGCCCTTATTGCACATGTAGCCTTGGCATCCTGAGTCAACACACCCATGGGGATTAAGAAATGGATCTTAGAAATATGAACTTTGACTCAGTCCTCACTCAGGGCATCCCAGTTCTGACTCCTTCAAGGGTAGCTCAAATGCTCCAGCTCCTGTCCTGCCTCTAGCTTGGCCCTGCTTGTCTCGCCATGGGTCCAGTTCCTGACCTGCCTCACAAGAGGTCTTGACCCTTCCTGGTGTCTGGTGCTCTGAATGAGGGCAGCTATTCCTGCTGCTTTTTTAGTGAACAGTTCCCTGTTTGTGAGGTACTGACATCAAAGTCTCAGGATCCCAGGAAGGAAGCAGGTCAGCAAAAGCCCATACAGTCACTTCATATCTAACTCAGCTGTGACTTCACTGCTCTAATACCAGGGTCTTCATCTGTTAAGTGAGGGTAAGAATCCTGCCTGCTTCATAAGGATCAAATAAGATAATGGTGTGAGGGGACTGACATACTGTGTCTGAACACAGCAAGCCCTCAGTAAATATTGTAAATTATGAAAATACTTCCCATGGGCCTTTGTGGGGGTCCTCCCCTCAGGGCTCCTCTATGAACACTTGCCCAGTGCTGCCAGAGCCAAGTATGTGAGGCGTCTGACCCCAGGCTTGATTTCTGCAACACTCATAAGAGTAAAAATGAAGGGTGAAGCAAAGTAGGATTGATAAACGTGGCATTCTTTTCTCTTTTATGATTTGCTTTTCACTCTGCAATGTTTGTTTCTAAACCTCATGGTGGGCCAGGGGGTTCCTGTGGACCTGCCCCAGGACAGCGGCTCTTAAGGATTCTGGAAACCAGCCTTGGAAAGAAAGTCTAAAAAAAGTAGAGGCTGCTGGTCCCCTCACTTGAAATTGACTTGAGGTGACTGAGGAAATTAGTGGGTGGTCTCTGGGCTTCCAGGGTCAGGATCAAGGAGGCACAAAAGGCCTTGATCCAAAGTTTTTTGGAGCCTGAGGTGAGTTTGGGTCAGTCTACAAGGGAGGACTGTTGGATTTTCTAACCCCACCCAAGGGAAGACCTGAGTGTCCAAAGGACGTCATGTCTCCTTGTCACCTTTATGTGGTGTTGTCAGTGGTGCCTGGAACTTTCATGAGATGTCCTTCATGCAGCTCAGTCTGGGAAGACCTGCCATCTCTGCTGATTAGCCAAGGAGGCTTCCTTAGCACAGGCCTTGGCATGAGTGCTTAAGTAGTCTCACACATTCCTAGAGGCTAGTCATCCCCCCTCAGTCTCAGTGTGTGGTCCTTGCCAACTGCTCTGCAGCTAAGGGCATTGGATAAGGGAACTGGGCATCTCTCTGGGCAGGGCCACCATGGGGTTTTCTGATCTGTTTCTGTAACATTCTTCTGAATGGCTGCCTTTTATACTAGAACAGTGCCTTAAAGCTAACTGTTAATGAATTCCAGTTTTTGAAATGTGACTCATACCCTGGAAGGTTTTAGAATATAGGTACAAGCTGATAAAAATTCATGAACACACACACACACACATTCACATCCACACTTAATCACCCAGGAACAGTCTTACCTGAGCTTTTCTTCTTAGTTCTTTGAGGATCTTGAGGTAAACTCAGTCCCCATTGAATGTGATACACTTTCAGCCACATTTCATGGGGAATCTGCTTCTAGGGATGACAACAAGGCCCCATTCAGAGGTAGGCAGAGTGAAAAGGACTGATAGTCTATAGGTTTGGTTGTATTGGCCCCGTAGAATCACCGACCTTCAGAGACAGAGGGCATGATAGAAGGCATATACTCTATGGGGTGCCTGGGTGGCTCAGTCAGTCAGTTAAGCGTCTGCTTTTGTCTCAGGTCATGATTTCAGAGTCCTGGGATTGAACCCCACATCGGGTTCTCTGCTCAGCAGGGGGTCTGCTTCTCTCTCTCTCACACACTATCTCTTTCAAATAAATAAAATCTTCTTTAAAAAGGTATGGGCCCCATGTCTTTCTTTCTTTTTTTTTTTTTTCAAATGCAGAAAACTAGGCATAGAGCAGTGAGCAGACCTGCTGGGGTCTCTCAGCTGCTATGGTGCAAGCTCAAGCCTAGAACTACCCTCACTACTCTACCAAGACCTTTCCCTCCACGACACTTGATACCCCTCTCAGCAGGAGAGCTGTTTCCAGAAGATTCCATTACCTTATCTTTCTTTCATGGTGGAAGTAACTAGAAAGTGGGTAGCAATGATCAGCAGGTTCTAGGAAGTATGTTTTTTTTTTTTTCTCATTACTGTTTTTCTCATTGTTTTTCATTGCTCATTCAACTATGTGATCAGCAGGTTCTGCAAAGTATGTGTTTTTCTCATTGCTGTTATTCAGTGGTTAGATTCTCCTGGGTCCTGATAGGTAAAGTAAGGTTGAGATCTCTGGATTTTTTTTTTTTTTTTTTGAAGGTCATGATCACTTTGCCAAATAGGCCTGACAGAAAGGACGTCTAGATCTCTTCCCTTAGGGTAGAGGACAAGCCATTGCAGATATAAAGAGACTACAGACTTTGGGTCTAATCATAACCAAAATAAAACACTTCACAGGTATCTCATACATTATTTAATTTACTCGGTTGGCCCTGGATTGAGATTTTGAAACTGTGGAGTTGTGACGAAAAAATGCCCGGATCTTCATCATTATCCAGCCTTGGGTCACATTCTGGTTCTGCCTGAGTCTGATCCTTTGATCTGTGGGCAAAATTTCTGAGCCCCTAGTTCCTTATCTGTCGAGAGAGGACATCATCTACTTTTCAGTGTTTTTCTGATGCTTGAGTGTAGTGACATAAGAATACCTCGCCGTCTCTGGCAGAGAGCTGGGACTCAGTGAATGTAATCCCCGCTCCTTCCCTTGGGTGTGGACTACACTGTTTAAGGCCAAATCCTTCACTGACACCCTGGATCCATAAGTCCTGTCTGGAAAACAGACTCGGCCATCCCTATCCTACAAGGACTGGGTCGGAGGAGGGTTAAGGAGAAAGATGCAAGAATCATCTTAGGTCTCCAACCTCAGAAGAGGCCCCAGGGACATGTTCCTTAACCTGGTGTTTTCAGAGATGATGAGTCCTAGGTCTTCTTGCTTGAAAGGCAGTGGGGATAGTGCAGGAGAAAGAAACCTGTCTTGATAGTTTAGGAGAAATTAAATTGGAATGTAGGAAAGCCCAATTCAGTCTGACCCAAAATGAACAGTAAAGTTAACCCCCTTTCTATTTAAAGCCAGAGTGTGGCTTTGACAGCTCAAGGGAGGCTGCCTCGGAGGCAGAATTTTAAAATGAACCAGTTTGATAATTGGAGCATGTGCCTAGCTTGTGTCACTAGGCAGATTTGGTCCAAACACGTCCAGTTCTCCAACTGTTCAGAGTCAAAGACCCCAGGATGGATGATGCTTGATGCTGGGATTCTGCGGTCTGTTCTAATGTGCCCCAGACAGTGTCTGACCTTGCATGCCACACCTCTGTCCCAAATAGAGATTGGATGACTTTAATTGGAGGAGAAAAATCAAGATAGAGGATGGGGCACAGACGAGGAGGCTTTGGGAAAGTCACCACTAATTGTCGGTGTGAGTTGGGGACAGCCAACACCTTTCTCTCCCGTCTTTTGACTTGATCATTAGCTAATACGGATGGATTCTTCTGACCCTCTTCAGAAGAGCCGCCAAGGTTAGCAGCTACATTTTTCATTACGAGGATCACTGTTGTGCTACAAAGTACAAAATGTCGGGTCAGTTTTCTCCTTGCATTCTGCCGTCAAAACCAGGTGGCTGGCTGGCAAGTAAGTCTTGAAGAGTAAGGCAGCATGCCATTCGTGGACACCACCTCACGGACTTAGCCGCAGCTCAGCCCCCAGAGGAAATTAGAAGGTCTTGAAAGCTGATAAAATATGTAGGCAGCACGTGGCACGTCAAGTCAGACAAGGCTGGCGCTGCCCATTTTAGCTTGCCATTATAAAGGTGAATTGTCTGCATTGTGAAAGGGCGAGTGGTATTAACCTTAGGACAAGAAAGATGGCGGCTTGTGGAGAGCAGCTTGTACATAAATCTCTATAGGCTGAGAAGCAGAAAGATACTTAATAGAAGTGTAACTGAAGGATGTACCCCTGCCCCCAAACTTAGTTTGGCTCGTGTCAAAGGGAATTAGTTTACTCCCACTCTGGGGCAGGGCTTAGCTGCCTGTGTGTGCCTAAGGGACCATCCAGGGACGATTGACCCCATTTCTCCTCTGTGTTGGGAAATTCTCAACAGCAGGCTCATCTTGGAGGTCAAGACAGTAGTGGCCCCAGAAGCAACCGTTAAAATGCAGAATGGTAATTGGGAACTAGCACCCATTAGCACCACCCCACAGACTGATTTCTCAGATTTGCTATAACCCTTCTGAGAACAAGGACTTAGGAATCATTAAAAAGTCAAATCAGGGATATAAAATCAATGCACAGAAATCAGTCGCATTTCTCTACACCAACAACAAGACAGAAGAAAGAGAAATTAAGGAGTCCATCCCATTTACAATTGCACCCAAAACTATAAGATACCTGGGAATAAACCTAACTAAAGAGACTAAGAATCTATACACAGAAAACTATAAAGTACTCATGAAAGAAATTGAGGAAGACACAAAGAAATGGAAAAATGTTCCATGCTCCTGGATTGGAAGAATAAATATTGTGAAAATGTCTATGCTACCTAAAGCAATCTACACATTTAATGCAATTCCTATCAAAGTACCATCCATTTTTTTCAAAGAAATGGAACAAATAATCCTAAAATTTATATGGAACCAGAAAAGACCGCGAATAGCCAAAGGAATATTGAAAAAGAAAGCCAAAGTTGGTGGCATCACAATTCCGGACTTCAAGCTCTATTACAAAGCTGTCATCATCAAGACAGCATGGTACTGGCACAAAAACAGACACATAGACCAATGGAACAGAATAGAGAGCCCAGAAATAGACCCTCAACTCTATGGTCAACTAATCTTCGACAAAGCAGGAAAGAATGTCCAATGGAAAAAAGACAGCCTCTTCAATAAATGGTGTTGGGAAAATTGGACAGCCACATGCAGAAAAATGAAATTGGATCATTTCCTTACACCACACACGAAAATAGACTCAAAATGGATGAAGGACCTCAATGTGAGAAAGGAATCCATCAAAATCCTTGAGGAGAACACAGGCAGCAACCTCTTTGACCTCAGCCGCAGCAACATCTTCCTAGGAACATCGCCAAAGGCAAGGGAAGCAAGGGCAAAAATGAACTATTGGGATTTTATCAAGATCAAAAGCTTTTGCACAGCAAAGGAAACAGTTAACAAAACCAAAAGACAACTGACAGAATGGGAGAAGATATTTGCAAACGACATATCAGATAAAGGGCTAGTGTCCAGAATCTATAAAGAACTTAGCAAACTCAACACCCAAAGAACAAATAATCCAATCAAGAAATGGGCAGAAGACATGAACAGACATTTCTGCAAAGAAGACATCCAGATGGCCAACAGACACATGAAAAAGTGCTCCATATCACTCGGCATCAGGGAAATACAAATCAAAACCACAATGAGATACCACCTCACACCAGTCAGAATGGCTAAAATTAACAAGTCCGGAAATGACAGATGCTGGCGAGGATGCAGAGAAAAGGGAACCCTCCTACACTGTTGGTGGGAATGCAAGCTGGTGCAACCACTCTGGAAAACAGCATGGAGGTTCCTCAAAATGTTGAAAATAGAACTACCCTATGACCCAGCAATTGCACTGCTGGGTATTTACCCTAAAGATACAAACGTAGTGATCCGAAGGGGCACGTGCACCCGAATGTTTATAGCAGCAATGTCTACAATAGCCAAACTATGGAAAGAACCTAGATGTCCATCAACAGACGAATGGATAAAGAAGAAGTGGTATATATACACAATGGAATACTATGCAGCCATCAAAAGAAATGAAATCTTGCCATTTGCGACAACGTGGATGGAACTAGAGGGTATCATGCTTAGCGAAATAAGTCAATCAGAGAAAGACAACTATCATATGATCTCCCTGATATGAGGGAGAGGAGATGCAACATGGGGGGTTAATGGGGTAGGAGAAGAGTAAATGAAACAAGTTGGGATTGGGAGGGAGACAAACCATAAGTGACTCTTAATCTCACAAAACAAACTGAGGGTTGCTGGGGGGAGGGGGGTTGGGGGGGGTGGGGTTATGGACATTGGGTAGGGTATGTGCTATGGTGAGTGCTGTGAAGTGTGTAAACCTGGCGATTCACAGACCTGTTCCCCTGGGGAAAAAATAAATATATGTTTATAAAAAAAAAAAAAAAGTCAAATCAGGAAGGAGCTTTAGAAAACTCCTAGTCTGGGTCTCATTTTGTAATCGAGGAACTTGAGGCCCAGAGAGGTTCAGTGTCTTGTTCAAGGGAACCAGTGCACTGATGGCAGAGCTGGAAATGTATTTTGCCGGTCACCTGGTCTAAACCCCTGATTCGCAGCTGAGGACACCTGAGGACAGAAGAGACTGTCCGAGCCTGGACACCAACCACAGTCCCCATCTGCAAGTCCGGTGGTCCGTCCTCCCTATCACCTTCTCCCTTTCCTCCCACCCCGTGGCTGAGGCGAGGCTGTGAAGTAAAAGGTTGACGAATAATTTGCACTTTGGCACACATTTCCTTTGCCCTCAGGGCACTTTGGGTGCCTACAGGGCACAGAGCACTTTAGCCACGTTGGGTAACAACCACTGAGGAAGGGAAGGAGGAGGTGAGCGGATCTCAAAAGTCTGGCAAACGTGGAATGGTTTGGACACAAGAAGCCCAAGTCAAAGGTCATAAAAAGTCCCAGGGCATGGTGTCATCCTACGTCCTCCCTCTCTCTCTCCTTACCTGGGGACCTTGCCCACCCCCTCCCCGAGGGAGAATGAGCCCATCTTGGCTGTCCTAGCCTTGGCCTTCTTGTGCGGAGGGGGCCAAACGGCAGATGGCTGGCTGGCAGCCTGGGCTGTGAGTAAGGCCTGAGTTCCCTTTGGCCTTCCTCTCAGGTAGGGTGGAACCTGCCAGAATTTCTCCCGAGCGTCCACTGTAGGCGGGCTCACATGCAGGGACAGCACATTATCCTCCTAACTCACACAGCAGTCTCTTGAGGTAGGTGTTACCATCCGCAGTGTGCAGGTGAGGAAGTTGGAGGCTGCACAGGCTGATTTTTCTTGCTGGAGTCATCCCAGACTTAGAGGCAGACCTCTCGTTGCAAAGCCAGCATCTGGCCATGTGGCCTCAGGCCCTCTCATGTCACCAGGCAACCTTAGAGGATGCAGAACTTCTCCAGGTCCCAACTGTTACCTCTGTTTTCATCTGCCTTCTCTGAAGATACCTCCCTTAACCTGAATTATACAAGGAACTCCTTTCTCTCTCTCCCCATCTCCCTCTTTCTCTCTCTCTCTCTCTCTCTCTCTCTCTCTTGGTCCCCTTTCTAGCCATATGGAGCCAAGCCAGCTGTGAACCTGACCGCCAGCTGCCACGGGATAGAGTGAGGGCTGTGGGTGAGATGAAAGCCGCCTTCCTGGAGCAGAGGGTTGGGGCGGGAAGGTCTCCCTGGGGACACAGTTCGCCCCCCTGACTGCTGGCTGTCCTTGCAGGTCTGGAGTGCAGCTTCGATTTTCCCTGCGAGCTGGAGTACTCCCCACCCCTTCACGACCTTGGCAATCAGAGCTGGTCCTGGCGCCGTGTCCCCTCTGAGGAGGCCTCCCAGATGGACCTGTTGGACGGGCCCGACACCGAGCACTCCAAGGAGACGCCCCAAGGTAAGGGTACAGACTGCCCCGGAGTGTCCCGGCCAGGCCAGGACGGGGCTGGAATGTCCATTTCTATTGGCAGGTTTGAGGTTTCTCTGGCTCTGTTTTCACCTGTTCCCTTTGAAACCTGCTTTTTTTTTTAATGTTTTAATATGATACATTTTATTATGTATTATTTATTTATATATATTTTATTATGTTAGTTAGTCATCGTGCCTGCGCCTTCCATAGGCTGCAAGGATCCAGGCCACCCTTTACTCTTCCATCAAGAGAAGGGAATGGGATTTTATAGCTCTCTTTCACACTGATGTAGGAGGAAGGGTTGATCTGTTTGTCCATGGGGAAGAGAGTTGCCACGTAAAATACAGGACGCCCAGTTGAATTTGAGCTTCTGGTGAATGATCAATGGTTTCTTAATATAAGTATATCTCATGCAGTCGTTGGGGCCTTTTACGCTTTAAAAGTTATTCCAATTTCTAATTATATTTAAAAATTCAAATGTAATTGAGGGTCCAGCGTTTTTACTTGCTAAATCTGGCCTCTCTGATTTGGAAGGTATGGTATAAGTGGCTTCGATGTTAGTTTCAAAGCCATTAAATGAACATTCAGGCTGCGTCCTAGCTTTGAAGGTGTTTTCCGTAGTCCTGAGCTATTGATGAGCACCCTTTTCTGAATTATTAGGGACTGGAGGATGTAGTACTGGATTGTGGGTACTTGTGAAGTACTTGCTGAGTTTTTAGAGATAGAAAAGGAGGCATCAAGCCCTAGTTCTGCCTTGAGGCCTGACCATGGCAAATCTTAGAACTCCACAGTCCTTGGACCCGGGAAACTCTACTTACCCAGAATCAACAGCCTGCATTTCTGATTCCTAAGAAAAGATAACCCCTGGCACGGTGATGGACGTAACGAACATTCAGTGTTGTACTTTTGGTTTTCCAAGCCCTTCCGCCTACACAGTCTCATTGGATTCCAGTGTTGTGAGAGAGGCAGGGGGCTCAGAGAGGGGAAGCGACTTGCTAAAGATCACACAGCTTATCCATGCGGGTCCAGGTCTGGATGTCTGCAGTGATGAGTGGTAGACGAGGACACTTTCTACCACATCGTGTTTCTGTCTTTGCAGCAAAAGCTACGGCGAGAGCCTACCCTGGGCCCAGGTCTGGAGGGCAGTTATCTCAGGCTCATGCTACTGTGACTCTAATAGGGACCGAGCTCAATTAAGTTCCAGGGGAGGTTGGAGGTGGTACAGAAATAGCTGATGCCCCCAGGCTTCTTTTCCTTTCTACACGCTCTCCCAGGCTCACCTTTTTTTCTGTTTTTATGACTCTTTTGAAATTGCTTGACCTTGATTTATATTTTAAGCTGCGTTCACCCGGATACCAGTGTGTATTGTCTTGTGGGGTGCTGGCGGTGTGTGGAGGTGAGTGGCTCTTAGCCCTGTGGTCTGTCTGAATCTTCTGGAGAACTTACACAGAGTACTGCCTAGACCCCACAGCCTAAGATTCCGACTTGAAGGATCTGAGGTGGGACCTGGTAATCTGTATATTTTTAAATTTTATTGTAAAATCTAACATGTGCAGCAAAGTAGAACATGTATGCATGGATCGACAGTTACAATGAAATTCACACTTGTGCTCTGAACACCAAATGTAAGAACCTGAACGTGGTCAGTCCATTTACAGCCTCTTCTGTCGCCCACCCAGACCCAGAATCTCTCCCTTTCCTCAGACGTGACCCACTATCCTATTTTGTGTTTATCGTTCATTTGCTTTTCCTTGCAGCCTTACCACTTCTGCCCTAAATGTCTCGATTGGGTTTGTAACCTATTACATAAATGAGATAATGCTGTTTTGTGATTTGTCCATTCTGATGCACGTAGCTGTGTTCCTTTGGTTTTCAATCACTGCATGAAAATACCGCACTTTATCTCTTCTACTGTCCTTAGACATTTGGATTGTTTCTATGGTTTTGCTATTACCAGCAGTACTCCAGTAAGCGTTTCTGCACAGGCCTCTTGGTGCATGTGCGTGCCCGAGAGTTTCCCTAGAGCAGAGAGGGGGAGTGCAATCATCAGGTCTCGGGTACAGCAGCTTCCGTTTCGACAGATAGTGCTGACCTATTTTCCCAAGTGGTGGCACCAAGTTATACCCCCTACTAGTGAGGTGTCCGTATTCCTCCCCAGGACTTACATCCTCACCTGTCCCTGATATTGTCAGACTTGGTCATTTTTGTCCAGCTTGTAGATGCAATCCAGTATTTCTTCAAAAGCTTTCATTTCTATGAGACTCTTCCTTTCCCTTCTTTTTTTTTTTTTCTCACTTAATGTTTGGAGAAGCTTCTCAGGTGATTCTGAGGTAGAGCTAGGTTTGTTATACTCTTGATGGGGACCCCTTTTCAGACACTCCCATTCACCCACCCCTAGGGTTGGCTCCAGACCCTTCTTCCCAGCCACTCCAAGCTGTCGGGTCAGGCCCTGCCCTTCTGGTCCTTGTAGGTTTTATATTTGATGACTAATGAATTATGAGCCTGTTCCAGTGAGATCAGGAGAGAGGGACAAGCAGCAGTTGTTCTCAGACTTTGTAGGAGTCAGACTCTATACATCTGAAAGTTGGTGCTTTTTAAATTTTTAAGCAATTTTTAGAAGAGCGCCAATAGATTGTGCGTTGCTGCTCTCTGATGTGTTTCTCTTCCTTGATCTGTTCTCTTGTGATCTCTGGCATCTGCTTGTTACCCCGAGTGCTAGGAGAAAAACAAAAAGAAGAGGAACAGGAGGGAATTAAGAAATAAACACTCACTTCTCAGTGTTCCTGAGTGTGGAACTATATCCATGCCTCTATGTTTTTATAAAGCTGTGTCCCAAAGGCCAGTACCTGCACTGAATATAAACCTTCTCTCATTAGTTAAATTAGTCAGGATTGGAATAGTCCTATGTTAGTGAGTACTGCCAACTTCCAGCTGTCTGAAAAACACTCTCCTTAGCATGGTAGCGTGTTGCATCACTAAGAACGATGATGTGAACAGCCATGACAAAAGCCACCGTAGACACCCCAGCCCACTGCATCAAGTTCTTTAGTGAAGAAACACATCCAAACACAACTCGAGAGACTCTCACCACTGTCTGAAACTGGTGTTGATTTTTCCTGGGTCTCATGGAGGGACCTATACTCATATCAGTCTCAGAAACAAGGGATTAACCTTCCAGGCTTTATAGGGACACTTCTGGAATGTCACTGACAGGTGCTCAGAACCTCTAGTATTGGACCACTCATTGCTTTTTGCTTCAACTAATTTTATCACTACCCGTTCTCCAAAGTAGACCTGCTCCCAATGAAGCAAGCTGGTGTATCTGAATGTTTCTCGACCATCTGGGAAAGAGGTGAAGGTGAAGGGAGAGAAAATGACATGCCCAGTTATCACAGTGCCAAAGCAAGGATGTACATCTCAGTCCTAACGGCCAGCTCTTCGGAATCTCACTTTCTCTGTCATTTTGGCAGAAGGGATGCCGGTGGTGGAGATGAGGAGGAGTGATGGGGTGCCCTTTAGGGTAGTGTAGTCAATAGAGATTTCTTAAAACTCAACATTTATTGGTTGGATGGTATTTAGACTCCATTGCAATATTTCTTGTCAGGGGATATAGAAAGACCAGAAAAATGCAGTGAGATAATACCAATCACAGATAATGAACTGTAAGAGTATAAATTCTGAATGATTTTAATTTATAGCCCCTGTAGCTGAGAATAATAAGGAAGATACAGTTTGAGCAGCAAGATAATAAAAAGTGATGATCTTGATGGAACACAATATTATAAATTAATAAAATCTCGGGAAAATCATCAGTCTAAGGCATTCTGTGACTTTTTAAGAAGTGCCAGGGGCATATCTGACATCTACTACTTCCGGTCTTTTGGAATGTAGTCACGTTTTTCTTTTCCAGCAAGACAAGATCTTAGTCTCACATGAACCCTAGCTTTCAAATGGAAAACAGATTAAAAGCTTCACCCCAAACCCGTCCACAACCCTTCAGTGGTACGCATACCCGGGAGGGATGGGAGGAGAGTCACCTGGAAGTGGCTGACATCCTTCCTGCATCAGCTCAGCTCTCTCAAAGAGAACTGATTCTCAAGTCTTTGTTTTCGTTTGGTTTTTGTCTTTCTCTGACCGACTTACTTGGCTTAGCATTACACTCTCTAGCTATATGAGTTTGCTCATATGTGGAATTTAAGAAAAAAGAGAAACTAACCAAGAAACAGACTCTTAACTACAGAAAACAAACTGCTGGTCACCAGAGGGGAGGTGGGAGGGCCATTATGGGCGAAATAGGTGATGGTAATGAAGGAGGGCATGTGCTGTGATGGACACGGGTTGGTGGAAGTGCTGAGTCACTATGTTGTACGCCTGAAACTAATGGAACACTGTATGAAAAAATAAAAAAGATGGCTTAGTTTCCAGAAGGCTGAGAAACATTGTTCTAGAGTTCTGGAATGGCTAATGATGCAGCCACAGATGACAAGGGTACTGTAATGCCAGAGTGCGGTCATTCAGCCTTTAGGTCCGCTCCTGTCATACCCTTGTGCATGAGTTTCTTGTAGCTGCTGTAACAAATAAACACAAACTCGGTGGCTTAAAACAACATAAATTAATTTTATCCTGGTTGCAGAAGCTAGCAGTCTGAAATCAAGGTGTGATCAGGGTTGGTACCTTCTGGAAACGCTGCAGGAGTATACAGACCAAGCTTGGTTGCCTAGCTTCTGGTGGCTGCTGGGATCTCAGTGCTCCTTTGCTTGTAGATGCTTCTGTCCATTCCCTGCCTCCAGCTCCACATGGCATTCTCCTCGGGTCTCACATCTGACTCCTATAGGGACACATGTCACTGGCTTTGGGACCCACCTTAAGTGCAGTGTGATCTCAAGATCCTTAATTACATTTGTAAAGACGTTGTTTCCAAATAAGATCACTTTCACAAGCACCAGTGATTAGGACTTGGACGTGTCTCTTGGGGACCTGATTCAACCTACTACATATTGATTTTTCTCCCCGTGTGTGTGGATTGGCCTGTGGATCCTGCATGTCTCTCCCTTTGTACTTGTGGCTTCTTCGATCCTCTGGAAGTCAGGTTAGGTGATATCAGAGGAGCCCAGATTAATACCAGCATTTCTCTTCTTTCCTTTAATCCCTTCCCCTGCTCTAGGGGTTTGCAATGTTCTTAAAAGGGTCTCTTAACACTTCACAGATTGACTGCAACCTGGGAGTTTAAGAACCTGGAAGTGGGTCCACATTTTGAGCTGCAGGCACAACCTTGATAAGCAGTTTCTCTCGGGATACATTGCCCTTTGCACCTGCAGTCACAGGGGGCTGCAGTTGGTGGGCTGAGCTGGCTGTGAGTCTCCTGCTCTGCCCTTAACCCTTTGTGGTGTTGACAGCAGCTGGAGTGGTGAACGTCTGCCCAGCACTTCCTCCTTCACCCAGTGCATCTCATCACCAGACGCCCATTTCTGCTCTTGGGCTTTATTGGCCGACCAAGTAGGACCTTATAAATTAGCCCCTTCAGTGGTGCGTCACTGCACATGAGTGGGTTTACAGCTCTTTCCAGGGAGCAAGCTCCATAGGTGAGGACGGGGCAGAGGTGGCGGAACTGGCTGTCAGTGAGATTAGGCTGGGAGGAGCCGTGGGGCCAGAGCATCACTGACAGCACGCCCCAGAAGCACCCTCTGGTCCCCAGGCTCACGTTGCTGCACAGTTGAAGTATGCTAATGCGTGCTCAAAGTCAGCTGCTCCCTGCCCGAGGGGTGTAGTGGTCACCTTTAAGGTGATCTGGTTCATGGGAGAGTCAGTAATGGCTCACCTCACTTTGTTTAAGCAGCCTTTAGCAAAGACCTCTGGTTTTAGGGTGTCGATGCTGAGAGAGAGGTCAGGAGAGAAGGGCAAACTGGGGCAGAAGAAAAATACAGTTGGAATGACAGATGCACATGCACACACGCACACACACTTACACACATTCTCTGGGACGGAACAGTCTTTTTTTCTTTTCATTTGGTTCAAACGGGGTGATCTGAGCGGGGAATGTTTATGCAAATTTTTCTTGGGCTTCAGCCCCCTGAGAGCTCCCTTCCTATGCTGCTTGCTCTGTTGACTATGAAGTTACCATTTTAAGGCAACGATTTCTAAACTTTATGGTATATCTCATTAGTAAAATATTCCTGAGCTTGTGTCCCTATATGTTCAACATATACAATATATTCAAGCTAGACAGGTCTAGCTCTTGTGGTCTCTCTGACTCTTCCATTTCAAAGACCACTTAGTATCTTTTCTCAGACCCTACATGGTTTAGAGAAGGAAATCACTTTCTGGGTCAAGTGCCACCAACAAAACAAACTCAACCCTCAAGAATCAGAAGATACCTTTCTCTAGAGACTACGTGACAGACTTAAGGGACAGGGTCACAACCAAATGTTTACTACTGGCTTATCTACAAAGCTCTTTTGGTGGTGGTGTTTATGATGGTGAAAAACTAGAAATCACTTAAATATTCAAACAGTAAGGAATTGGTTAAATAAAATACAGTACACCTAAATATTATGCTGCCACTCCATCGATGCTATGTAGAAACAGTATTTAATAAGATGGGAAAGTATTCAAGGCCCATTATTAGAATTTTTAAAAACAGGTTAAACAATTTGTGTGATATAGCTTATTTCGTAAAAGAGGAAACAGGGTGTATATGTAAGGAGGAAAGTCTATATATACCAACATAGTGGTAGAAGTTATTTCTAGATGACTGAATTATCAGTGATTTATATCTTTCTCTGTATGCTTTGGTATTTTTCAAACTTGAGTCCATGAACACGCATTGCTTTTATAATAAGATAAAACATGTTATTTTTTTTTAATATGGGGATCAAAAATTCTCATTTGAAGCTATGTTCTATTGAATTATTTTAGATTTTTTTTTGGGGGGGGGAACATGTTAACTATTTTCTGCCACAACAACCAAAAGAAGCCAGCCCTGCTGACTGTGGTGGGATAGACAAGTAGACACACAAGTAGGTTGCTTTTCTGCCTGCTTGGATAGTGCACATTCACACTGGCCCACAAATCCAGAACACCCCTCCCCCACCACCCTCTTTCTGCTTGACTTGTCCTTGAGGGGTGGGAAAGGGTAACCTTGGGAACCAATTGTGCATCAGGTTCAAGAGCGTACCCAGCGAGCACGTGCAGTATTGTAAGCAGGAGTGGCATGCTCTATTTTCACTGAATTTTTGCAGAAGAGTTCTGGATTGTCCTGCCTTTCCTTTGAGCCAACTTCTCATCATAGTAAGGTCTCTGGGGGGATTGGTCGCCTTTTATCCCTGCCCCTTTTCTGGAACTCATCATGAGAGGCCACACGAACTGTCGCGTGCCGCTTGCAGAAATGTGTCCCTCCTCTCCTGAGCAATGTGGTTGTTGGGCCCTGAATCCTGACCCTGGAGCAAACCCGTCAACAATCTGTGACTTGTCGTTCTCTTCATTTTAATGAGATTCTGGTGCCAAGCCTGCAGCTCATGGGCCGCAGAGGGACTTGCCTTTAAGAGCTAGGATGCTGTGGGGTATCTGTGTAGTCCTCTCCATCTGGACGGGCCCCTCCCCCGGTATTACCTCTGCCTTCTAGAAGAAGTCTTCGCTGGGAAGGAATGCACTATGGCTATCTGGTGAAGATTCTGCCCCTCCTTACCTGAGCTTTATAACCCTGCCCACAGGGCATGTGGAGTAAGGAAAGAGGACAGGTGTTGGAGGGAGAAGGGCTGTCTATCCCACCTCTCCTATGAAGGATGTCCCTTCACCTCCAGGCCCTTGGGTTTCTGATCTAGAAGGTAAAGATCTTGGCCTGGACTGTTACTAAGGCTCTTCTTGCTCTGATACGAGACTGAGAGACTGAGGGTAAACATATCCACTGCAAATGATGGCCACATGGTTGATAGAAATCTGTGAGCCACAGCTGTCCCCACCAGCCACAGGAGATACACCCAGCCCCCCAAATTTAGCTATGGCTTCCGGAAGCTATACAGCAATGTGGCTGAAGTCATTCTTTGGACCAGAGCATCAAGATGGGAGCATTGACTAGAAACTTGTGTGGCACCACGGAGAGAAGAAAGAAAGGCCCCCATCCATTAGCACAAATGAATCTGTCAGGCTAGCTCCTTGAGGCTGGTGATCCTAAGGTGTATTCACAGCACAGGACTTAGGGCTAGTGTGACAGATAAAATCGTGACCTCCAAAGAAGGCCTAATTCCAGGAACCTGCGAATATGTTACCTTAGAGGGCAGAAGGGACTTTGCAGATGAGATTATTCTGGATAATATGTGTGGGCCCAATGGAATCACAGGGGTCCTTATATTTGAGAAAGGGAGGCAAGAGGGCCAGAGTCAGAGCCGATGTGATGATGGAAGCAGAGAGAGACAGAGATTTGAAGATCACTATGTGCTAATGTGTATCCATTTTTTAGTTTCATTAATTTTTTGAATCAGGTATTTCTTCATTTCTGAAGCTAGCAATTGGCAAGCTCTGACTGGAGGCAGGGCACTGCAGGTTAAACTCTAAGCCAGTGGGACGCCTCACATCTAAGGGAGCATAAATCTACAAAAGAAGTCAGAGTATAGGCACTGAAGGTGGAGGAAGAAGCCACAAGAGAGGGGACGCAGGCAGCTTTTAGAAGCTGGAAAGGCAAGAAACTGCATCATCTTCCCTTGAATCTCATTTCAAAGGAACGCAGCTCACCAACCCGTGTTAGACTTCTAACCTCCAGAACTGCAGGATAATAAATGGGTGTTATTTCAAGCCACTAAATTCCTGGCAATTTGTTACAGCAGCAATAAGAAACTACCATAGCTGGTCTTAACCAAGTTCGGAGGAGAAGCGTTGGTCTTGGGGTACAATTCTGGGAAGGGCAGGGCTCAGAGGACTAACCGCGCCTTAGAAACATGCTTCCTTATAGAGACTGTAGAAGCTGTGCCATGAGCTATTGCCAGGAGGGCCGCATGTGAACTGGCCCTCTCCACTGGGATCAGAGCAGACATCTCTGTGCACAAGAAGTGGAACAGAAATAGCAGCAGGAACTGTGGCTGGAAGTAGCAGCTAGAAGTGAGAGAAGTTCTACGAGTCCGGCTCCTGTGAATAAGAAGGACTGAAGGAATCCGAGGCAGGAGCCTAGAGAGGCTGGTTTTTCAGGATGGAGGGAGCTGGGGGGTGGCTAGTTCACCCATGGAAGGAAGTTGTGATGTTTCCCAGGACAGGATCTGCAGCACTCCTGGGTGCGGTGGCTGCAGGTCCCGCAGTGAGCTGCCAACAGCTCCAGGACTGGCCCTTGGCTCTGTCCCAGAGGCAACTGGCAGGACCTATAGTCGGCAAAGTGCTTTTGCATCCGTGATCACATCTGATGCTCACAACGCGGCAAGATGGGTACTGTCAGTGTGACTCAATATGGAGGTTGGTAGACTCAGGCTAAAGAGTGAGCTCTGAAGAGAGGAAACTAGGTTGCTCTCATTCACTGTAACATCCTCAGAGCCTGGCCCTGGGCCCAATATAAAATAGACATTCATTAATATTTCTTTTTTTTTTTAATTTTTTTATTTTTTCAGCGTAACAGTATTCATTATTTTTGCACCACACCCAGTGCTCCATGCGATCTGTGCCCTCTCCAATACCCACCACCTGGATCCCCCAACCTCCCACCCCCCGCCCCTTCAAAACCCTCAAATTGTTTTTCAGAGTATTTCTTGACCCACGGATGGAAGCTGAGAGAAATGAAGTAAATTGCTCAAGTCTGCAAAGCTGATATATGGCCCAGCCAGATCTTGAATTCCAGTTTTTGAACGTCAGATCTCAGGTCCTTTCCAGTGTCCCAAACTGTTCCTAAAACATGTCTCCCAGGGCCTACTCCTATGTGGGACTCACCATCATTAAAGGTCTGGAGGTACATTAGGCTGGTGGCATTAACCACATGCCAGTGATGCTGGGGACATGCACTCAGTTCTGTGACACAACCAGGTTACATCTGCTGTGGTGTCTGGTAAACAGCAGCATCTTCAGAAGGCCCTTGGGAAGCCCACTCTCTCCTCTGTCTTCTTTGCAGCTGGCCAGAGCGAGGAGTGCTGCCTGAGGCAGGCACGGCACGAAGCTTGCTGTCCAGGCTACATGGTGATGCAATTAGTGTGAGAAGGTGGACTAGAGTCCTGCAACCAGTGCTGCCATTTAGAAATGGAAGGAGCACTGTCCTGGGAGTCAGGAGTGGTGGGGGGTTTGCCCTTGGCTAACATGTAAGCTCAGGCCTCCATTTTCAACTGGTAAATTGAGTGGGTAGGACTAGATAATCTGTAAGACCATGGGAACCTCTCTTTCTTATTTCTTTTTCCTTCCTTATTTCTTCTTATTAAGAACCTTTTATTAGTAGACGTTTTAGCCTCACTGATTTCTGTATATCAAATGATTCAGATAAGACACGGCTTAAAGAAATATGGACTCTGCTTCAGAAAAGTCATGAACCGCTCTGAATTTATGCTTGAAAAGAATTGAAGGAAAGCCAGGACCTTGCAAAGAGGAATAAAATAAAATTCTCTTGAATGGGGATAACTCCAGTGCAATTCTACTTAGAGTGGAAAGATAATCTTTATTCAAGATGGAGAAAGACTGGTTCAATGGAAGTTGAAGAGAGATCTGGGGGTCATTATACCTCTGTGGCCTTGTTTCCTGACTTGTTATAAAAATCAATGGAAATAATGCATGAGAGACCACTCTGTAAACAGGAAAATGGCATAGTAACAGACAGCCCAGTCTGATAGTGGTTATCCCAGTCATGAAGCCTGAAATAAAGGGTTCTGCTCTGTCCTAATTTAAGAATCTTGACCCTAAAAGATAGGAGGCTTGTTCAACCTAGGTAACCAAGTACATCTCTAGGTGTATTTTTAAACCCAGGACTTTTGGGACATGAAAATGGATTTGCTGTGAATGACTGAGCCCTCTCCAGTGATGGTAACCATGCACATTTGCAAACAGAATTGTAGCAGATTCTGCAGAATGCATGGGGGTTCAGATTTCAGTGTTCAGTTCTCCCACTAAAGGATTATTAAGAATATTTAAGGTGGAGAGCTCTAATAGTAGTCCACATTGTTTGCAGCTAAAGCATTATGATCTATTTTTATTCTCTCCTGTTCTTGCTTTAGGATTTTTAGTACTAATTGCCAGTCATGCTTGATCAAAACATACTTGTTGGGTACCAGGTCTTTCCTGGTTGATTTTCATGGAAGCTGTTATTGTTTAGAAATATGCTTGATGCCGGGTTTATTTTGTTGAGGAAACTGGTTGCAGGCATGCACACTGTGGTTTGTGGCACACATGTGGCAGCTCCTGGTGTCTCTGTTAGGGAGTGCCCTGACCTGTGGTTGTATTCTCTTTGGCAGCTGTCTTCTCTCTGATATGATCAGTGTTCTCCATACTGGAAACAATGGAAAGGGCATTAGAGGTGTTATGCTGTCAATAAGGGATGATGTATTCCTTATAAGTGAAATGAGAATGGTCAAAAATGAGCATGCCTCAAATGGGATTGGTCTTCTCATAAAGTAGATAGACATTAAATTTACTCCTGCAACAATGGCACAAGACGCTCTTTTTTAATACCCTCATCTGCAATATTGCTTAAGCTACACAAATACCAAGTGTCATTAAGATAGACTGTGGACTCTGAGAAACAAACTGAGGGTTTGGAGGGGAGGTGAGTGGGAGGTTGGGTGAGCCTGGTGGTGGGTATTATGGAGGGCACGTATTGCATGGAGCACTGGGTGTGATGCATGAACAATGAATTCTGGAAGACTGAAAAGAAATTTAAAAAAATTAATTAAAAAAATTATACTTGAAGGATGAAATGAGGAACACCAAAAATAGTAAACACGTGAGCAAATTATATATATATATATAAAGAGATGTCAGTCATTACTCTTAATTCTAGGAAACAAACTGGGGGTTGCCGGAGGGAAGGTGTATGGGGGGTCGGGAACTGGGCGATGGGCATTAAGGAGGGCAGGTGATATAATGCACACCGGGTGTTATCTGCAACTGATGAGTCACTAAATTCTATCCCTGAAGCTAACAAAAATACATCATTCATTGAATTATATACCCCCCAAGAATTCTTTTTTCTTCATTTATTAACATAATGGGCTTACACCCAACAGTTATCCATTCTGTAGCCTTGTGTACTCAGGGAGGTGTGAGAGAGCTCAGTGCAGTTGCTGCTCTCTTTCCCAGGTCCAAGCTCTTAATACAGATTATACCCTATTTAAAGTCTAACTATAAGTTAGATCAAGAACATTGAGAATTTTTTAAAAAGAACAATCAAAATAATTAATGCTTTCAAAATGAGGATTTCAGAGAAGGTCAGAGTCTCAATTCTTTTGACTTGGCAACCCTCCAGAGGTCATTCACAATTGTCTGGCTCTCACACAAATGCTTCATTCCTTTCTTATTTTTTGGTCTTTTGCTTCCCGCCCCCCCTCTGAGCCCTGTGTCTTCTATTCCTCTTCTTTTCTCATCCTCTCTTTCTTCTCAGAAGCTAAATGCACCCTTCCCATCATCTACAACTCTGGAAGCAGAATAAGCAGGATTAGCAGGCTTGGCTGGCACAGGGACTGGAAGCAGGCTTCACCTACCAATAAAGACAGATCCAGACATGTTGGCCTTTTGCATGACACACATATAAGGGCAAATTTGAGAAATGTTGCTTGCTAGAGAAACAAGAAAGTTAGACAAATTCTTGAAGTCCTCTGCTCTATGAGGAGTAAATAAAATAAAACCCCCACGTACTAGAAAAGTAAGCTGAGTGAATTGGCTTCTTTATCCCTGGAGTCAAAGGCAAGACAAGAAATCAGTGTCCTGAGTGAAAGAAGGATCCTGAAGGAGCCCTAGGTCTTTCAGAGAGATTTAGAAATTGAGTTTCTGCAAGAAATCTAACTAGCAGTATTCTTCCCAACATCTCCACTAGCAGCAGCAGTGGTCCACACTTATTTTTAATTCATGCTTCCATAAATGCATGCGTAAAGTCGTTGAGCCCATTTACTCTGAAAAGGGGAAAGAAAAAAATAACATGAAAATAGAGGAGAAACTAGCAAAGGACATGAGCTTGATACAGAACTTTGGTGTGAGCATTATTTATTATTTATTTGGGCCAGCTCAAGATAAAGGACTTGGCCTTCACTTAGAAGGTCTAGAATGGAGGGAAGAAAAGATAATAGGAATCGATATTCGGGGACCTGCTGGACTATATGGTATTTCTGTATGAATTTGAAAAAAAAAATTGCCTTCTCTGGGTGAAGGCATTAGGAAAAGATGCTTCCTCTGGAGAGATGCAGTGAGTAATAGAACTCGTAGCTAAAGAAGAGAACATGAGCTGAATTTCAGCCCCACTTGTCCCCTCACTCAACACATTTGTGCAGGGCACAAATCACCCAACTGTGCATCATGACCCCGTTACTGTGTTATCAAGGGCTTCCTTTATGCCAAGCACTTGTCATGTGCTGCCTTATATGATTCTCACCATAACCCCATAAAATAGTTTCAGAAACATGAGTATCCATGTTTCAGACTAAGAAAATTAGACTCACAAAAGTAAGGTAAGCCAGGACCTCCAGCCATGGCCAAGTGAAGAGACTGGCACATTCTTTCCCCAAAAATCAACTATAAAGGTGGACAAAATTGACAAAACAACCATTTGGATGCTCTGAGAAATTGACCAAATGGATATAACAATATGAGAAGCATTTGTGGTTAAGAAACTGATGAACTTTGCTGCAGAATGTGGTTGCAGATAATACCCAGGTAAGAAGAGTGGGAATCTGTGGCATTCTGACCTGATGCTTCTATGGTCTCCCCAACTCTGTATGCACAGAGGTCCTCACAAAGCAGGGCACACCATGCAGACCAACAGCTTCTATGCTGCAGGGGAAGGTGGCTCACTAGATGTGGAGGAGAATTGTAGGTGAAAGTGATCATCCTTGATGCAGCTAGTCTGAGGCTCAGTCATGGTCAGGGCAGGTGTGCTCATGATTGAGACTATGTGTATTCCCAGTGGGAGTGGGGAAAGGTCCAAGCTAGCCACACCCATCTAGCTAACCGTTAGACTGTACATACAAGCAAAAGACACACCAGCATCCTGAGATTTGAATGTATCCCCTTGCCCACACACAGACCTATGGCAAAATCAAGAGTTTTACTGGTTCAAGGTGTTTGAGCTTATCCTCTGTCCGAATATTTGTAGACCACTAGGCTATACATGGATGAAGCATAGGAAGCCAGGCTTAAAATGAAATGCAAGAACACACAGCTAATGAATCATTGAACACTACTTCAAAAAATAATGATGTACTATATGTTGGCTGATTGAATTTAAATAAAAAGAAAAAGGAAAAAAAAACAAGAATACTAAAACAGTGACAACAACAACAGCAGCAACAACAAAGCTGAACAGAGATATCAGCAGTCACACTTTGTGGGGAGGACAGATTTCCCAGAAATACCTCAGCCAAGGTATCAAACAAAGAGACTGACAAAGAAAAACAAAACATCAACAACAAAAGAGCCAACAAAAGTCTTCAGGGGAGAAAATTAAAACCCAAAGTTGCCAGCTAACCTGCCTTACTAGAAATATTAAAGTAAGTCCTTTAGGCCAAAATGAAATCAAAACAGGAGATAACTTGTATCCGTAGGAAGAAATGAAGAATAATAGAAATAGTAAGTATGTGGGTTAATATAAAATAGTAAAAAAATATGTCTTTTTCTTATTTCTTTTGTTAGCATCTCTGAGAGACATAATATTATATAAATGCACAATTACAAAACTATATTTTTGTGGTGACACAAATAGAAATGCAATATATATGAAATAATAGCAAAAAGGGTAGAAAATGGGATGGAGCCATTTTGGAGCAAATTTTCTATATTTTATTGGAATTAGGTGGGTATTAATCTGAAGATTGTGGTAAGTTCAGATGCATATAACATAGAGCAAGAACAACTAAGAAAATGACTCCAAAAATGTAAAAAAAAATTAACAGAAGTTTTTAAATGATACACTGAAATATGTAGTCAGGAAGGAATAGAGGAACCAAACTAGAGGAGACATATAAAAAAAAATCAAAAGACAAATATAAATCCAACCAAATCACTAGTTATATTACATGTAAATAGTTCAAGCATTCAATCAAAAGACAGAGATCATCAGATAAATAAAAAACAATATCTACCAGTATGCTTTTTATAAGATGTACACCTTAGATTCAAAGACACAAACACATGAAAAGTAAAATGATAGAAAAAGAGATACCTTGCAAACAGTAACCATAAGAGAATAGCTATATTAATATCAGACAAATGGACATTAAGACAAGAAATACTACTAAGGGAAAGAGGGACATTTTATAACAATGAAAGAGGCAATTTATCAGGAATATATAACAATTATAAATATATATGCATCTAACAACAAAGCCTTAAAACACATGAAAGCAAAACTGTCACAACTGAAAGAAAAACACACAATTTAATAATTATAGTTGGATTATTACTCCCAATAATGAGTAGAACAATTACACAGAAAAGGGTATGGAAGAATTGAACGCTACTATGAACCAACCAACAGGTATATGACATTCTACTCAAAGACTATAGAATACACATTCCTTTCAAAAGTGCATAGAGAATTTTCTCTATGAAAACTATTTGCTGGGCCATAGAACAAGTCTCTGTAAACTTACAAGGATTGAAATCCATACAAAATATGTTCTCTGACCACAGTGGAATACCTTAGAAGTTGACAACAGAATGAAATCTGGGGAATCCATAAATATTGTGAAATTAAATAATACATGTGTAAAAGAAAAAAACACAAGGAAAATTAGAAAATAGTTTAACCATGGGGCACCTGGGTGGCTCAGTCTGTTAAGCATCCAACTCTTGATCTCAGCTCAGGTCTTGAGCTCAGGATTGTGAGTTCAAGCCCCATGTGGGCATGGAGCCTACTTAAAAAAAATAAAAGAGAGAAAGAGAGGTAGGCGGGCAGGCAGGGGAGGGGAGGGGAGAGGAAAGGAGAGGAAAGAAGGAAGGAAATAGCTTAACCAAATGAAAATTAAAATGAAACATGTTAAAATTTATAGGATAAAACTAAAAAAAAAAATGCTTTGAGAGAAATGTATAGCTTTAAATGGCCATAGTAGAAAAGAATAAAAGTCTCAAATTCATAACCTAAGATTCCATTTTAAGAAACTTAAAAAAAAAACAAAACCCAAAGCATGCAAAAGAAAGGAAATAAAGATGGGGGTGGAGATCAGTGAAACAGAAAACAATAGTGAGAATCAATGAAACCAAAAGTTGCTTCTTGGAAAAGATCCCCAAAACTGACAAAACTTTAATTAGATGAATCAAGGGGGAAAAAGAGAGTAGACACAACCAAAATCAGGAATGAAAAAGAGAGTATCACTACTGACCCCAAAGAAATTAAATGATTATGAGGAAATACGATAGATAGGTTTTTGCCAGTAAATTAGACAACTTAGATAAAATGGACAAATTCTTAAAAATATACAAATTACCAGAATTAATTCTAGAAAAAATAGAAAAATTTGAATAGACCTACCTGTAACAGACAAATAACTTGACTTTGTAATTAAAAATCTTCCCACAAAGGAAAGCTCAAATCCAGATGTCTTCACTGGTGAATTCTATCAAATATTTAAAGAACAAAAAATACTAATTATTAATATACTCTTTCAGAAAGTAGAGGAATAGACAACCCAACTCATTCTTTGAAGCCACCCACTTTTCCCTGAAACAAAGTCAGAATAAGACATCACAAGGAAAGAAAACCATTTATCAGTATCCCTCATGTATATAGATACAAGAAGTCCATAACAGCACATTAGCAAACAAAATTCAGCAAAATGCTGTGATCAACTGGTATTTATACAGGAATCCAAAGTTATCTTAATATCCACAAAGCAATCTGTAAGTATAATACCTATACCATATTAATAGGATAAAAGACATAAATCATATGACCACCACAGTAGACACAGAAAAGGCATTTGACAAAATCCAACATCCATTCATGATAAAATCTCTCTACAAACAAGGAAAAAAGAATTTCCTAAACCTGATAAACAGTATCTATGGAAAAATCCATATCTAATAACATGTGATAAAAGACTGAAAGGACGTCTACTTTCATTACTTCTGTTCAACATTACACTTAGCCAGTACAACAAAGAAAAAAAGAGAGAGATGAAGGAATGAAGGGAGGAAAAGGGGGAGGGATGGAGGGAGAAGTGAAAGGTATATAGCTTGAAAAGGAAAAAGTGTAATTTTCTTTATTAGCAGATAACATAATCTTTTATTTAGAAAATTTAAGAGGCAACCCATGGAATGGGAGAAGATATTCACAAATGACAGTACAAAGGGCTCATATCTAAGATCTATAAAGAACTCCTCAAACTCAACACACACAAAACAGATAATCACATCAAAAAATGGGCAGAAGACATGAACAGACACTTCTCCAAAGAAGACATACAAATGGCTAATAGACACATGAAAAAATGTTCATCATACTAGCCATCAGGGAGATTCAAATCAAAACCACATTTAGATACCACATTACACCAGTTAGAATGGCCAAAATTAACAAGACAGTAAACAACAAGTGTTGGAGAGGATGTGGAGAAAGGGGAACCCTCTTATACTGTTGGTGGAATGCAAGTTGGTGCAGCCACTTCGGAGAACAGTGTGGAGATTCCTTAAGAATTATTCCTTAAAAGTTAAAAATAGAGCTTCCCTATGACTCTGCAATTGCACTACTGGGTATTTACCCCAAAGATACAGATGTAGTGAAAAGAAGGGCCATCTGTACCCCAATGTTTATAGCAGCAATGGCCACAATAGCCAAACTGTGGAAAGAACCAAGATGGATGAAAGGATAAAGAAGATACGATCCATATATTCTATGGAGTATTATGCCTCCATCAGAAAGGATGAATGCCCAACTTTTATATCAACATGGATGGGACTGGAAGAGATTATGCTGAGTGAAATAAGTCAGGCAGAGAGAGTCAATTATCATATGGTTTTGTTTATTTGTGGAGCATAAGGAATAACACATAGGACATGGGGAGATGGAGAGAAGGGAGTTGGGAGAAACTGGAGGGGGAGATGAACCATGAGAGACTGTGGACTCTGAGAAACAAACTGAGGGTTTTGGAGGGGACGTGGGTGGGAGGTTGGGTGAGCCTGGTGGTGGGTATTAAGGAGGGCATGTATTGCATGGAGCACTGGGTGTGGTACATACACAATGAATTCTGAAACACTGAAAAGAAATTTACAAAAAAAGAAAATCTAAAAGAATTCACAAAAAATAAGTAATAGAATAAATAAATGAATTTAGTAAGATTACAGGATACAAAGTCAATATAAAAAATCAATTTTATTTATTGTATAACAAAAATAAAATTCTCAGAAGGGAATTAAGGAAACAATTCAAATGATAAGAGCATCAAAAAGAAAATACTCGGGACTAAATTTAACAAAGGAAGAGCTAACCTTGCACACTAAAAATTACAGAATATTGCTGAAAGAAATTAAAGGTAGTATAAACAAAAAGAGAGAACCTAGATTTTCATGGTTTGAAAAACAGTAGTGTTGAGATGACGTTTCTCACCAAATTGATCTGTAAAGTTAATGAAATCCCTGTCACAGTCCCAATAGCCTCTTTTTTTGTTTTCTTTTTTGGTAGTCTAAAATTGATACAAAAATACAAAGGACCTAGAATATATAAAACAATTTCTAAAGGAGGAAGAAAAGGAAAAATTTGGAGGATTTCTGCTATCTGATTTCAGAACTTAGCATAAAACCAAATTAAGAGACATAGTATAATATTGGGGCAAGGAAAGGCATATATATATTAGTGGAACAGAATAGAAAGTACAGAAATGAATCCTTAACATTTATGAGTAGTTGATTTTTAACAAAGTGCCAAGACAGTTCAATGGGGGAAAAGATAGTCTTTCAGCAAATAGTGCTGGGATAATTGGATAACCACGTACAAAAAAACTAAATGTAGACCCTTACTTCACATGCTATACAAAAAAATAACTCAAAATGAGTCCTAACCTAAATGTAAGAGCTAAAACTATACAGTTTCTAGAAAAAAATGGAGGAGAAAATCTTTGTGACTTTGGTTAGGAAAATAGTTCTTAGATAGGATACTAAAATCACACAATCAATAAAAGAATTGATAAATTGGATCTCATTAAAACTCTAAACTTTTCTGCTAAAAGACATCATTGAGAAAGTGAAACAACAAACCACAGATTGGGATAAATTATTTGCAATCACAAAACATACAAAGGACTTGTATCCTGAATATATAAATAATACTAATAATTCAGTAATGATTAAAGCCCAATTAAAATTGAGAGTGATATCATCTCCTATAAAGGAATTTAGTGAGAATTAAGATACTACAGCTCACTTTGGCATGGGGTTTAGCATGTAGTAAGTGCCCAGTAAATGGCAATGATAGCTGTGATCAAAAATACTGATTCGAAGGGGCACATGGACCCTGATGTTTAAAGCAGCATTATCTACGATAGCCAAATTATGGAAACAGCCCAAGTGTGTATTAACAGATGAATGGATAAAGAAGATGTGTGTGCCCACTTACACACACACACACACACACACGAATATTACTCAGCCATCAAAAATAATGAAATCTTGCCATTTGCAATGACTTGAATGGACTAGAGAGTATTATGCTAAACAAAATAAGTCACAGAAAGACAAATACCATACAATTTCACTCATATTTGGAATTTAAGGAACAAAACAAATGAGCAAATGGGGGAAAAAAGAGGGAGAGAGAGGCAAACCAAGAAAGACTGTTAACTATAGAACACACTGCTGGTCAGCAGAGGGGAGGTAAATGGGTGAAACAGGTGCTAGGGATTAAGAAGGGCACTTGTGATGGACACTGGATATTGTATGGAAGTGTTGAGTCACTATATTGTACATCTGAAACTACTATTACACTGTATGTTAACTAATGGGAATTTAAATAAAAACAAAAAGAGCTATTACTATTTCATAATAAATAGGTTGAGCTCTGGAGAAGGTGAAGAACTTGCCCCCAGGACACCCAGGCTGCATCTTGCAGGGTTCAGGGAGGTTTTAGAAAGTCACACTGGGTGAGTGAAAGGTGCTCCTCTGGGCCATCTCTTCATTCAGAAAAATGGGGCCTCGCTGTGTTCCTGTTCCATCAAGTTCTGCTGGTAAGGGAGGCTGTGGGAGAGGAAGAGGGAGAAGGATGCCTTTAGGGGCAGTTTTCATGGTCTTACAGTTCTCACTCTTCCGCTCTCTTGATTTTCATTAATGTTTAAACATGATTATTGTTGGCATTGTTTGGAATAGAAAAAAACAGTACAAACTAATTTAAATGTCCATTAACTGGGACTGGCCAAATTAAGTAGAATACAATTACAAAAGTAATACATACTTATTGTGAAAAATTTTTAGGTAGATTCCTAGATTTATGTACTGACACAGAAAACTATTGATATAGTCAAATGAAAAATGTAGGTTGTAAGACACTATGCATGTTATGGGCTCATTTTGGTTTGTATATGTTTATTGAGCTATGGAAAATATTCTGGAAGAAAATAGGTCAAACTATGATCACCAATTGCTTCTGGAAAGTGGAATTTTGGTTGGAGATCCAAAGGGAAAATACACTTTTACCAGTAGAATTTTTTCACATATTTCTTTTGTAATTAAAAACTAAAGAAAAGTAAATATAACATTTTTTAATGTTTTTATTTTAAAATTCCTACTTGCTTTCCATTGGGGGAAAAAAAAAGAAATATGGTGACGTACTTCATGTCACACAGCTAGTAAATTGCATGTTTAGCATTTGGACTCAGATCTGTGCCTTCTCCATCATACCATCATCCTTCAGATGAGAAACTAGGAAGTGCTTCCTGAGCATAAGGTTGTGAATCACTGAGTCAGTTATCAAAAGAAGTCTCAGACTTTCTTGTTAGGGGAGACTTTGGAGAGTGGATAATAGTCTGAATGGTTCAGGAAAATGATGGAGCCTTTAGAAGCAGGGATACTCCTTTCCTATTCTTCTGTGATTTGCCAGAATAAGAAAATACCATTCTGTTGATAGTATCAAATTAGGTAGCAAACTTTCAAAGCAGTCGTGGAAAAAGGAATCCTAGAAACGACCATCTAGCAATTCAATTCCTGTTAAAATAGTGGAACAAATATTAAGAAGAAAAAAATACTATCTAGGATAATGGAATTATGAGCAATAAGCATTATGGGTTTTAAAAGAACAAATCATGCCAGACAAAGTTGATTGCTTTTTTGATTAGTAGACTAAGGGAATAGAGTAGATGTAATATATCTTTATTTTAGCAAAAGGTTTGATAGTGTCTCGTGAAATTTTACTCAGGAAATTAATTGAAAATGGCCTAGAGATGAGCACTGTTGCGTGAACTTCAGCATGGTGGCAAGACAGCAGAAGGGAATGAGAAACGGCGATGCATCATAGTGGGGAGATGTGGGGCAGGGAGGTTCAGGTCAGGGGTCGGTTCTATTTAATTATTTCATTACTTCTCAGGAAGAAGAGGAGGCTGCTCTTACGTGAGTGAAATTCATAGTATAGCTTATCTGTGTGCTTTAATGAAAAAATCCTGTAAGAGCCAGCAAGTCTACCTGGTTTCCGGTCCCAGGTATAACCTCCTTCTGGGTCCCAAGAGAAGCTGTATGGATGCAAACAGTATCATGTGGTCCCAGATAAACTGGGACTCTAATTCTGAATGATGAGGTGGGTGTAATAGCCTTAGTCAAGAGTTCCACCTATTCTCGTCATCATGCCTTAGCCTGCATAGGCCCCCCTCATGACGTCCGATGCCTGGGAGCCCTCCAACACTTTGGAGCCCAACACTCAACCCTGTAATTAACTGTACCTACTGTATGCCAGGCCCATGGTAGACAGAAAAGATAAGAGATGTCCCATGTACATAAGACATACAGTTCCTGATTTAGAGTAGGTAACAGGCACCTTGAACTGGTAGTGACCATTGCTGTGGTCCAGCTTAAACAGAATTCTATGGAAAAACAGAAGAGACCAAGAGTAACATTAGATGGGAGAGAAGGGGAGTTTGGGGAGATCTGGGGGATGCTGAGGCCACCTTCAAACAGGGGGTGATATTTGACCAGGGGCTTAAAGGTTATATTAGCCATATAACATTGGGAAAGTTACTTTATTCTCATCTATACAATGCAAATAAAGAGTTGTACCTTGTAGGATTTATTGGATTGGGAAGGAAAAGGCAATCCAGCCAGAGGATGGAGACTAGTGGGCAAACTTGAACAAGTTACTGAACCTCTGTAAATGATCTGTAAAACTGTAGTAGTCATCGTATCACCCCTAAGTGGTGTGGTGAGGACACAGTGTTGTCTGTATGGGACATAGCCCTGTGTAGAGCACAGAGTAGAGGTTCAACAGCCAAAGCCATGACACTGCTGCTGTCAAAGGTGGGGGGACAAAGGGTGAGGTGGGAGGGGTTGTAGCAGGACAAGAGGATGGAAAGACAGGTTTAAACCAACTTGTGAAGAAAGACCTTAAAGGTCACATTAAGGAATCCAGACTTGATAAGGCGGACCATAGGAGGACATCAGTGGGCTCATAAACTGGGGTAACTTGGCCAGATCTTGTTTTACCAAGACCATTCTGATACTGATGGAGGAAATATACAAGGAAACAGTGGCCAGAACAAGGCCGGGGAAGAGGCTGCTCAAGTGCTGAAGATCCAAACTGGGGCAGTCACCCTGGGAGTAGAAATTAGGCTGTGAATATGAAATCAGTCTTGGTGGCTGAAGAAAGGAGACTCAGCATGGGCTTAATTGTATCATTTCGGCAACTGGGTATTTAGTAATGCTGGTATCTAAGAAATGGAGCTCAGACACAGAAATCGCAGACCGTTAAGTTTGGTTTTTTATCATCCTACAGAAAGTTTCTCTGGACTTATGCAAATCAAGTGTCTGAACTATGGCAGGAAGGCCATTCTCACCATCGCTATCTTTGTCTGTAAAAGCAAAGTCTTATTAGGCTGACCCCAAGCTCTCTCACCCAGCATTCAGAAACATTGGCAATAGGGGCACTGTTTGTAGGAGAAACATTTCTGGAATTTCCTCCTGGGGGAGAATAGAAAAACCTGTGCTAATCAGGAAGAAGTAAATGAGGAGCCAAGAAAAGGCAGTTCCTAGAGATACTACCCTTCTCCCTTTCCCCTTTCATTTTATTGGTTCAGTGTAACAACGAAACATTTTCAAAAGTCCTTCTCAGATGTGTTCAGCATGGAGCCAAACATTTCATTTTTTTCTAACTGGCATATAGGCAAACATGAGATAGAAACACTATAAATACCTTGACCTGCAACATACCAGTTTAGAGACCAGACCTGTTTGCTGTGATCTTCCTGGCATGACACGAAACCACACCTAAACTTTCATAACTTCTCCTGTCCAATGTTGTCCTATGCTTACCTTTAAACATATTAAATGGAAGAGAATGAAAAGTAATTGAAGATATTGTCTGATTTTGTTGAAACCTCTTACAGAATGATATTCAGTGTGTCCTAGGTACCTGAAACAGCTGTGAGTCCCCTCAAATCCAATCCAGTCTTCCTGAAATGGTTCTCATGAGGTTAAACTCAATGGTGGGAGGTGCCTCTGGGATCACACAGATGTCATCACGGCTCACGTTCTTTCTTGGGTTAAAAGTTGCTGAGAGAATGGGGGAGGGAGCGAAGGAGGACAATGGGAAGGAGAAAGTGAGGGAAAGCAATCATTTTGGACCAAGAATTTTCTTTCCACCTCTTCCTTTAAAGCTTTGACTGATTATGTTTACTTTGACCCACCTGAAGTGATTAATAAGAGCTTGGCTTCATGAAAGAATTCTGTGCCAGTGTAATCAAGACGTTTTTACTTAAACTTTTTTCAGTGTCCCCAAGACATAATCACCAGGTCATTTTGGAATCATGTTTTACAGTTCCTCAGGAAGATGAATATTATGAGTTTCAATGGGGAAATTAGGTCCACGGTTTAGTCTTCTCTGATTTATGAATTGCCCTTTAAGGAAATATAGTGGTAGTTGTACGTGGGTTTATAGAAAGTCGGTGTTGTTCAGAGAGTGTGTTCAGTGGAGAGAGTATTAGTGTAACAGTCAAACTTCCTATGAGTTGATGAATGAATGTACAAAGCTGTGGTTTCTTATTAATCATCAAACAGCCCTTATGCACCTAGTGTCTCCTGGACACTTGATCAGGCCTGGTGGGAAATACATAGCCGTGTAAGATAACAGTACTTGTCCCAAGGAGCTTATGCTTCTGTCAAAGTGATAAGTCACAAACATGTTGTGAGGGTTAAAAACTGTATTATAAAAACTAGCACATAAATACCCCTTGGGAGGAAACTGTCTTTATTTAGAAAAATATTTTTGGGGCACCTGGGTGGCTCAATGGTTAGGCCTCTCCCTTTGGCTCAGGTCATGATCCCAGGGTCCTGGGATCAAACCCCACATCGGGCTCTCTGCTCAGCAGGGAGCCTGCTCCCCCTTCTCTCTCTGCCTGCCTCTCTGCCTACTTGTGATCTATGTCAAATAAATAAATAAAATCTTTAGAAAAGAAAAAAAGTAAAAGAAAAATATTTTCATATGAATTGCTTAAGGGGTGGGTAGCAGATCTGAAGTTATAAACGCCCGTGTGTTCTGTGTGAAAATAATGAGAGGACTGGTGAATCCATCTTCGACCGTTCCTCATGACCTCCTCACTGGAGGGTGGATGAAGAACTGTAATCTTTTTTGAGGCTGTGTGCATTCCTCCAACGTACATTCTTCCTCTGTGTTTACTATTGTTCCCCTTCCCACAAAGCTTGTAGTCAGCACTTAACTTGCCTTATATAAGTGATCGTTTCGGTGGAACGCCAGGCAGGGGTCAAGTTTCTCTTCAGGGCCCACTTGTTATGAAACAGACAAGACATTGGCACAAATGAGTCTGTGAGTCTGGACCCAGAAATGGCCATGAGTATTTTGGAAAGTCTTAATTTTGGAAATTTTGGAACTTTAGGGAATTTTGGAAGTCTTAATGGAATTTTAGACTTCCACAAAGTACAGATTAGAAGTTCAAGCTCATCTTCTCTAGACTTCAAAGACTAGGCAGGCTCTAGTAGACTTTTGAGTTGCATATGCATAAAAGAAGATATCAATAAAACATACAGTGTGGGGGTGCCTGGCTGGCTCAGTCAGTGGGGCATTTGGCTCTTTTTTTTTTTTTAAGATTTTTTTTTTAAGATTGACAGACAGAGATCACAAGTAGGCAGAGAGGCAGGCAGAGAGAGAGAGGAGGAAGCAGGCTCCCTGCTGAGTAGAGAGCCCGAGGCGGGGCTTGATTCCAGGACCGTGGGATCATGACCTGAGCCAAAGGCAGAGGCTTTAACCCACTGAGCCACCCAGGTGCCCCTGGAGCATTTGGCTCTTGATCTCAGGGTTATGGGTTTGAGCCCCATGTTAGGTGTAGAGATTACTTAAAAAAAATAAAAAGGAGTGTGAAATTTGCTAAATATGTAAAGCTCAGCAGATGAGGCATTTCTTACATTGGCCTCTGTCGAATTGCAGCTTTCTGCTATGTAGGTTCTGAGTGATGTGGACCAGCCGTTTCAGTCGTGTGCAAGTGGAGTATACAAGTTACTGGGACCACGGAGTCAGGATGCTTGAGTTCAGATCCTGGCTCCATATTTATTAGCCATATAGCCTTGGGAAAGTTACTTTATTCTCATCTATACAATGCAAATAAAGAGTTGTACCCTGTAGGATTTTGGTGAGGATTAAATGATTAATACATGGCAAGGCCTTAGAACACCACCTATAAAACCTAAACAATCATTGTTCTTTCTCTTTTTCACGTTCAAAGGTATTTCACACTTGTGTGTCCTCACAACATTGCCAGCCATAAGCTGTTCTTATCTCAATGGCAAAAGTGGAAATATTTATTCATTAATTTAATGAAAATGTAATGAGCTAGACCATGTGGTGGGTCTGGGGGCTATGCCCCCAATCGCCGCATCAGTGCAAAATTACTTTATCATCTATAAAGTAGTAATACTATTATAAGTATAAAGTATAATAAGAACAAAGTAGGAATAATAACACTTTCTTATAGAGCTATGATGAGATTTAAATGAGCCAATGTATATATAAAATCCCTAGAACAGTGCTTAATACTTAATAAATGTTGGCATCTTCCTTGCTTTTCATAACTGTGTTGCAAGGAGCCGAGAGGAGCAGAGCAGCAGTAAATGCTTTGACTGCATGGGAAGATACCCAGCGTGAGTGCTTCCTGGGAGAAGTCAACCAGATGAGAAGGAGGGTGAGCACCACACTTTCCATTAAGGCAACATGTGGTCTCATGCCTCTATGTCTTTAAAGCTAAACAGAGTACTTCAGTGGGGTGGCAGGGGATGGATGTGTGATCACATTCACAAAGAGACGAGAAATACAGAACACTATTTGTGAAATAAGTCAATCAGAGGAAGACAGTTATTATATGATCTCACTCATATGTGGCATTTAAGAAACAAAATAGATGAACATAGGGGAAGGGAGATGAACAAAATAAGACAAAATCAGAGAGCTAGACAAACCATTAGAGACTTTTAACTATAGGAAACAAACTGAGGGTTGCTGGAGGGGAGGAGGGTGAGGGGATGGGGTGACTAGGGGATGGGCATTAAGGGGGGCTCCTAATGTAATGAGCACTGGGTGTTATACACAACTGATATATCACTAAATTCTACCCCCGAAACTGATAATACATTGTATGTTAATTAATTGGTTTTAAATTTTAAAAAAAGAAGAAGAAATGGAGAACATAATAGAAATGGAGAGGATCCCAAAGAGAAGAAATCAGTGCACTCTGGAATAGCTGTGCCCACGCTTGACTGAAAGGCGAGATCCAGCCCTCCCTGGCTTCCTGCCCGCTGCTCTGCCCACCCTTCCTACTACCCCATTTTGCCCTCTTCTGCCCGCCCACTTGGCCCTATTTATTTCCCCTCCTTTTCTTCTCCCCAGTCTTCTACTGATTACCTTCATTCCCCATTCACCCTCACTTCCTCCTGTTTCCTTCCTTCCTTCCACATCACACTCCATCCCTTGGAAAGGACAGAGGGGACAGCATTAAGTATTGCCCTGAGGGTTGGCAGAACCTAGTGGCTGACATCCAGGGGGAGGCCCCGCCCCCCACGGGTGACTTCTGGATGAGAGGGGCCTCTGGAGGGGGCAGCTGAGACCTGCCTTGGCCAATCTTCTTGGGCTGTTTGTTTCCACTTCCTCTGAACAAATTGTGCACAGATGACTCAGGCTTTAAAATGCTCTTTGGTCTGTGTTCCTAGTCAGTCCACGTACTTTCCTTATTCAGCTACTACAGTGTCTCTGGACCAGAGTTTAATCACATAACCAGTCAGCAAACATGCCTAGGGGTCTGTGGGTATGGAGCCCCCGGCCCTGGGCCTCAGAAGGACCATTCTGGGCCAACTCTCAATGCCTCCATTCTCCACAGCATAACAGGAACTTGGTTGCTAAGGTCAAAGCTTCCTTCCAAAATTGTTTATATTGAAGGGCTGTGTATTTTATGATGCTTTTGATAGGAGCATTGATCTTCTCAAAAGATATATTCTAGTTAATAATACAGAAAATGAGGATCCAGGATGCCTGGATGGCTCAGTGGGTTAAGCCACTGCCTTTGGCTCAGGTCATGATCCCAGTGTCCTGGGATCGAGTCCCGCATCAGACTCCTTGCTTGGCAGGGAGCCTGCTTTCTCTCTCCTTCTCTGCCTGCCACACTCTGCCTGCTTGTGCATGCTCTCTCACTCTCTCTCTCTGACAAATAAGTAAATAAATAAAATCTTTAAAAAAAAAGAAAATGAAGATCTGTAAGAAGGGGCTATATTAGGGCAAGGAAAAGGGGGACAGAGTAGAAGAGAGAAGAGACGAGACAAAGTGAGAAGATGGAAAATAATGTAAAGAGCACAGGTAGGAAGAGGAAGAGGGAGGGAGGAAGAATATTCCAAGAAAGTGATTAAATTTCTTGTGTTAAATATTGTATGAAGATTAAGACCCTCCCAATGATACATACACACATGCATACATACATACCTACATAAATTATATTTTTAAAACTAACATTCACACCTACTTCCAAATGGATATTGAATCAGTGGATTGTCAGAAATGCCGAGTCCCTGAGGACAGATACTTTAAGTGTAAAGACGGGTTGGGGTTTGCTGGTAGACCGGTAGATGTTTGCTGCCTTTTGTAACCTCTTGGGTCTGATCTCTGCCCTGAGGGATGAGGTCATTCGCCTCCTCTGTCTGAACTTTCAGCCTCCTGGTGTATAACCCAACAGCTAGACTGTCTCACTGTCCTCAAGGGGCTGCCCACGTAAAGTGTGTGACGAGCTTTTGTGAGCAGTCCAGGTCATGGGTGCTCCTTAGGTCACAGCCAGCAGCTCTCAGTGGGGACCCTGTCCCATCTCCTCAGCTCGCTTTCCCAGGGTGGAGGAGCCCACTCCGGGATTAGCAATGTTAGTCACACATACTTGCCTACCGGGGACTGACAGTTTGTTGCGGGACGTGAAGTGCTCTCTATAAATGCAATGCTTATTTCTTTAAGCCGCATTGTGCCTGGTGAAACAAGTCTTCCTCCCAGCCCCTAATTCTTTTGCTTGAATGGATGTAGAGGATCCCAGGAAAGTCAGAAGTGACTTTCCCGCTAACTATCTGCAGCAGGCTTGCTGGGGGAGGCACATGCTGGGAGAGGTTGGAAGAGCGGAAGCCACAGTTCATGAGCCCCTGGCTGGGCATTAAAACTTAGGGCTTTAACTTCATAGTCTTATTCAAGAGGAGGGGGAGGGAAGACAACTCTGAAAGCCCAGTAAGATGTATGTGGTGGCTGGAGAATAATGAGCCCCTCCCCGGTTTTCTCTTCTTTTTGCTGAAAACTTTATAATTTGAATAAAATACGGTTTAAAAACCACAGCAGCTGAACAATAGCTTAAAGCAGCTCAGAGAGGGGATTAAACTTACAGGCTCTGCTTCAGTGTGGTTTATGAGCCCCTTTATCTTGGTCTTTTCTGGTGGTGAGTATGGAATAAATATTGTATATGTGTATTGTATATTACGCAACACTCATGATTAAGAAAATTTGTATCACTTAATCCACCCTAGAAAGTAAATATATTAGCGCAAATATGCATGCGAAACAAAATGGCATTCATTGTGCATGCATATTACACATCTTTAGGAGAAATGCTAGTATATTTTGATGCCAAGGCAACCTCTGTGTGCAAATACATTGAGGGGCTCTGCCAGGCCTTACACTGATGGCTTTCTGAAGCAGTGGTCTGGAGTGTTTGGCCAATGCTTGTACATTTCTCTGGGAGAGGATATCTATCTATTGACTCAAATTTCCCAACAGTAGGAGAGATGCTAAATGAGTATCTTTCCACGCGGACAGGCAGTTCAAGTGAGCTTCTGGAGGCCTAGTGAAGTTTAACAGCCTTTTCATGGCCCCAGAGCCCTTCAGTGGGAGAGGTGGGCCTGGGGGCTGTACCAGGACGACGGCTACAGGGTTCCTTGCGCCAAAGCACCCTGATGCGCCTGTGAATGACTTACAGAGGCAGAAATAACCTCCTCCTAAGAATTTGTGTCTCCCTCTTAATCTCACAAAACAAACTGAGGGTTGCTGGGGGGAGGTGGTTAGGGAGATGCTGGTGGGGTTATGGACATTGGGGAAGGTATGTGCTATGGTGAGTGCTGTGAAATGCGTAAACCTCATGATTCATAGACCTGCACCCCTGGGGCTAATAATACATTATATGTTAATAGAAAAAGAAGAATTTGTGTCTCCTTTATATCTCATGGCCTTGCAGTTCTTTACCGTGGCTTGAATGGATTATGGGGGAAATGAGCAGGAAGAACACCTGAAGCTCTTATTTTTTCAGCCTGGGGTTCCTCCAGGAACCAGGGACAGAGGCGTGGCCTGGAGACACGCCCAGCAGCCCTCCAGCTGTTCAATTGAGTGAGACAGATGCTCTGGCCAGCAAGTGACCTGAAGTGACTGGCAAAAATTAATTAACTTGCTGCGGAACTAATAATAAGCTGCTGGTTTGTTTTTTCTTTCCCTAACACCAGTCGCCAAAGAGTTTTTCATTAGGGGGCTGAATGCTTCCTTTGTAACCAGAATAACCTCATTAGTTACAGGCCCATCATGGCTGGAGAGTTAGACAACAAATCATTGTGTCCTCTTCAGCTACTGTGACCTGACTTGTCATCTTTCATTGTCTTCCTGGGAGGAGTTTCTCTCCACTCCCAACAATCTCCATCCGTTCTTCAAGGTCTCTTTCAGAAGTGACTTTCAAACATACCTATTGAGAGGGTTTTTGTTTGTTTGTTTGTTTGTTTGTTTTTCTTGACGGCAGAGCTAGTTTGTTGACCTGGGTATCTGTTGGGAAGAGATTAATTCTGATTGTTCATGTTTGTGTTCCCCTGGCCTCTTTGCCCAGCCTCCTTTGGCTGGTTCTCTGCCATTTTCATCCCTACTTGCAGTGTAATTTAGAATGTGCATATCAGTTTCAAAGACCACCTTTAGTCTCCACAACAACTCTACTGGAATTTATTGAAGAGTTTAATGTACAAATTTACATTTGTAAAATTTACTATTTGTAGTATGCAGTCCTATGAGTTTTGATAAACACACAAAGGCATGAAACCACTGCCATAATCATGGCAAAAAAATTCTATCATCTCAAAAATTTCTGTCATATCTCCTCTGTGCTTTTGAATTTGTATATACACATATGCTTTTGACCCTCAGGCAGAATTATATATTCTTGGAAGAAGAAACCTATAGGTAGATAGATGTCAATGTAGATACAGATATAGGCATTTAACAGAATGGAGAGTCAACTATTGTGACCCAGTCTCCAGCTATCTTATGCCAATCAGTAGTGAAATGCAAGAAGTATTAAGAAACTTGAGATTTAATCCAGCATTTTTCCAAGTTATTTAAGCTCAGTCCCTCAGAAAAGAGAAATGAATCTTTATATTTTCAATTTGTTTTACAGAGTATCTAGACGAATTTATAATTGTTCAAAAGCAATGCATGTTTGTGAGCTCGTTTTTTAATGACCTTGATCTCTGAAAGTAGTTGAGTCTTTTTTACGACACAAGGTGAGGGTGATAGAGTCCAGAGATCATGGGTCTAGAACCCAGAGAACTGTCTTCTTGCCCTGTGTGATCATTCCACGGCCATTTCAGGCCTCCAGGGACACAGCTCAGAATAACCAGAGGAAGGACTCAGTGAGTTCCTCCTAGAATCTGTTGTTAGTAAAATTTTAGTATTAGTGTGGATCCCCTAAGATACTATGTTCAGTATCTTTTCAAAACCCCAGGAGATCAGCTTGTAGAAACACTATGGGGAGCTGGCATACTACCACTCATTATTCTATTGGGCATCTTGATATCTTTCCAAATCCATGAAGCTCAGAACCACTCAGTTAAGTCCACAAAATGTGCAGTTCCCAGTTTCTCCTACAGTGTTCCAAAGTTGCCACTTTTTCACCTGAGAGAGCACCTGAGATGGCTTTTCTATGATCTAGACACAGAGAGAACCCCCTTAAATTTTGAAGGTTGATGAATCAGAGACAAACATGGCTGTTATCTTTAGTTTTTGCACATTCCTGTCAGTATTTTTGAATATTTCTATGAATATCAATATATAGTCTTCAGCAGCCCAAATCCATTAAGCTTCTTGAAGATGTGTCTGGTTGGTGAAGCAAAAGAACTTGTTTTATTGGCCTACAGTAAGCTAGCAATGACAGAAGCAGCCAGTTTATCATCTATTTTTTATTAACAGATGTCAGAATAATTGATGAGAGTGTTTTTTTCAACCTTTGGTATATTTTTTAAATGGATTGATTCTGGGGCATTTCAGTTCATTTACTGACAGTGTCTTAAGGAGTAGAATGTGACTGTAATCAATTTTCATTATCATTGTGTAGCTAATAGGGCTAAAAATAAGAACTCTTAATTTGCTATGGCATGATTGATTATATAAGAAGAATATGGAAATAATGTCTTTTCATATGCCTTGAGAGTTACATTAGACCTTTAAATTCTTCGTCCTCAAAACATATCATTGCCTGTAATTTTCTACCCACTAATAAAACAACTCAGGGCTCATAAGGCCATCTTTCTCTGGCTCTTAATTTCAGTGGGTAATCTCCAGTTGCAATTTTCATATTCAGTGTCTCCTCTGCAAAACGTCATGACCCAACCTTTTGTTTTCCACAGATTCTCTCCAGCCTTATTTCTCTTGAAATAATTGTTGGAAGGGATTCTAGATTTAGAAGACCCAAAGCAGCTTCCTAGAGCACCTACTCTGCTTGTAGAAGTTCTTTGTAGACCAAATCCCATCTGGGGGGTTGGGATTCATCAGAGAGTCCCCAGTGCGATGTGGTAATGATGGAAGTTTGAAGCTCATATGACCTCATGTAAAAGTATGGGGCTGGGAATAAGGAGACGTTGGGTCTAATGTCAACTATGTTCCATCATTTTGACCAACTGTTAATCTTCAGGGCTTCAGCTTCCTCATCTCTAGAAGGAATACTAGTGTCCAGCCTGTCTTACAGGGTTCTTCGGATATGCCAATGATATAATGTGTGCAAGTTTCATTTGTAACTACTATTTTAACTACTCCTTCTTATATTCTCTCTCTCTCTTGCATCTTCTGCCCCTCCCGCCTTATATTTTTTCCTCAATTTTTTTTTGCCTTCCAGTAAAACTTGGTTACCCTTTGCTCCTGCCTAATATTTATTGAACACCTACACAAGCCTGGTCTTTTGGGATATCCTGAAGCATTTATTTCTCATAATAACTCTGTGGAATACTTATTGCCATGACCTTTTACAGACAAGAGACTGATATTTGAATTAAGTGAACTTAGATAAGCAAGTGGCACGGTCATGACTGGAACCAAAGACCATCTGCTTCAGGGGCACTTTCTTCAATAGGGTGCTTCTCAAGTCTGAAGAGGTTGCTATTTCCTGGCCTGGTCTAATTAAAAGGCAAGATGTGATGTAGTCAAAGCCAGAGCCAAAGGAATAGGAATTGGACAAAGTGCCAAATGGGCAAATTGGTGGCTTTCTTCCTCTTTAGCACTGATATTTCTTGTGGCCTTCAAACTGTTCAGGAATAGTTCATTATGGAAGAGTGGCTCTCAATAGAACCCATTCATCATTTTCCCCTTGGATTTTTAAATCACTGTTATACAAAGAGAATTTTATTAACCATTATTTTTATTAACCTACCTCAATATTTCTTACCCTACTATGGTAAGTCAGGGGTTCCCAACCTGAGAACTAATATGTCTGGAGAGCTCTGGTAAGGAATCCCCAAATCTGCCTGTGGACTAGAAAGATAAAACGCCTCATCCCTCTGGATGATAGTTTCAAAAATATATAGAAGCAACAGTGAAAAACAAAATACAAATTGATTTAAGCACATCACTAAATTCTAGGATAGTAGAAGCTCTCTTAACTAACCTCCACTTTACCAACTTGCTGGGGTAACTGCTCCCTCTGTAAAGCTTCCTGATTGATGCCCACAGCAGCCTGAACACTCGAGGTCAACAGGCTATTCTCTCGTACACCTGCACACTTCTGCTACCATCAGTTAAGATGTTAGCTTCCCAAGAGTCCATTGTTGTATTCGTTCTCAAAGATATTTATGGTAATTACAAAATTCAATTACAATGCAAGAAGAGAGCTATTGTTTCTATGAAAATTCGGTTGAATGCTCTGGAAAGATTCAATAAAGACAAGCCACTAAAAAAGAAGTTGCTGCTGAATAAGGCAGGGCCCCTGAGAAAGGCTCTGCAGGTTGTAGCCACAGAGTTCTGAAAAGGCGTGTTGTGGATGGCACCCCCTCAAGTGGTGTAGGGGGCAACTGCAAGCAGCACAGGGAGCCTCTGCATTGGAAGTAAGAGGACTGTGAAAATTCGGAAAGAACAGCATTAATATCTCTAAGAAGTTTCTATTCAGAATGCTCCACAAATCTTTTTAGGTTCTTATTCTCCTTTATGTAAACCCAAATGGGAAATTGTAGACAAAGCACTAAGGGTATGGTGAACATAGTAAAGATAATTCACAAACGGAAAACCGAAGACCTTGACTTGGGCCCTACAAAAAACATAATTGGGTATGAGTGTGTGTGTGTGTGTGTGTGTTTTCTAGTTAAAATAGAACTTTCAAGGTATCCTATCTTATGATTCTCCTACCCAACTGGTGTTTTTGATTAACACAAACTGCTAGTTCTTGGGGACTCTAGTCTTTGCTTGTTTCACATGGTCTCAACCAGCAGATATTTAGCGTACAGCCACCGTCACATCATGAAGGGTGGTCTGTAAAAAGTTTGGAAGTAACAAAGGAGATTTGTTTTGGTGGCACTCTGTTAGCTCTTAACCGAGTTTGGGCTAGGTAATACTGTCATTGTCAGAGAAGGGGCTGAGATTCCTGCAGACACACATAACAGTTTCTGTGTATGCCACACACTTTCTGAACAACCCACACCACTGTTGTTTCAAGAGCTCCAAGTCACTGTGAGGCGACTAGCAGACTCTGCATTCTCCATAATTACACCCAATTTTCCAATTGAATTATCGCATGATTTAATTCATTGGCTGCATCTGGAGAGCATCAGTATTGTGCAGCTGTTGCAGCTTCAAGAGCTAATTGTTGCTAAGCACATTAAAAGCAGCCCTATTGCAATGCACTGCAGTAAGAAGGGGAGGGGTGCAAACTTTCACTTCCCATTCTCTCTTTGGTTGAATCATCACCCAAAGAGCCCGAGGGGGTAGAAAACATTTAAACCCTGTTAACATGGAGACCTCATCGGGTATGGTTCTTGTCAATGGATGAAAGCCCCTAAGTGAGTCAGACATATCCAGATACCAAAATACACAGAGACCTGAAAGCTCTATTTGGCATGTCTCAGAGAACGATGACAAATAAGATTAGGTTAGAAACTAAAGGTCCAGTTAAAGGAAAGGCAGTCTGTCATCAAAAAAGTACTGGGAAGCCAATTGATGATAAGGGACACAGACATTTAAAGATCTCCAGATCTTAGTTCCATTTAGAAGCACCCATAAACTTGCCACCCTACTCGTATGTGAAATTTACTGTGACATGTTTCCATAGAGCATCTACTATGTGCCTACTCATATGAAGGCTTGTCATAGTCTGAAATATTTCCTGATGTTCATCTTTAATCTATTGTTACTTGATGTTTTAAAATTAAGAATCTGAAACTGAAAGGCCTGGTTTGGGCACTTCCCTTTCTTCACTCTCTTCCTTATGGTTCTAAGGATATGGAATTTGATTCCCAAGGGGCCTCAGTCCTCTGCCTAGAATTAGGGATCCACACAGATTCTGTATCTTACATGAAAGACAGAAATTATGAGTTTGTTTAAAAATATCAGGGATATTATATCTGAACTTAAGGCTGGCAGGGGGAGGAAAGCAGGCCAGGGGGAGCAATATATAAAAGCTGAATGGTGCAAGTGGGCCAGCTGAAGGAAAGAATAGAGGAACCCCAAATAGAATCTGGGGATAGAGTCCGAAAGACAAGCAAAGGTGAGAGAATGGGTTTGAACCATATCACCTACTGGGGGATTAAGGGCGAGTCTATCATGAACAGTGAGCTGCCCTAGCTTGTTCCTCCCTGTTCCAGGCTTCAGAAGAGTGGCAAACAGGCTTATGGCCTCCCAGCCAGGAGAAAAGCAGAAGGTTCCTCCCTGAGAAACTGGCAAACCCAAGAGAAAGTTCTACTGATATTGACATCAGGGGCCCTTTACACAGTGGTTAGGTCCTGGCCCAGTCACCCTCCTATGAAGTTTACAAGGCAACAGCCCTGATCAATGCACACAGAGATTCCAATTGGTTGTTAGTTCCTCCCATTCTTAATTAAGAAAGGACAAAGACCACCAGACAGTTGGTGGTAGTTCAACAGAACTGTATAGTTTTAACAGAAGAAAACAGGCTGAAACCAAAACCAAGAAGCAAATCAAAACAAAGAGGGGGAAAGTATGCTCAGATTTAATGCAGAGAACAGGAGTAAATTTTAAACACACACACATGCGCACACAAATGACTGAAAGTACCCAGTACAATTAATTCCAAAATATAAAAAGTGTACATAGTAGCACATAATTGTGAAATTTTAGAAGACTAGAAAATAAGAAAAGATTGTGCATCTTTTAAATGAAAAATGTCAATCACATACAAATAATAGGGAATCAGAATAACATCTGCAAATTAGGGATCTAGAAGTCAATTGATAAATTTCCAACCTAGAATTTCATACCCAGCCAAACTATCATTAAATGTGGAGTTAAAATAAGGATACTTTCATAAGTGCAAAGTCTAAAAAATTGACCTTATATGTACACTTTCTTCTTAAAAAAACATTGGAAGATGTGCTATATCAAAATATAGCAGTAAAAACAAGAAATAGGAAAACATGGGAACCGGGAAACAGAAGATCCATCCGGAAGAGAGGTAAAGAGAATTCTCAGCATGATAGTCAAAGAAGTCTTGGGGTGAATTGAAAGTGTTATATTCTACAACATGTATAAACTTTGGAGTCATTGTGCTGAATAAAGTAATCCAGTCACAAAAGAATAACTACTTCTTGAGTCCACCTATATGAGAGAGCTGGAGTAGTCAGATTCATAGGGACAGAAATTGATTGGTGCCTGCCATGGGTTGGGAGAAGGGGGAAATGTGAATTATTGTTAATGGATATGAAGTTTCAGTTTGGAAAGAAGAAAAAAGTTCTGGGGATGGATGGTAGTGATGGCTGTATAACAGTGTGAATATATTTAATGCCACAGAGCTCTACAGTTAGAAATGGTTAAAAATGATACATTTTATGTTATATATATTTTACCACAATCAGGAAAAGATTAAAAGTGTTTGCCTTGGGGTGTGGAACTTAGCATGGTGGGGCAACTGCTTTCTATTATTAGCCTAGAGCATTCACTAACTTTTTAAACCACGTCTGTGTAATACTTTAACAACAACAAACCTTAAAGCTGAATTTTAGTTGGGATAGGCAACCAAAAGAACTAGGCAAAGGCAACTGCATGAGCAAAATCCGGGAGGCATGAAACAGCATGGGGTGGGGTGGAGAACATTATGAAGTTCTGTGTTCCTGGAGGGCACTGAACAGGTCATGGGAAGAAGCTGGGGCTCTGTTCTCTCAGCTTGTGTCTCTCATGTTACAGTGTGCATTTACAGATGTACCCAGTGATCTTTGTCATTTGAAGGGCTTTATATTTAATTTTAAGGTTACCTTCTACTCATAACAAGTGAGCCGGCTTTTAGTTTATAGAAGTGATAACCGTGATATAGATTCTTCATAACTAAATTTAAGTTTATAAATGTGAGTTGATTTTAAGAAGAACACTAAGTGCATAATCTTATGAGAGGCATACAGTTGTGGTAAGAAATCATGAAGGTGGTACATGAATGACCAAGGTAGAGAAAACACTTTTCCAGATAAAAGGAAGTCTTTGATGGTTTATGTAAGGTAGAGTGTCCAGGCAGAGTTTGAGTCCTGTATTGGCCAGGGGAATATGAAACTACCTTCTACAGCAACCTGAGACCTGAAGACATCTTCAGAGGTTGCCTTGAGGTGAGAGCGATGGAACTTCAAGTGGAGATTCTCTGTTCCATGAATCTATCTATGAGTAAAAAAGGAAGTGGCCACTAAAAACTAAAACATTGAAGATCACTGAGATAGATCATTCTGGTTTGCAGGTGGGGAGGAAGATTAGAGGGGAAAGGCTGAGAATGGAGAGAACAATAGAGAAACTTCTGCAAGTGACCCAGCAGGACACTGGCCTGGGACAGTATACAGGGAGAGGAAGAGACAGATTTGAAGCATAGAGCTTCTGACTACAAGCCTAGTGTTCTACCTGGTGGCAACACATCTGATCTACAAGTATAGTACTTAATGAAAAAACAAACCAGCTCTTAGAGGGCAGGTCTTATTCACCCAAACACAGAAGCAATGGCAGAAGTTCATTGCCATCTTGAATTCTCCAACATTACAGTTACACTATTCAGAGCAGTGGTATGAGAAACTGATTTTTCCAAGACTCAGAAGAGTGTGAAACTAAAAAAGGAGCCATATATTCTAGTAGAAGGAGACTGGACTTGGAGCCAATCATTCATCACTTATTCATTCACTCAACACACATTTGTGTGAGAAACTGTTCTAAACACTGGCGATCCATCAATCAGTAGAACTAACAAAAATTCCTGCTTTCTTGGTGCTTATGTTCTCATAGAAAGAGGAAAAATAAATAAGTGAAACATGCAGTATGCTGGAAGAGAATTGGTGCTATAAAGAATAATAAGGCTGGAGAGGTGGGAATGGTGAGGTATAATTTTTTTAAGGGTTGTCAGTCAAAGCCTTATGGGAGAGTTAACATGTGAGCAAAGACTTGAAGGAAGTAAGATAATGAGCCGTGCAGACTTCTTGGGGAAGAGCATCCAGACAGAAGGAAGAGTGAGCACAAAGGCTCTGAAGTAGGAGAATGCCTCGAATATTTAGGAATAGTTAGGAGGCCATGTGGCTGGAGCAAAGTAAGCCAGGGGAAATGTAACAGGAGGTGAGGACAGGGAGGTTTTGGGGACAGGCTGCACAGTGTCTTGAAAGGACTTGGGCTTTTATTCTTAGAGAAATGGAAGATCTTTAGAGGGTTTGGATCAAAGGGGTGACATGCCGTAACTTAAGTTTTAAAAGGATCACTTTAGCTATGTGTTGAGAATAGCCTATAGTGCAGAAAGGGCTGAGGCAGATAAATGTGTGGAAGGCATTTGCAAGAAATAAATCCAGGTAAGAGAAGAAGGTAATTTGAGTCAGATACTAGCAGGACGGAAGGGAAGAAGTGGTCGGATTTGAGGTGTTTTTTAGCCAAGGATTTGAATGGGAAGTGTGAGAGAAAGAAAGGAAATAAGAGTAACTCCAATGGTTTGGGCTTGGTAGGATGTGATTGCAAGACTGGGGTAATGAGTATGAGTGGCTCAAGTTTCTGTGGGTGGATCATGAATTCAATTTTTGACATGGAAAATTTAAACATCTTTTAGAAATTCAAAGTGGAAATCTTAAGAAGACAGAGAAATAAATGGGCTGGGAATTCAGGGGAGTGGGCTGGGCTGAAGATGCACCTTGTGGGTCTTCACTAGGGAGATGCCATTTAAATCCATGAGACTAGATGAGATTTCTCAAGAGAACAAGTGTAGCTGAAAAAGAGCAGAGGTCCAAAGGCTGAACCCTGGGGAACACCAGCATGAGCAAGTTAGGGTCATCAGGAGTAACCAGCAAAAGAGATTGAAGAGAGGACAGTGCAGTGGGAGGAGAACCACAGGATCCTGTATCCTGGAAGTTAGGTGAAGAAAATGGGGAGTGAGAGTCACTGGTTGTAAGTAAGTGCTGCAGGTGGTCCGGGAAGAGCATCTGAGGGCCGAGGATTGACTCCTGGATTTGACAACATGGAGATGACTGGTAACCTTAAAGGGAGCATCTTGGTGGAAGAGGGGACAAAAGCCTGGCTGAAGTCATACTTGCTGGGCTCTTATTACTATTACTTATTACTAACATGCAGAGTGACAAGATAAATCCCATAACTTCTCCGGAGCTAGTGTCCCCATTTGTAAAGTGAGGGGGTTTGAATGAGAAGATCTCTGCAGCTCCTCTAGCCCTAAAATTGTCAGATTTATGATCACTTTAATGGATTAGTTTCTCAGGTTTGTTGTTTCTCATGACATGGAGACACAAAAGTATTTGGAATCTGAAACTTGAGTGTGAGACTTCTCCTTTTGCAGAGTGAGAAAAATGTATGTGGAAATAGAAGAGGTTCAGCAGGCTGACTTTTGGGTCTTATGCAAAAGAAGCCAAGTTAGTTCACTGTTTGTTCTAAGACACTCTAACGCACATGTGTGCTCACACATGCACACAGGTGTGCATACACACATGCACACACACATTTTCTGACTTTTCCCACAAGGGGAAACACTTCAATTATATTTGTATTTTTGTTTTTGTTCTGTGTGTAATATTGATCCTATTTAATTAAGATTTCCAGACTCTTGTTAAATAGAATTTGTTTTGGTAATTTCCTGAAAGTGAACCTTTATGCTGTGTTAACGCCCTCTTTCCCATGGATGCACCAACCTACTACCACCTGGTGGTAGCAAAAATACTACAAAATTGAGCAAAAGAGGAAAAAGCAAAGGAGGAGCCTTTCTTAGTTTGTTGCTCCCAAGGATTGGTCCTGGATCTTTCTGGGCAATATTGACTTCGTGATATCTCCAAGGCCACTGAGGCTATGAGATGTGCACAGCCCCATGGACATCTGGGACTTGGCCTGGGGTCATTATATCCAGAGCTGATGAAAGCCAGACATACCAACTATTTACCAAATATTTCTAGGGGTGTGGACTAGGTAAGTGAGGGCCATTAAATTAAACCTAATTTTCTAAAGCCACTTAAACTAAGAAATTATCTATGCAAGCGTTGTTTTTAAAATTACCTTTTTGAAGACATACTTTCAGAAAACTGTTTTTAGTGTGGTTAGGTTTTTGTATTTATAAGGTCTTCCATCTGTGGCTGAGACAAACTGTGAGCATATCTGGTTGCTAAGGGATATAAACTTCTTTAAATTATCAGCAAACACAATAGCTAACAACTGGATTCCTACATGAATAGAGAAGATTCTGCTATCCCTGGAGAGTAAAAAACAAAGCAAAAAGAAAAAAGAAAGAAAGAAAAACTCTTTAATTTGAAAAAAAGATAGTTACTGGGATTTATTCTACTGATGCAAAGGCATGCCGATATGACTATACTTTCTTTGTGTTTCCAAAACCACAGGGAAATCTGGAGGCAGCTCTAAGTAAGGAATAATAAAAGATAACAGGAAACTGCCAGATTTCTATCATTATAGCTCGCTATCCCATCTCCTCCCCTGATTTTTCTGGGCCAACTCGGAGCAGAGGGTCTGAGTTATAGGACAGAGAGAGCCAGAGTAATGGATGACGCCAAGGAGAAGATAGATTTTCCCCAAAGACGTCTGTATCATTGCCCTAAACAACGGAAGGATTCAGCGTCAGGTCCAATGAGGATGGTAGATATTGGCATTTCTCGTAATGAAGGAAGTGATTAAATATCACATGAATTAAAATCATTTTAAGGAATAACTCTACCTGGATTTCTGTTTCTTGAAATCATTCTATATAAATGTATAAAGGTTTAAAATTGTACTATATGATGTTGGGGTAGCAATTTTACTAATCATGGCAAAAAGTGAGAAGAAATGGATAGGACTCAACTAATGATGGAGACCTGCACATATTATGATCCAATTATTTGACATAAGAAGACATAAGGAGCCATTAGGAGCCTGAAATGATCTTAGTCGAAGCGTCCAGCAGGCCAAGTAAATTTAGCAGTAGAGATGTCAAATAATCAGTGATTTGGCTTGGGAAAGAAGGACATGTGGCATATTTGATGTCACAGAGAGTGAAAGAGCTGATCTTCATAATCTCCTTCACATCAGAGTGGAGAGACTCAGAGTTAGACTTTGGGTCCTTTGGTTTACTCCTCACCACTTTAGATGCAAACGCCAGGCTAGAGAGAGAAAAATAGCTACCCCAAGTATCAAGGGAATTAGTGCAGCAGAAGTGGGACTAGAATCTATGCCTTCCAGGCTGGCATTCATTCCCATGCCGCAATGGCATCTTTCAGCCCTCTGTGAAGTGAGGACTTAAGGGGCATGTCTAAATAAGGAGCTTTGATAGACAGGGGCAGAAAAAAGCTACCGTGAAGGATGTGTAGGGCAGGGGCAGGCAGGTAGATAAGAAAGAACCTTCAGCTGTGCCATATTGATTTTTCAACATCCAACTAAGCACCTTTGGTTTACCTTTGGAAAACAGCTTCCTTTTCCTTCTCCTTCTTCTGTCATATTCAGTCTCATGGCCTTACCTCTCATGTCTAGATAGAAGATCCCCAAATCACTGCCTTCAATTTCTTCCAGTCTCCTATTACATATTTCCAATTGCCTCTTCCATTCCCATTAGAATGACAGACTGAGGATGCTCATACTATTACTCTCTTTACTTCGAAATGACTGTATTAGTTCCATCACCCTCCCAGACATCCAGATTCAAACTTTTAGTATTACTTTTACTTCTTTCTCTTCCTTGCAAATCCCAAATGAGCTGCAGTCTGTTTGCACACCAACAGTGGTATCTTTTATCACCATCGCATCTCTTGTTCCCCTGCCCCCTCTTCTCCACCCGCTCTTAGCTTAGGCCTTCATTGCCCTGTACCAAACTTTTTGTGATGCCCTTCCTCTAGGCTTTTAATGTCCAATACTCTTTTATCAGTATTTTCCTCCAAAATCTCAGATTTGGTTATGTCACTCTTCTATTGAGAAAGGCTTCAGTGGCTCCTGTTGCCTATAGAATAAAGTTCAAATTTCTTAGCCTAAAATTGAACCCTCCACCACACCTCCCATCCTATTTTTCCATTATTTATCTTCATACAGGGACCATTCAAGTCAATTTTGCTAGATTTGGCTGTCAGCTACCCCTGTATGTGGTAACCATCTGGACCTTGCATATGACTATGCTTTCTCTTCCCTGGTCTTCTTTCTTTCCAATGCTAGCCCTGGGAAACTTTAAACCTACCTACATTTTCACTTTTCAGTGCATATTTCAAGCCCACCATGACACCTAAGGAACCTTTATTTTCCCCCAGCTAAAAAGGATTCTGTCTTTTGGCTTTCTTCCAAACTATTCTCTTTCTAAATCTTCACTTTTCACTTTCTATTAGGTATTATTATTCCTGAAGTTTAAATCCCTAATAAACTATGAGCTTCCAAAGGGTAGAGATAGATTTAATTTACTCTCACCTAGTGTGATACCTGGGCATCACACTAAGAAGGTGCTCAACGCATATTAGTCGAATGAATGAATGAACATTAATGAGTAAACTCCTGAAGAAAGTGGGCAGATGGGGCTTGAATGCCAGTGAAGAAGTGCGGATTTGGAATTTATCCATCTACTACCAACAGAAGAATTACAGAAGGGTTTTGTTGTTATTGTTGCTCATTTTGTTTGCTGCTTTTTTTTTTTTTTTTTTAAGAGTAGCTGAAAAGGTGAGATCCAGGTCTAAGACAAGGGAAACTGCATGCAGAACATGGCCTGGGTTCAGAAGGACCCAGTGGAAAAGGAAATTGAAAGAAGAAGGATATACAATATCCTTGAGGAGAAATTTATGCAGACCCAGATTTGAAGTCAGCCTCTGATTATCTACTATTTATATATTTTAAAGAAATATGCACAAGATTTTAGTGCTTCGTTTTTTGCTTGTCTTCCAAGATATGCATAAGCCAGCACAATCCAGGACTTGATTTACCTTTGCTGATTCGGCTTCTTTTCTCTGAGCTTATTTATGGCTGGGAGAGAAGCATTGTGTCCTTGCTGATAGAGGACACCAAACTGTATTTTCGGCTCAGCCACCAAGTTGCTGTGTGACTCCTAGGAGGTTGGTTTCTTCCCCAGCTGCCAAGTTTTCCTGAACTCCAGGAAATGAGGACCATGTGTGAAAGGTAGAGTCCTAGACTGGAGCTTCTCCAATGTTAATGTATATACAGTCTCCTGGGACTCTTGTTTAAAAAGTAGATTCTGTTTTAGCAAGTCTGGGGTGGGGGGCTGGGTCTCTGTGGGGCCCGGGTCTCTTAGTCTAACAAGCTCCCAAGTTGACTGCACCAAGGAGCAGAGTCCTGGACTTTTAGAGGCAGAAGGAACCTTAGAGTTGAGCCAAGCCAGTAGTTCACGGCCCGAGCAATCATTACAATCACACAGGGAGCATTTTAGAATACCGAGACCCAGGAAGGGGCCCTAACAAGTTGAGTTTTCGGGAAGCTCCCTACCTCATTCTGATGGGCAGCTGGATTTGAAAAACCACAAATACCATCTGATTGCCCCCTAGCAGTGGCAAAACTGACACCCAGAGACTCCCTGAATTCTGTGAAGAAGATTCTGCTAATATGGGAGGGATTTTCCTGGAAAAAAAAATAAAAATAACCCCTAGACATTTTGCTACCTTAGATGAAAGTTGCCCTGTAAAGCTGCAGAAATAACTGGATCCTGTATATAATTTGATTCTTAAAATCTGCTAACACAGAAAACCAATTTTGGGGGCCTCTTTTAGAATGATAAATACTCTAGATTATTTTAGTTTCCTCCTAATGGTAGAGGGTGGTGGTGGTAAGGAATGGCTATTAAGCAATTATGTTATTCAAACACATCATCATTATTATTACCGTGATGAGTGGACTCATTATAATTGAACAATAAAAGCATGAATGACTTTGCATTGTTATTAGTGTCTGTCTCGGGGCCCCTGCCTTTCCCAGGAGTTCTTGCGTCAGCAGACACGATTCATGATGTACCGTACTTACAGTGCTAAACTTGCAAGCCATTGCATCGGCTTCCAAAGTCTAATGCAGTCATCTTTTCTTTCCCCGTGCCAACCTATTGTTCTCTCAAGATTTTCACCCTTCCCCCAAGTCCCCGCCCGCACCCCAGATAACCTAGTCTTGGGAAGACTGTGATTTCCCTGCCTCCATTCTTGTTCCTTCATCCCTTATTTCACATGGCCCCTAATGACGAATAGGATTGTGAACTGGCATTATAATTCCTTTGCTTCAAACCCACGAATGGCTGCCTGTTTCTTTTAGGATAAAATAAAAATCTTTGGCAAGGCTTCTCAGGACCTTAGTACACGGTACCACTTCCTTTCATCAGCCTTGCTACCAGCCATTCTTTCTCTCCCTCTCTCCATACTGTTTTGGGCTTCTGGAATGTTCTCAAGTCTCTAGTTTCTGGAATGTTCTGACATAAGGACTTTATACATTGTTCTTCTCCTGGTTTATAAGATGTTTTTCCCAGCTATGTCCTCCTCATCCTTCAGCTCTCAGCTAATATTTGTGTTTCACGAGCAGACTTCCCAGACCACCAGACTAGCATGGGAGAGACTGACACCCAGCCAGTCCCTTCCATAACACCCAGTGCTTGTCCATTGGTAACAGCTGACTACACCAGTGATTACTTGCTCAACAGCTTTCTTCCCTCACTTATGATGAGTCCCAAAAGGATATGACTATCGTTTTGAAGCTAATTCCTCATTGTCCAACACACACCTGACTTGATAGTTCTATGTCGGAGAAATGAGTGTTAAGAATGCACCTGGCAACTGAACTGACCATCCAAAGGCATGAGGACCTAAGAGGAAACAAGGCACTGGGACTCCCCCTGTATAGTTCCCTGAGTCAGCTGCTGCCTTCCTCTTTCCAGTAGCCACATCTCCCCATCCTCCTTCCCCAAAATATGTTTCAAAAGACTTAAAGTGATTAAAATATTTTATCCCTAAATCGGACATCAGAACCCAGCAAACTGGATCTGTGTTTCCCAGCCCTGCTTGCTACAGTGTTAGCCTAGGCAGGTACATGGTGACGCTGCACAGCACCCAGGACAGTAGACACGCTGTCAAGGATACTGTTGGCCACTCCGTGTCCCCTGTGGAAAGGCCCACCTGGGAAACGGCTCCTGTAGATTCCAGTGCCAGGAGGAGTGTCACTTCTTATGGTGGCTGTTGAGGATTTTCCTTACACCCCTGAATGTGTGAATCCCATTTTTCTCTCTTAGCTATTGCTGCCAGGAAGCTCACAGCCACAGTCTCAGCAGCACTGGTCCCCGTGGGGGCCCGTGGCCCACACTGTTGCGATATCGCTTTGCCCTGGTCTTAATTTTCTGTTCTGAATGTATTTCACTGCTCTTGATTGATTCAATTACTTATAGCTTTTTATTTTAGAGTACGAAATCTTGTAAGCTTCCTCAGATCCATCGTGGAATGAGGCAGGGAGATACATGAAGAAATTCATGAGGCTCTGAGATACATTCCCTTTAAAGTATAGAGGGTTCCTTTCTGGGACCGATCCCTGGAGGAGGGATGAGCAGAGGAGAGCCCTGCCAGCCAGGTGTTCCTCAGCCCTGCAATGACATATCAGGGCTTCTAGGAGAGAGGACCATCTTGGAACAGCTTATGGACGTGGTTTTGTTTCTGATCTCTCACCAAAGCTACCTTCAAGTGACCCAGGAGTGTGAGTGGCTCTGTCCTCTCTGGGGTTTCAATCCTTCTCTGGGGAGCGGTGGAATAGAGTGACCCTTGGAATCTGTCCTCCAATTCTATGTGAAAGCTAGATTTCCATTGGCTTAAGGTCTTCTCTTCTAAGGTCAGAATTAGAATGATTTTGTAATCAAGACTAATTATAGCTACTTTCCAGTTCTTTTTACGTGTCTGACATTACAGTGGAAACCCTATTTACTTTGAGAAGCTGCATTCACTTCTGTCTCTGAGGGGAGCAAGGATGAGCATGTGTTCCACATGAACTGCGGGCTGGATGCTTGTCCCTACCTCATATGCCTAGATCTAACTCCTGTACCCATTCTGCAGAGCAGGCTAGTTCTCTGCCTTTTATGTGTGGGTGAAACAAGGCTCGGGGAGAGCGACTTGCCCAAGGTCACCTGGTTAATGAGAGGTAGTGGCAGGTTATATCCAGATCTTCCGGCCTCGATGAGGCTTGTCTTCTGTAGTTCAGTGAGAAGATCATGTGAGAGCAGGGGGAACTGATAGGGCAAAAATCGGGCAGCTCAACGAGTGGGTGAGGGGAAGAGCAGGGACATGTGCAGAGGCAGATAGAGGAGGAAGGGGGAAACCCTCATAAGAACCCAACCCCTCGCCTGGATGGCTCTGTTGGTTAAGCCTCTGTCTTAGGCTCAGGTCATGATCCCAGGGTCCTGGGATCCAGCCCTGCATCAGATTCCCTGCTCAGTAGGGAGCTTGTTTCTCCCTCTCCTTCTGCCTGCTGCTCTGCCTGCTTGTATTTTGTGTGTGTGTGTGTGAAATAAATAAATAAAAACTTAAAAAAAAAAAAAAAAAGAACCCAGCCCCTGTCCTCAGTAAAGATGTCCCGGTCCCAACCCGCTGCCCCTCCTTCCCCCATCCTGTCATCTTTGGTGTTCCGTTGTTGCCACAGACAAGTTCCCTGACGCTGTAGACGATCCCGGAGTCATCATTCTTGTATCTCAGGAATGAGGTGTTGAGAGAAACAGATATATAGAAATCTCCACAGCATCCTTCTGGGTGGTAGGTACTCCTTGAGAGTGAAGACCAATTAATTACTGAATATCGATATTGGTGACAGTTGCTATGTATTGAGATACTGTCATGTGCTGGATCCTTTAGGGGTATTATCTCATTTAAGCGTCACAAGAGACTAGCATGGTAGACCCGATGATCTCTGCAGTGCAGAGGAGAAAGCTGAGGCTTACAGAGGTTGCCCACCGTCCTTCTGTTAGCAAGTACTGGCACCCCAGTTACCTGCCTCCATTTCCCATCATCGCTGAAATGCCAGCCATGGTCGACAGAGTTCTTTTAGGATTAAGTTTGAGTACCTCTTTAGGGAGAATGGATCAATAAAGAGGAATGTCTTTCACAGACTTACATAAAGTTCTGATTTTTTAAAAAAGATTTTATTCATTTATTTGACAGAGAGAGAAAGGGAAAGAGAGAACAAGAGGGGGGACGGGAGAGGGAGAACCAGGCTCCCTGAAGCCCAACTCAGGGCTTGATCCCAGGCAGGACCCTGAGATCAAGATCTGAGCCAAAGGCAGATGCTTCAGGGCTGAGGGATCCAGGCGCCCCTGGAGTTCTGATTTGAACACTGGTTCTCTCCACTCACTTCACTGACATGCACATTGATTTGTTTTCATGTTTATTTCAGAATTCTGTGTTGGGTTTCATTCCCAGCTTCAGTTTTAATAGCAATTATATATATATATATATACACAC